>NC_084767.1:12165963-12468078 GCF_028858725.1 Colius striatus
GTGGGGAGCAAGAAGAGCAGGCAGCTTCAGCAGAGAGGTGCTGGCACTGCCCTGGGTGTCAAGGTCATGCAGGGCTCAGGGAAGGGCTCCCTGGCATGTACCTGCCCAGAGCAAAGGCACTGGGAGCTGTGGTGAGGGGCTGTGCATTGCACGTGGGGTGAGGCACACGGGCTGTGCAGCGTGAGTCCTTCCTGCAGCGCGGGGGTGTGGGCACATGGGAGCTGCGGGTGCAGCGAGTGGGAGAGGAGCAGGCTCAGGGTGCAGGGTGAGGGTGGGCAGAGTGAGTGGGCACGAGGTGAGTGGGTATGAGGTGAGTGGATACAGCCATTCTGCACCTGCAGCACAAGATGCAGCTGCAGGTTGTGAGTGTGACACGAGGTGTGTTCACGGCTGCAGCCTGGTGTGCATGCAGCACACTGCGAGGCCATGCACTGCAGCCTGCAACACTCAGGTTGCAGTGTGCATGTGTGCACCAGGCACACTTGCTGTGGGAGGTGGGAGAGATGCAGTGCAGGGACGTGTGTGCACACAGTTCACACTTGCTGTAGGAGGTGTGAGCAGTGCAGTGCAGGGAGGTGTGTGCACACAGTTCACACTCTACTGTAGGAGATGTGAGCAGTGCAGTGCAGGGAGGTGTGTGCACACAGTTCACACTCTACTGTAGGAGATGTGAGCAGTGCAGTGCAGGGAGGTGTGTGCACACAGTTCACACTTGCTGTAGGAGATGTGAGCAGTGCAGTACAGGGAAGTATGTGCATACAGTTCACACTTGCTGTGAGGTGTGAGCAGTGCAGCGCACACTAGCCGGAGCAGGTGGGAGTGATGCAGTGCAGGGAGGTGTGTGCACGCAGCACACACTCACTGTGGGAGGTATGAGCAGTGCAGTGCAGTGAGCTGGGAGTGCTGCAGTGCCTGCTGGCTGTAGGTGTGAGCTTTGCAGTGTGGTGCATGGGTGCAGGAGCTGGGTGAGTGGCTGCATGCAGCCACCTGCCCAGGCAGAGGGACAGCGATGGCTGGCAGTAGAGTCACACGTGGCCAACCCAGAGTTCCCCAACCAGACCCAAATGGGCTCCAGCTGCCCTGTGCACTTCCCAAAGCCCTGTGGTGCTGCCTGGTAGTGGCAGTGGTGGTGGCAGTGGCAGTGGGAGCAGTGGTTGCCAGAGGCTGGCACGTGCCCGCAGGCGCCCAGCCGGGAGGGAGCATCTCCTCCTGCCAAGGCTCCCGCTCCTGAGACTCTACAGACAGGAGAAAAAGGGAACAAAAATGCACGTTTTCACATTTAGCTGCCTTTGTACTCAGCTAATTAGTGCCTGAGCCTGGTGATGTCATTAAAGCAGCACTAAGTCTTTATTGGGGTAATTTAATTTTCCCTTTCATATCAGGATGATTTCCTTTGTTGGGGTAGGTGCTGGGGAGGGGGAAGGGCCCGTGCAGACAATTGCTATTGTCAGGATAAATAATTCCCTGTGGATTGACAAGGAGGGAGGTTGGGCTGGGGGGCTGGGAGCTGTCACTCAGCTGGGTGTCACTCACCACGAGCTGGGTGCCTTGGAGTGCCTCTCCCCATGTTGAGTGGGCTCCCCAGCCAGCGAGACCCCTGCCTTGGCCCCCTTCCAGCCCCAGCATTCAGGAGGTGGGTGGATAAAGTTGAGAGGCTTTCCTATAGCTCCTCTGCTTCTCCCACCCCATCCCCAGTGCTGGTGAGAGGAGGGATGCAGATTGCACCAGGGTAAAAGGTACATTTCTGAGCCAGCAGACACACATGCGGAGTGAGTAACTTGCTGGAGCAACCCAGAGCTCTGCGTGCAGCTGAGCTGTGCAGGGCAGCAGGGAGCTGCCAGGGCTGCCATACACACCCTCACAAGGATCTCCCACCTTGGGGGAGTCCCAGGTGACATTGCATTGGAACTGGGCTCGGCAAATATCCCCCCTCTGCAGCCCCTTGCCAGGCTCTGCAGGCAATGCAGCTGGCATGGGGCAGCGTGTGAGACACAGGGCTGGGGGTAACAGAGGGGAAGGAGGCAGTTCAGCATTGCATTTCCCTGGCATGCCCTGTGAAAGAAGTCTCCAATCCCTTTCCCAAGCCTGTTTTCTCTTGTCTGGTGCCTCCCTTTGACTCCTGCTGCCCCAGGAGGTATCCCAGACACGGGCTGAAAGGTGAAGCAGATGTCCCGTGGGCTCAGAGCCCCTGAGGACTGTCTGTCTCAGTCCTTGCAAAGCATCCCTGGCATCAGGCCCCCATCCCCTCCCTGCCTCACTGTGCTCACCTTCCCCCAGCCCTCCCAAGCATGGAAGGAAAAGGTGGCACATCCCTGAGAAGCAGCTGGGAGGTGAGAACTGTTGACATGTGCCACCACTCAAGTCCTAGTGTCCCCAGGAGCTCGGGCATGACCCAAGGTAGGGAAGGGGTGATGAGTGGGGTAGGCTGTTCCTAGCAGAGGGATACAGAGCTGGTGGCAGCAGTGTCCTGGGCCAGCAGAGCATCACCAGGACTGGAGGGGCTGGCTGGTGTCATCCCAAAGCCCTAACTCATCACATTTAACTCCCCAGACATTTCCAGAGGAACCATCGCTCCCTGAAAGTGGGGAGGGATGTGCCTGGGAAGGGAAAGCAACTGGAGACAGCCATTTCCCACTTCCTCCTGAGTCCATCTCCAGAAGGAACCATCCCTTCTGGAGCCCACCCTACAAGTGGCCCCTTCCCCAAAGCCCCCCTGAGTTGTGCTGCCAGCTCGGGTGCAGACCAGGAGGAGGAGGAGGGGGAGCCGGGCTGCGGGGAGGAACGTGACACAACCGGCGGCTCGTTGGTAATTAGCAACCGTTTCAAGAGGAGTGATGAGGAGCCAGTGACAGGCGGGCGGGTTGCTATTAAAAGCTGCCACGTGTGATCCTTCTCCAAGCCTGCTGGCCCCTCCTTACCTGGAAATCAGATGCAAACCTGACATTAGCACGACGTCGGGGTTGAGCTTTGATTGCAGCCGTGGCAGGATGGGAGGGGGGATGGTGATGCTGCCCGGGGGCTGCTCTTCTCCCTTCCCCTCCCTCCATCCTCCTCCCCGACCTTCTCGCAGAGGGATCTGAGTCACGAGGCGCTGAAGTGAGCACTCGGCACCCCGTGGCTCCGCCGGCAGAGCCACTTGCTTAAATGTTAAGGGCTTGTTTGCATCCAGGGGAAGGGAAGCGGGAGCTGAGGCGCAGCCTGACGATTGCTGCTCCGTGCCTTCCGGAGCCAAGGGGCCCGGGAAGTGCTCAGCCTCTCAGGGAAGCATCCTCAAGTGATTCCTCCCAGCCCTCACCCCTTAAAATGCCCTTTTCTGGGTGGTTTGTTTTTTTTCCCCAGCCTCATGAGGTTTGTCTCTTATTTTCTGGCTCAGAGAATCACAGAATCATCTCAGTTGGAGACCTGCCAGAGCATCTCAAGTGTTACAGAGGAAGTAGCTCTGGGCCAGGGCAGTGTTTGCAAGGTGGCCCCAGGGCTGGTGGATGGTGGTGAAGTGGGTCCTTGTGTCAGACCTGCTGACTGACTAGGCCAGGAGGAGCCAGGCAGGCAGCTCTGGAGCAGGAGGAGCTCGGGCCAGCAGCAGCCAAGCATTGACATGGTGGCCGTGGGTCAGCAAGGTGGAGATTGCCACGGAGCAGGGGCTGAGGGTGGATCTTCTGGGTGATGGGAGCCAGGACAGTTACCTAGATAACGGCTGTATGACATTGGCTTCCCTGATCCCTACTCCCTGAGATGAAAGTGAGTAGCTGCTCAGTGATGGAGAAGATCAGCCAGGGTGGCCAAACCCAACAGCAGCCAGAATTGTCACCTTGAGAGCTGGAGAGCATCTTGTGCTGCTGGGGAAGGTGGGAGCAGTGATGCCCATGGCCACTGTCAGTCATCTCAAGGTGAGGGCTCCCCTTTGCTCCATGATTTCTGCTGCCATCATCACCAATAAGGGTGCTGAGCCTCCTTCTGAGGAGGTTCCCAACCCCACCTAGACATGTTCCTGTGCCCCCTGAGTGAGGAGAACCTGCTTTAGCAGGGACTGGGGCTGCAGCAGCTCTGCAGGTATCCTCCAGCTTTCACCATCCAGGGATTCTGTGAATCCTATGATCACACCTCACTCCCCAACTTTCTGCTGTCCAACAGGTCTCCCCAGATAGTAACCAGCCCAGAGCTGGGTATAATCCCAGGAGCAGGAGTGAACATTGGGCTCATCTCCCTCTCAGAAGGGTCCCCTTGCAAGGGACTTGCTGAGTGACAGCAGTGTTTTGTTTTTAACAAGGGCTGGTCATGCTGAGCAGGGTTTTTCTCAGTCTCCTGCTGCCCTGGGTGTGCTGAAGGATCTGAGTCTCTCTCAGCTGAGCTCAAGACATTCTGGGAGTGACGAGGGCTCTTCCTTAGAGCATCCTTAGGGAGTTTCTAGCCGTGGTTCTGCCTGGATCTAACACTGGGGACAGAGCTGCTCTAAAAAAGGTTGGATGAGAGGCTCCTTCCACCCAGTCCCCTCTGTGTGGCTGTGCAGCCGTGGTCCTTGGTTAGCTGAGACCTCCTGTGATGCAGCTCAGGCTGAGGCAGTGCATGGAGTGAGGGCTCTTCCTGCTCAGGGTCAATTCAGAGCAGTGGGAGATGTCTCAGAAAGGTAAAGAGGTGCCTGAGGACACCAGTGACACCTCTCCCCTGCCTGCCACAGAAGGGGACAATCCTCCAAGGCTTTTGTAGCTGTGCCAATCTCACTACCAGTGAGAAAACCTCAGAGTGAGGGTGCTTCAGGCTGGGGATATCACAAGGGAGCATTGCCCAGACCGATCAGAAGGGGTCCCTGTAGGGAGGTCTGCAGGTGAGCCCTCAGGTCCTAGCATAGAGCTGAGGACAGCAGGTCTGGGGCAAAGGACTGTCATAAGGCAGTATCATCTCTCCTTGCTGTCAGCTGGATTCTTGGTGGTCTTCCAGGGCTGACAGGGTGCCCCAGTGTCCCCCCCATGGGTGGTGACACCCTCTTTCCTCGTGTCCAGCTGCTGGCTGACAGATAAGTCCTTGGATGCCCTCCATCTGCTGCTGTTAAGCAGCTCCCCACGTTGCCTCCACCACTGTCCTGAGTTTCAAGAGACATGTTTTATTAGCTGGTACCTGGGGAGGGGGTACTGTGCTGCAGGCTTGTCCAGGCTGCCTTGTCCCTGCTGTGGGGTGACCCTCTGGAGCTGCCAGCAACACTGTGCCCTCCACATTGTGCCCAGTGAAGGTGCTTTGTGTCTTACAAACACTCTGGTCATTGTTTAAGGGTTCTTTCTCAGACTGTGAAGGTACAGGCAGCTGCCACACTTCTCTGCTTCTCAATGTATTGTCTGGCTTCCCTCGAGGCTGACAAAACCCCCTCAAGCCAGGCAGTGTTTCTGAGCTCTGCTGCTGCCTGGGGTCACTGTTGCTGCGTGAGCTGCACTAGTGGTTTGTTTCTGCAGGAAGAAAGCCTCACGCTCATTTTCCCATCCATACCCTCCACCCTCAGCCCTGCTTTGCCACTGTTGTTCAGGCTTAGCCATGCAACAGGGGTCCTGCTGCTCCTGGAGCACAGCCACCCCAGCTCTGCTGCAGCGTGACACCATGTTGTGTGAGCTGGAGCTGCACCCTGCCTTGCCTCAGCCCAGGAAGGAGATGCTGGGCTGGATGACAGCAGTGGAGGTGACTGGGGAGAGGCTGACCTGGGAGAGGCAGAAGAGGGATACAGAGGGGTCCTGGCACGGAGAAAGGGCTGAGGAAGACGGGGAGGGACGATGTGGTGATGGCTGCAGAGGGGCCCTGGAGTGCATGTGAGCAGGGAAAGGCGGCGAAACGGGAGGGGAGGGCAGGGAGAGGGGAGAGAGATCTTTTCATCTAAAAGGTTACATTTGTCCTACTTCCTCCCATCTCCAGCAATTAACTTGAAGGGAGACATCACTGCTAATTGAGCAGTGAAGATCAGGAGCAACAATTACGCCTTTTGACAAGAGACAGCACAAGAGGGACTGCTCCGAGGCTCGGGATGGTAGGGAACGGTTTCTATGGCAATAGAACTTTCCTCTCCTCCTCTCCAGCCATAGAAACGATACAAATGGAGATTTCTCCCTGATTAATGATTTAATGAAAATAAAGAAAATTCTATTTAAAAGAAAAAAGGGGGATTGGGAGGGGGAAAAGGGGGAGGGGGGGGAATAAAGAAGCGAATCGATAGGACACAGTGTTGAGCAGCGGGGCTGCGGCTGCGGCGGGGATCGATGTCCTTCCCCGGGCTGGACGGGGGGGGAAATCTATGAAAGCAACGTGCCGAGGCCTCGGAGCGGCCCCGCCGGTTGGTAATTAGGCAGCGGGCTCACCGGGGGAAACGTGAGGGCTCTGTTCAGATCCCTGATCAAAGGAGCTGCCCATCAAAGAGCTCCCGGCGCCGGCTGCTCCGGCAGAGCCCGGCGCTGGTGCCGCGGCTCTCCTGCCTTCCCTTCTCCTCCCTCCCTCGCCTCTCACACCCCTCCCCGAAGGCATGATGGCTAATTTGAGGTGTTCAGGCTTTGCCAGGCGTCTGGGAAGCGCTGGCAGCCCGGCAAATGGTGCTGCCGGGTTAGCTGGGTGATGCGGGGATGGGGGTGACTCTGCAGCCATGCTGGGAGCAGGGTGGGCAGCGATGGGGATGCTACAGGTGCTGCTGGGCTGGGGCCTCCCACCAGCCTAAAAATGCTCTCAGTACCCTCCCACACACACTGCTGGGAGTGTGTCTGTGTGCAACCTGTGTGTCTGCAAAGGGTGATGCCACAGCCACTGCACCTGAGCTGCTGGAAAGGGGTGACCCATGCCTCGAGGTGCCAGTGAGCTGTGACAGGATATAGCTCTGGTCTTGCCACAGCCATGGGGAGAGCAATGAGGAGGAGAAGGAGGAGAAGGGCTGGGACTCCTGCTACTGTGTGTGCCCAGGTGATGCTGCCATCCCTTGGCAGGAGAGGCTGGCAGGGAGCAGGCAGGGCATGCAGCAGCTTGGGGCTGGGCACAGCCCATGGCTGAAGGCACCTGCCAGGCTGTGCCCCACTGGCCTCTCTTGCCTCTGCTTCACCAAGTCAGCACAGAGTATCCTCTAGTTTGCAACACACTCTGCAGCCATCTACTCCAACCTCTAACAAGTGAGTTTGGGGCTTTAGTTTGCTCCTTTACAGAGATGCTGCTTTAGACCTTTGAAGGGGCTGAAGCACAAAGCTGATGAGGAGCAGCTGAGGGAATGGGGATGTTCAGCCTGGAGAAGGGGAGGGTCAGGGGAGACAGGAGCGCTCTCTGACACTCTCTCACAGGAGGCTGCAGGGAGCTGGGAATCGGGCTCTGCTCCCCGATAGTGAATGACAGGACATGAGGAAACGAGCTCCAGTTGCCCCAGGGGAGGTTGAGACTGGAGCTGAGGCAGAACTGGTTCCCTGAGAGGGGTGTCAGCCCCTGTGCCAGGCTGCCCAGGGAGCTGGGGGAGTGCCCAGCCCTGGAGGGATCCCAAAGCCGTGGAGCTGAGGTGCTGAGGGCCAGGGGTTAGTGCTGGGCTGGGCAGGGTGAGGGCAGGGCTGGGACTGCAGCAGCTTCAAGGGGCTATAACAACCCAAATGATTCTAGTCTGTGACTGTAGGAGGATGCAGGAGGTGACTGGGGGGGACTGGCCACAGCCTCTCTGCTGACACAGGGGTGCAGCAAGCTGAACTCAGCCATGTAGCCATTCATTAAAGCGAACTGCAACCCACTTCAGCAGCACAGTCTCTGCAAAACAGCCCAGGCAGTGGGAAGTGAGTGGGGGGCTCCCCTAAGTCCAGCATTTCCAGGCCCCCAGGCAGTTGCCCATCCCCAGGAGCCGGAGGGCAGGGGGTGGGGGGAACAACACCCCAGCCCAGGCACTCCCTGGGGGCAGAGCACTAGTGTGACAAGAGGGGACTTTCCCACCTCCTCAGTTCCTGTTTGATTGCTCAACTGCAGCGTGAAACACACACAAACAAACGTAAGGGCGAGGAAGGGGCTGCTCTCAAATCAACACATGAATCTAATTACAGGGCTGATTAAATGGGATCAGATGCAGCAGCGACTCCTCGGCGAGGCAGCCAGCCCTCCTCCTCTCTGCCCTGAGCTCAGCCTCAGCCCTGGGCAGCCCCTGGCAGACCCTGGCACGCTGGGCAGTGCCAAGCCCCCTCTGCCAGCCCCAGGCAGGGTGGCACAGGCTCCTCCACTCTGCAGATGAGGCCATGGCTGTGGAGCACACAGCTGCTGGGGAGCAAAGATGCAGCTCCTGCCTGGGCAGCGTGTGCAGGAGCTGTGTGTGCAGGGCCAGAGCTTAAACCTCAGCCTGCTCTAGGGCTTTGAGGAACAATGTCATGGGGGCTGTTTACAGAGCTTTGCCAGGGATGTTGCCCCCTCCCTGTGCCCCTACACATGCCAGCACCCATGTGCCTGCAGTAGGGCACTGGTGCCAAGGAGGAGCCCCACCACGGGCACAAAATGTGTCTTTAGTGAAAGCAGTGAAAGGCAAAAGCTCTCCATCACCCACCCAAGGGTGCTCGGGCTGCAGGAGGGCTGTGGGTTTCACCCGGGAAGGTGCTGGGCTTCAGACTGTGGCTGGAGGACGCTGGGTGGCTCCTTGCCCCCTTGCTGGAGTGAACTTCAGATCTTGCCTCTTACAAGATGAGAAGGTGAAGAAAGCACCGTGTGGCTGCCCAGCTGGGGACACACAGGCTCCCCAGGGCCTCCACGGTCCTGCTGCACCTCAGAACATCACAGTGAAGAAGGAAAATCCCTTCTAAAGCAGGGGCTGCTCCAGGCTTCTGTTTCTGGAGGGCGACTGAGGTTTCACTGCTGCTGGCAAGTTGTTTTCCTCTTTTCAGGGCATCCCTTGCTCTAAGCTTTGGGTTATATCAGCTCTTCATTCTCCTCCTCCTGCTCATCTCTCAGCTCTGTTCCAGGAGCAGAGGTGTGGAGCGATGATCTTTTCTCTCCTAATGGAAGCTTCCACCAGCCTCACACTCAGCAGAAGACGAGGAGAGCTCAAGAGCCCCACTGCAGAGCCCTCACCTATCCCAGGGCTCCCCAGTGGGTCCCACTCTGACCCCACCTTTGCAGGGGGAACACCCCACTGATGCTTTTCTCCTTCACCCTCCTGATTCAGGCCATCCTACTCAGTATTTGGGGGCCAAGAAAATACAGAGCAGCAGGTAAAGGTGAGTATGGGTGGTCTGACGGAGGCTGGGCACACCTCACCATCATCCTGACATCACCAGCAACCAGCCTGAGGGATGGGCTTATGCAGTGGGCACGTAGGGAGAGTAAAGCTGTGGCTGTGGTGGGCCCAACTGGGTGGATCAGCCTGGCACAGATGAGAGCAAACCCTCCTTTTGTGTTCGAAGGCACTGCTTTGTTGCCTGGCCCCAGCTTGGGGTAGCAGTAGGGAGCAGCTGGGGGGGGCAAGGGGGCCTCAAAGCAGCCCCCTCCCAGGCACAGAGCTGAGCTTCACACAGCCCCTCCCTGCTGGGTTTTGGATGAATTCATCCTTAATGTGTAGAATCAGAGATAATGGAAGCAGCAGCCCAAGGGTGCTCAGCTGCAGAGCCTTCACCACGCAGAGGGCACAGCCCATGCCAGCAGCTGGGTGATGCAGCTGTGGGGGTGATCCCACAATGGTCCTGAGGTGGCTTCAGGGTGGGCAGCAATGAGGATGCTGCAGGTGCTGCTAGGCTGGGTGCCCCCCACCAGCCTAAAAATGCTCCCAGTGCCCCCTGCTGCAGCCAGCTGCCCTGGGAGTGTGTTTGTGTGCATCCCTGTGTGTGTCTGCGTGCAAATGCACACCCATGCAGGGCTGCATGTGTGCATGCACACGAGTGTGTGCCCATGTGGGGGTCAGGGTGTACATGGCTGTGCCCAGGGCTGGGGGCAGCTCTGGTGAGATGAGCAGCTTCCCAGCCTGTGTTGATGCAGGTTGGCAATCAGAATAACTTCACTGATGAATATTTAAGCTGAGCCCTGAATATTTAAAGCATTCAATTATTTTAATGGCTTTTAAGTGTGACAGCAGGAGGGGAAGGGGAAGGGGGGATGGCTGCCCCCTGGGTCCAGCACAAGGCCTGAGGCAGGGCAGGCAGGCAGGGATGGGTGCCCTGGGCATCCCCTGCTCAGGCTGGGCTGGAGGGAAGCGTGTTGTCCTCAGCAGGGTGCTGGTGGCATCTTTGATGAGCTCGGCTGGGTGGGCAGAGCTTCAGTGGGCAACAGAAGAGCTGTGTCCTGCCATCCCGGCAGCCTGAGCTCTGTCCCAGTGCCCTAATTCCTGCATGAGCAGCCTCGGTGCCTGCCAGCACCACACGGTGCCAACCCCCTCCTCTCTGCCACGGGCAATGCTCCCGAGCCGTGCCCATCCCTGTGCCACCACAGCACGATGGAAGCACCCACACGCCCCTGGAAGCCCCCCAAAACCGGGACACAGCAGCCCTGCAGGCACTCCTTGGGGTGTCAGGGGCACTTGGGGTGTACAACGGGGTTACTGCAGCCTCCATCAGCCCCAAAGCCTCCCCCAGCATCAGGCTGGTGGATTCACGAGCCTCGTGTGCTGCCCTGGGAGCTGCCCGTGCCCCGGACAGGGAGGATGCCAGGGAGCCCCAGGGAGCCCTTCCCCAGCTGTGCCCAGGCTCAGCAGTGCCATCCCTGCAGCACCATGCCATGCCGTGCCAAGCAGCATGGCTTGGTGGTTCCACACCTGCAGGGTTGTGCCATGCCATGCCATGCTGTGCCATGATGGAGGGGGGAACCTGCTTTAGCAGGGGGTTGGGCTGGAGGAGCTCTGCAGGGCTCTACCCACCCCCACCACGCTGAGAGGCTGTGGATCTGTGCCAAGCAGACTGCTTGGCCTCAGTGCTGCCATCCCTGCAGTGCTGAGCTGTGCCATGCCGTGCCAAGCAGGCTGCCCAGGCTTGGCGGTGCCATACACATCATGCCATGCCAGCTGCCCAGTCTGAGGGGTGCTGTGCTGCCAGGGAGGTACCACATGTGTGAATGTGCCCTTGCCAGGCCCTGTGCTGGCTGGTGATGTCTGTGCCTTGGCCCATCTGTTTGCCACACGACTCAGGGCGGCCCTGGCTGCACCTTCACATGGTGATTGTGCCTATGTGGCACCAACACCCTGACACAGCTCATTGGCACGGCACTGCAGACTTCCAGCAGCCATGAGGCTACCAACACTGGCCAGGCAGTGCCAGCAGTTGTGCCAAGGCTGAACGAGGGGTGTTTGTGTGCAGGAACTGCACCATCTGCCTCTGGGGACCAGCCTGTGGCCTGGGCACACAGTGGGCATGGGGCTGGGGGGCAGGACACAGCCTCAGCAGTATGGGACAGGATGTGTCCCCATGGACAAGGACATGTCACCAGCAGACCAGGACATGTCCCCAGCAAGGCAACACATGTCACCACTGGGACAGGATGCCTCAGCAGGGCAGAATGTGTCCCCAGTTGGGCAGGACATATCCCACGTGAGCAGGATGTGACCCAAGTAAGGCAGGACATGTCCCCAGTGGGGCAGAACATGTCCCCAGCTGACCAGGACCTGTCCCCAGTGGGGCAGAACATATCTCCAGAAGGGCAGGATGTATCCCAAGTGAGCAGGATGTGTACTCAGTAAGGCAAGACATGTCCCCAGCAGGGCAGGACATGTCCCAGCAGCACAGACCATCTGCTCTTGCCCAGGGGCAGCCCCAGCTCAGGATCACACAGCAGCAGGCGCTGGGAAGGGCAGGGGCTGCCTGGACACAACGTGTTGCTGGCAGGAGACAGTACACAGATGGGAATTCGTTCCTCACCATCCATGGGGCCAGGAATTCCATCCATCAGCTGTGGGAGCCTGGGAGCTCAGGCTGGTGGTCCCACCAAAATGCCCCCCAGGCAGGGGCAGGGGCAGGGTGGCTGCCACGCTCCTGCCAGCTGTGGGAAGTCGCTGGGGCTCCTCTCGCTTCACTTCTGAAGACCTCTTGATAAACATTTATAAACATTTGTAGTGTTTTAACTCTGCCCTCAATAATTGATGACAGTTATTTTATATACTTTAAAGAGGGTGATCATGTAAAATTTATAAGGCGGGAGCGCTCGGAGTGGCAGCGCCGGGCTGCGAGAGGCAGGCACAGCCTCCCCTGCCTCCCCCCACCCCTGCCAGCCTCACAGCCACCAGCACAGGGGGTAAACCGGGCAGGGAAGGGCAAAACCGGGCAGGGAAGGGCAAAACCAGGTATGTAGGGGGTAGCAAGGGGAGTGTGGGTGATGCAAGAGCGGTGGCAGAGCTGAGGCTGGAGCAGAAGCAGTGGAAGGAGGAGGGAGGGAGGGAGGGAGGGATGGATGGATGGATGGATGGGAGGGAAACGTGGGGATGGAGAGGGGTGAGTGATGGAGAGGAAATGGAGAAGAGAGGGGAGAAAGGATGAGCAGGGAGAGAGAGGGAGGGAGGGAGGAGGGACGTGTGCGAGGGAGCGATAAGTGCGACAGGAGGCGGCTGGAGCGAGGGATGGGGAGAAGGAGGGATGGAAAGAGCATCAGGGAGGGGCGAGAAGCAGCTGGGAGCCAGAGATAAAGGAGGAGGAGAAAGGTGCCCAGGAAGGTGTCAGGCTGACGGAGGGATGGGTGGGTGGATGGATGGAGGGGTGGATGGACAGTTGGATCAGGGATGAGCAGAGCGGGAAGGAAGGGAGAGGTGTCTGCAGGGATGTGGGGACAGTGAGGTGTCTGCCCAGGCTGGGGGGCAGGAAGGGGAGGGGAAAGGCCTGGAGCCACGGGGATGGGCAGAGGAGTGTTTTGGGGACTGTGGGAAAGTAGATGGGCCAGGGATTCAGCCCTGGATGTGCAGGATGCACGTGTGCAAGGCACGAGGAGCACCGGGGAGCGCTTACAGCATGAGTGTGAGCAGCACAGGAGCACTTGTGCAGGGGGTGAGTGTGAGCAGGGGGAATGCTACTGCAGGGAAGAAGTGTGAGCAAGGTGAACGCTTGTGCAGGGAATGAGTGTGAGCAGGGGGAATGCTACTGCAGGGAAGAAGTGTGAGCAAGGGGAATGCTTGTGCAAGGGGTGAATGTGAGCAGGGGGAATGCTTGTGCAGGGGGTGAATGTGAGCAGGGGGAATGCTTGTGCAGGGGATGAGTGGGAGCAGGTGGGAATGTTTGTGCAAGGAATGAGTGAGCAGGTGGGAATGCTTGTGCAGGGGATGAGAGTGAGCAGGTGGAAGTGCTTCTGTAGAAGTGTGAGCAGCTTGGCAGCCTTTTTGTGAGAGCTCTTATGGAGAGGATGAGCCTGAGCAGAGGGGCTTCTGGTGCAGAGGGTAAGTGTGAGTGGGATGGGGGTTCTTGTGCAGGGGGTGAGTGTGAGCAACATGGGAATGTCTGTGCAGGGAGTGTGAGCAGGGAGGGCTTATTTGTACCAGGGTTAGTGTGAGCAGGGGAGGAGTGTGTGTGTGCTGCAAGCATGCACAGGGCAGTAATACATGTGCAGAGCATTAGTGCACATGCATCCAAAGGAAAGGAGGTGACTGTGTGCTCCCCAAAAGTGTCCTCTCTCCTCACAAAGCACCCTGGTGCCATCTGTGCCCTCGGGGATGTCCAAGGGATGTCAGAGCATTACTCCACATTGGGCTCCCTGGGCTGTCCTGAACTCCATGAGGCTGTGCAGCCAATGGCCCCAGCACAGGACACACTGACTTGGCCTGGAGCAAAGGGGAACCCCCCTCAAAATCCTGCCTGAGTTCCAAGGCACCTCAAATGCCCAAGTGAGATCTGGAGGGAGCTGCCAGCTGCAGAGGGACCTGCCACCCAGTGACAATGTCTCCCACGCTATATATAGCGCTGTCTTTACGTGCATCTGCAGGTACAGATGTATTGGTGCTGCTGCAAGGAGGATGTCAGGGAGAAGGGAACACACAGGTAGGGCATGGCCAGGGTTGCAGGCTCAAGTGTGCCACGTGGGAGGGCCTGGGCAAGGTGGGAGCCCTTGTGCAAGGTGCACAAGCACACAGGGTGGAAGTGAATGAAGTGGGACCGTGGGTGCAAGGTTTAGAGTTGATAGGCATGAGTGGGTGCAGAGGGGCTGTGGATGCTGTGTCCCCAGCTGGGATCGCCCAGCGTGGCACAGGGATGGGGACACAGCACCCAGGGTGAGGTGGGGTGTGAGGAGCTGAGGGAAAGAGGCACTCAGGCTGCCTGTGGCCAGGCATGGGGAAGGCATTTGGGTACTGGCAGTGGCAGGAGGATTTCTCTAGTTTTGCTGCTAAGTCCCCAGTGTTTGGGGCTGTCAGTTCCCCGTTAGCAGCTCCCCCTCCACTGAGCTGCTCTGCAGAGTTGACACCACAATTGTTTTCTGAAGAGAACACGCGACTCTCTTCTTATGTATTCCCTCTGCTGGTGTTTGTATTTGCTTCAAAGTCTCCTCATCACCCTGTTTGGTGACAAAAACTCATGTCTGGAGATCAGGGTAATGTGTTGCTTTTCAAAGCCTGGGGAGGAGGGGGTTGGCAGACATGGGTTTGCTGCATTATTTACTTCCCTGCAGCTCCCTGCCTCCTGGCAGCCCTGCCTCCAGCCCCAGATGTGCTCTGCCAGATGCCACTTCACCTCCTGGTTGGGGGCATCCAGGGTCTTGGGGACAGGGGGATGAGTGGTCACCCCCCTGGAGCTTTGCAGTGCAGACTGTGATGATGTCACACAGCTCCAGCAAGACCTGGCACGATGGGGAGGTGCCAGCAGCACCCTGGCCTGTGGCCTCATCCCTTGCCCACATCCACAGGTCCCTGTTGCAGAGGGGCACTAACTGACCCACTGTGGCCCTGCATAGGGCAGCTAGGTTGGCCACGGCCCCCTGAGCCACTATTGACCCATGGCCACCTCAGCCTGGTGGTCTGTCCCTCCCCAGAGAGACCCCTGCAGATGTGTCCCTGCAGCTGGCAAAGAGATGAGGGCGGGAAGCAGGCAGTGGGAGATGCAGTGGTGTGTGTCCCTGAGCTCAGCATTGGTGCTCAGCACCCTCCAAAAAGCAGCATGCTGGCAGACTGTGTGTGTGTGTGGCTGGGTGTGCATGAATGGTGCTGAGACATGAGGATGCTCCAGAGATACTGGTGCTGAGACGGGAGGATGCTCCAGAGATGCTGGTGTTGAGACAGGAGGATGCTCCAGAGATTCTGGTGTTGAGGCAGGAGGATGCTCCAGAGATGCTGGTGTTGAGGCAGGAGGATGCTCCAGAGATGCTGGTGTTGAGACAGGAGGATGCTCCAGAGATGCTGGTGTTGAGACGGGAGGATGCTCCAGAGATGCTGGTGTTGAGACGGGAGGATGCTCCAGAGACATTGGTGTTGAGGGCATGAGGATATTCCAGAAATGGTGAGTCTGAGGCAGGAGGATGCTCCAGAGATGCTGGTGTTGAGGCAGGAGGATGCTCCAGAGATGCTGGTGTTGAGATGGGAGGATGCTCCAGAGATGCTGGTGTTGAGATGGGAGGATGCTCCAGAGACATTGGTGTTGAGGGCATGAGGATATTCCAGAAATGGTGAGTCTGAGGCAGGAGGATGCTCCAGAGATGCTGGTGTTGAGGCAGGAGGATGCTCCAGAGATGCTGGTGTTGAGACGGGAGGATGCTCCAGAGATGCTGGTGTTGAGGCAGGAGGATGCTCCAGAGATGCTGGTGTTGAGACGGGAGGATGCTCCAGAGATGCTGGTGTTGAGGCAGGAGGATGCTCCAGAGATGCTGGTGTTGAGATGGGAGGATGCTCCAGAGATGCTGGTGTTGAGATGGGAGGATGCTCCAGAGACATTGGTGTTGAGGGCATGAGGATATTCCAGAAATGGTGAGTCTGAGGCAGGAGGATGCTCCAGAGATGCTGGTGCTGTGGCACAAGGACGCTCCAGCATCAGGCTGAGCCCTTACTGGGCCCAGCCTCCCTGCCTCCCTTTGTGCCCTGCCCAGGATGGTTGAGGTCAACTAGGGGAGGCTCCTGGCTGCCACCAGTCCTCGTGGGCCATGGATCTGGACAGTGTGGCTGCATCTCCTGCAGCCTCTGTGTTTTCCAGGACAGCGAGCATCCCAAAACCGCTGGGATGGGGCAAACCCAGGCAGCTTTCCAGTGGCATTCAGGAGAAAGGATGGCGTCAGTGTCAGCCCTCCCGCTGCAGAGCCCGGTGGTGCTGAGCCCCCGGAGACAGCCGCGGGTGAGAGCCATCCACCCGCCTGACACCAGGGCTCATTAGCGAGAGGCTGTCACTCGCTGCAGCCAGCCCCGGGGGCACGCCTGGGGCCGGAGGGACACCCCGGCAGCGCGGGGAGGGCTGCCCGAGCCTCCCGGGACACCGGGGCACGGTCACCCCGCAGGCTGTGCGGGGCCGGGGCGGCTGCGGACGGGCAGGGGGAGGCAGAAGTGCGTGCAGGGGCTGTGCCCCTCACCCCGAGCCGCAGCATCGCGATCTTGCCGGTCTGTGTCGGGCACCGATCCCACCCCCCAGCCCCCCCGGCAGCGGGGCTTTGACAGGCAGTTAATGATCGGCGTGCGGCGGGACGGCTCCGTGAGCCGGGATGCGGCAATTGTTGGACTTTCTTGGCTTCCCAGCCTGCTGTCACTTGCTCTTTGGAGCCCTGTCAACCCCGCGGCATCCTCCTGTAGCACAAATGATCCCCGCACGGCTCCGTGCAGACACACACACACACACACATCAGCATCACGGGTGTCAGTCTTCTCTCCAGTAGGAATGACAGGACAAGAGGAAAAGGGCTCCAGTTGCCCCAGGGGAGGTTGAGATTGGAGCTGAGGCAGAACTGTTTCCCTGAGAGGGGTGTCAGCCCCTGTGCCAGGCTGCCCAGGGAGCTGGGGGAGTGCCCAGCCCTGGAGGGATCCCAAAGCCGTGGGGCTGAGGGCTGTGGGTTAGGGCTGGGCAGGGTGAGGGCAGGACTGGGACTGCAGAAGCTTCAAGGGCTTTAACAACACCAATGGTTCTGTGTGGCAGTGGCTCTACCAGCTGGGGATTCTGGCTCTGCCTGGCACAGACACAAACCTGCCCCAAAGGGAGCAGGGGGGTGACCAAAACATGCACGCTGCAGGCACTGAGTGTGCATAAGTGTGCATAAGCTTGTGCACAGCCACCTCCATGCCCCCAGGGCTGGGTTTCCAGGATGGCCCACAGCATGGGAAGAGTGGGACGAGCAGGCTTGGGCTGTGGGGCAGGTGATGCTGGCAGGAGGAAGAGAACAATGCCAGACAAGGTTGTGGTCACTGCACAGCCAGGGGATGGATTGCCTGAGCATCACAATGGGTCTGCAAGAGCTCCCGAGGGCAGAAAGCATTGCCCTCACCAGCTGGGACACACTTGAAGCTCTCAGGCTGCCCACCAGACATCAGCAGCCACTCCCCCCACTCACTGCACCTGCTGCTTGCCTTGCTGTTACTGAAGACTTGCTGACCTTTGCTGGCTGCTGAGAGGCTGAGACACGCACCCATGGTGAGTGCCACGTTACAGCCCCACAAATCCCTGCAGTGGGCCACTGAGGCAGGGCCAGCAGGTGCCCAGCTGCCAGGAGGAGGATGGCACGGGGTGGGGATGGCACCTCAGCCATGTGGGGCCAGTGCAGATGGGCAGGGGACACAGTCAGCTCAGTGTAGTTGGGATGGAGTCCAGCTGAGATGTCTCATTCACCTGGTCCCTGCAATGTAGCATGGAGGAGTCTGGGACCACTTTTCCCCCTGTCACCATCTCAGGTGCCCCCAGGGACAGGAACAAGGGCTCTCTGGTGAGCCCCAAGCCCCAGTGGTCAGAATGGCTGGAAGGAGTCCCACTGCCTGGGTGCTCTCTGAGTCCCCTCGTTGCATCCCCACCTTCCAAAGTGGAAGCAGAGGAGCAGAAGGCCATTGTCTGTCACAGCAAGAAAAACCCCACCTCCAGGCCCTGGTCATGCCATCCATCTTCAGCTCCCTGCACCAGCCCCAGCTTCTTGTGCGGGGAAAGTTTGAGTAAACAGCTTAATTTGGCACTAATATGAGCAGAGACATCCTTTGCTGTGTCAACTATTGATTTGCATCCTTATGGTCCCATCAGTCATCTGGGCTTTTTTATAGAATCATAGAATGGTAGGGGTTGGAAGGGACCTTTAGAGATCATCTAGTCCAACCCCCCTGCAGAAGCAGGGCATTTTCAGGGCATTCATTTTTTGATGTTGCAATTGGAAAGGATAAAGCTCCCAACAGCCCCAGGCTGGGCTGGCTGTGCCCATCCCTGAACCACACAGCTGCCCCAAGCCCTGGCCCTGCTGCTGCTGGCAGGATGTCTGTGGCGTGAGCAGGACGGGGGAGGTTCTGCTGCCCCTCTGCTCTGCCCTGCTGAGGCCTCATCTGGAGTCCTGTGGTCGGTTCTGAGCTCCCCAGCTCAGGAGAGACAGGGAAGTGCTGGAGAGAGGCCAGTGCAGGGACATAAGGATGCTGAGGGGGTGGAACATATGTGTGAGGAGGAAAGGCTGCAGGCCCTGGGGCCTGGAGAAGAGGAGCCTGAGCTCAGGGGCACCTCAGCAGCACTTATCAGTACCTAAAGGGTGGATGTTGAGAGGATGTGACACTTTCTTCTCTGTAGCATCCAGTGCCAGGACAAGAGGTAGTGGACTAAAGCTGGAACACAAAGTTGCACTGAAACACCAGGAGAAAGTCCTTTGGTGCTGAGGTGAGGGAGCCCTGGCCCAGGCTGCCCAGGGAAGGTGTGGAGGCTCCTCAGGAGGTTTCCAACCCCGTTGGGACACGTTCCTGTGTCCCCTGAGGGAGGGGAACCTGCTTTAGCAGGGGCTGGAGCAGCTCTGCAGGGTCCTTCCAGCCCCCAGCATTCTGGGATGCTGTGATCCCTCCTGCCAGAGCAGCCCAGGCAGGGAGAGGGCAGTGAGCAGAAGGGGGAGCCAACAGCATCCACCTCATGCCTGTTAATAAAACATGAGTGAGGTGCCACCGTGCATCAGATTCACTTCCCCAGTGACAGAAAATCAAAGGCTTCTCCCATCTTTTCTAGAGGCGCGCTGCTGATTGATCTGGAGGCAGCAGCTCAGTGCGAGGGAAGGAGTCTATCCCCACCGAAACAGCTCTTTAATTTCTTAATTTAATATCTGACACGTAAAGATTCTCATTAAGCCACTCAATGGAGCCTGGAAACACAATTTTCGTGCAAACTGTCGCTATCATAACTTACACGAAACTTCAGCTGGTGCCCTGGAAGCGCTGTGATTAAATCCATTCATCTTCCCTGTCAGCCGCCCCGCTCCCGTACCCCTCCCCGGCCACCCCCAACCCACCCCCCAGCACTGCCCGTGCCCACCCGGCTCGGCACCACATGGGGCTGGAGGGTGCGCGGTGCCGGGTGACCAGATGATGCTCTGCGGCTGCATCCCGGGTAGGATCCTGCCAGGGTGAGGGGTGCGGAGTACAGGGACTGTGCAATGAACGGGCACGGCCAACATGCTGGGCAGCACCCTCCCCAAGGCCTGAAACGCTCCCGCCCCTGCCGTCCTCGCTGCGGGACATGCGCAGGAGGGAGAGCTGCCCCAAGTACGCTAATTAGGCAAATTAATTCCTATTGAGTCGCAGCTCTTCACTGCCTGAGCAGATCAAAAAAAAAGCTACTTACCTCTGTGCAGATTAAATCCCGAACACCGAGACAAGGATTAGACCCGAGACAATTCCCTGGGGGGTGCCCCCCAGGATGCAGAGCTGCTCCTGGCACTGCAGGGGCACGCCGAGGAAGGGGCTGCCAGGGACTGAGGTCTGCACGGGGACAGGAACCGACAGGCTGAGTCCTCATGTCCCTCAGCACTGCCAGCACCGGGCAGAGCACGTGTTAGCTGAGCTCCTTCCTCCTGTGTGGGCTGAGGAAGAGGATGGTGAAGCTACGTTGGCACAGGGCATCACCCAGGCACGAGGCTTTGGGATCCTCTGCCGTGGCAAACGCTTGCCAAGCCTAGGGGTGCCCTCTGAAGCTCCCCATGAGAGGGAGCCGGGCAGGTGTCCCGTCCTCACCAGCGCCTGAGGGTGGGGTAAATGATTGCTCAGGTGTTTCTGCCTCACTCCACTCTTTGTCTCCCTTTACTCCCTCCAAGAAAACTCCAGGAATTCCTCAGGAGCTGGAAACTCCGTGCTGAACACCAAGGTGAGGCACAGAAGCCACCCTGGGGGACTCAGATCTGTCCAGTGGGAGCTGGGGAAGGTTTTCCCGGTGGTGTTTGCCACCTAAATTTCTGTCTCAGCAGCTGGTGTCAGACAGAGAGGTGGCAAAGAAAAGGACTTGTGAGCATCACCAGCTGCCCAGCCTTTGGGCTTCTGCAGCTCCAGACAGGGCATAGTGCCAGAGCACTGGCAGGGCCTGTGGACAATGAGGCTCTGGAGCATGCAGCTGCACTTTGCATCCCCTGCACCAGAGATGGGCCACTCAGGGACCCACAGCCAAGGTGCAGCCAGCATGCCCAAGCACTGAAGGATGCTCCAGCGAGGTGAAGGCTGGGAAGAGCCTTCAGCACATTCTGTGTGTGCAGCTCTAGGGGGAGCAAAGCAGCTGAGTGGGCACCAGCAGGGTCACCCAGCTCTTCCCTCATCCCCTGGGTTGCCAACTTGGGTGACTTTAACTCCAGCCTCTCACTAGAGACAAAACCTGAACAGCACAACCAACCCACCTCTGCCCAGCCACGGGTCCTGCACCCCCACAAAGAGACCCATGGGGCACCTGGTGGGTGATGCCAGGGGAAGGGCTGCAGAGGACACGGCCCCCTGTGCCTGCTTGTGCTGGCAGAGCAGCTTTCCTCGTCTGTCTCCTCTCGGCGTGTTATCTGGAGCCGCGGGAGCTGGCAGCTGCTGGCAGCTGCTGCCGTCGGCGCGGCTCGGCAGCGAGCGTGCTGTGTTTGATGTCAGGATTAGGAGCTGCCTCTATTGTAAATGCTGAAATGAAATAAGAAGATTAGAGCAGAGAAGCGGCGCTCGGCAGCGTGTGCTCGGCGCTCAGCTCCTGCTCAGCACCCGCCGGCTCTGGGGTGCTGCAGGGACCCGGCCCGGGGGGGGTCACACAGCACAGGCAGCGCTGCCAGCAGAGTGGGAAGAATCACACAATCACTGAATCACACAATCATTTAGGCTGTTAAAGCCCTCGAAGCTGCTGCAGTCTCAGCCCTGTCCTCACCCTGCCCAGCCCAGCACTGACCCACAGCCCTCAGCACCTCAGCCCCACGGCTTTGGGATCCCTCCAGGGCTGGGCACTCCCCCAGCTCCCTGGGCAGCCTGGCACAGGGGCTGACACCCCTCTCAGGGAAACAGCTCTGCCTCAGCTCCAATCTCGACCTCCCCTGGGGCAACTGGAGCCCATTTCCTCTTGTCCTGTCATTCATGACTGGACCCCCACCTCTCTACACCCTCCTGTCAGGTAACTGTAGAGAGTGATCATGTCCCACTCATATTCCACCCTCACTGGTGCTGCTTGCCACCCAGGCGTCAGCCCAGCCAAGCTGAGAGGCGGGACAGATCCCTTCCCAGCTCCCTGGCTCCTGTAAGTATTCCCCTCCTTCTCCTGCTGCCTCCCAGCTGGGTCCTGGGCATCAGTGAACATCCCCACAGCAGCCCTGTCTTGCCCAGCCCCGGGCAGAGCATGGTGGGGCAGTGGGTTGATGTGAGGTGCCCACAACCTCACAGGGAAGCTGGGCGAGCCCTGCCTCCCTTCCCACCATGCTGCATCCCTTCCCAGGGGTGAGATCCCAGCCTTGAGAGATGCCTTTTAGGAGGGAGAATGCTTGTAGCTCCTTGGAGGTGGGTGATAACCCTCTTCAGGTCTTTCCAGGGGAATTTGGGGGTCTCCAAAGAGCAGGTGGGTACTGCTTCTCCCCTACTCGTGTGGTAGGACATCCCTGCCCATATGAGCCCAGACTCGACAGCAAGCAGCTCCGCACTCTTGGACTTGATGATCTTAAAGGTCTTTTTTCTGCACCCCTCCACTCCCCACAGCAGCCTCTGCCAGGCAGGGGGCAGGCTGGCAGGCTGCGGGCAAGCGTGAGAGCCGGGGCAGGGGTCAGGCACTGCCCAAACACTCTCCATCTCCCTCTGACAGCAGTACGCCTCTGAGTAGCTCTGCCAGGACCCCAGGTCCCGGCCCCACACACACCAGCCTCTGTGTGGGCAGGAGGGCAGCGGGCACTGCATGGCAGCAGCAGCATCAGTCTCTATTTTCATCTGTGCCCTTGGCCTCAGCCCGGCAGAGCCGTGGCTGCTCTTGCTGCAGGATGGAGGGAGAAGGGGAAGAGGAGGCCGTGCCATGCTCCCCGGCAGGATGAGGCCCGGTCTCGCAGCACCCTCACCCAGCCAGGGCACAGCCCGTGCCCCCCGGGCTGATGCGGGACTCCGGCGCGCACCAGCAGCCCGGCACGTCCCAGCGCATCCTGCGCCCGCTGCCATGCCCGGGCGGGTCCTCGCCCCTCCCCGGAGCCCCGCGGCAGGAGGGGAAGCCTATCCGCAGCCGCATCGGGGGTCTCTCCCGTTCCCTTCAGCCAGGCTCTGTGAGCAGGCTGGCGGCTGGCCCCGCGCCGGCACTGCGGGTACCTGCCTCCCCCCCTCCCGATTCATCGCTTGCATCTGTTCCAAATCAAAGCATCACTTCAAGCCGTTCGGGGGAAGGTTTTTCTCCCCCTGCTACCAACTGGTACTGTTTTTTGCCGGCGCGCAGCAGCTCGGGAGCAGCAGCCCGGCCCCTGCCCGCACCAGCTCCGCTCCGACACGTGCGGGCTGGAGCCTCCGGCGAGCCCCGGCTGCTCCCTGCTAGAGAAGAGCTCAGCTCATCCCCACGGCAAAGCCTGCGGCTCGAAAGGGGGGGGTGGGGGGGACACGAGGCCCGAGGGAGGAGGCAGCGGGGGACTTGACCCCCTTTGCAGTGCTCACGTTCGTGTTGGCAGCACTTGGTGGGGCTGCTGGGTGGGTGAGACCCATGGCGATGCCCATGCGGGTCCCCAGGCTTTGTTGCCAGCTCCGGGATCCCTCCGGGGCGAAGCTCAAGCCCTGCATCCCCCCAGGTGGGTACAGACTCCCGCTTGCCCCCCCCGACACACGCCCTGTGGGTGCCGAGGAGAGGCGGGCTCTGCCTCTCTCCCTTTCGCGACTCACCCCCACGTAATGCCGCGGGGCCTCTGTTGCTTTTGCGCAATTAATGAGCTTTAATTGCCCGTAAACGCATCCCCGGCAGCGCCGGAGCTGTCAGGGAAAGTCGCTGGAGTCGGGAGTTGCGAATCGTAGCAACTGTTGCTACGGCTGGACCGACCGTCCCCGAAACGTGGCCGTGGCAGAGCGGGGCTGAGAGCATCGCCCAGCACTGGCCACAGCCCCGGGGACAGCAGTGCAGGGAGCACGGGGACCCCAGCACGGCCCTCGGTTCCACCACCACCGCCGAGACCCAGATGGGGCTCGGGCACCCCACGGAGACCTCCCCGCGCTGCGTTTGGGGTCCCATGGGGGGGCTTTGGGGCTGGGGAGGGGTCTCTGCCCTCCCCTGCCGTTTGCCCCTCGGGCTGGACACACACGTGCCTGCGTGGCACTGATGAATTTGCAAAGGTCAGGGCTGGAGGTGTGGGCAGGTGCTTTCTGTAAACGCTATTTTCTGGCTCAGTGCCCTGGAACTCCCCCCGACAACCGGTTGTGCTTAAATAAACCAAACAGTGCGTTTCCATCACCCCCCGCCCACTGCCTGTCCCCGGCCCCAACCGGGCCCTGATCCCCTGGCACAGGCAGCCCCCAAGTGTCCTGAAGCGGGGAATGGGCACTGAGTGGGCTGCACCTCTGTCTGGAGTGGGCACAGCATGGGGGGCACAACATGGACTGTGTGTGGCATCCATCACCCCCTCGGACAGAGATGGGAGATAGCCTGAGGAGCTCATCTGTGGCCATGTGTGTATGTCTGCATGTACATGTGTGTGTCTGCATGCACATGTGTGTGCCTGCATCTACATGTGTGTGCCTGCATCTACATGTGTGTGTCTGCATGTACATCTGCATGTACATGTGTGTGTCTGCATGTACTTGTGTCTGTCTGCATCTACACATGTGTGTGCCTGCATGTACATGTGTGTGTCTGCATGTACATGTGTATGCCTGCATCTACACATGTGGCCCTGTGTGTAAGAATGGCTGTGGTTGTAAGCAGGGGTGTGAGAGTGCACATGCAAGGGTGCAGCAGTGTGTTTGTGTGCAGGGAGGAGTCTGCACATGTGCATGTACAGATGTGCACGTGCCTATGTGCACGTGCAGGGCTGCAGGCATGGCTCTGTGTGTGTGTGTGTGTGTGTATGTGTGTGCAGGCTGTAGGCATGGCTCTATGCAGGTGTATGTGTGTGTAGGGCTGCAGGCATGGCTCTGTGTGTGTGTGTGTGTGTATGTGTGTGCAGGCTGTAGGCATGGCTCTATGCAGGTGTATGTGTGTGTAGGGCTGCAGGCATGGCTCTGTGTGTGTGTGTGTGTGTGTATGTGTGTGCAGGCTGTAGGCATGGCTCTATGCAGGTGTATGTGTGTGTAGGGCTGCAGGCATGGCTCTATGCAGGTGTATGTGTGTGCAGGATTGTAGGCATGGCTCTGTGTGCCTGTGCATGTGTGTATGAGTGCAGGCATGCCTCTGTGTGTGTGTGCATGTGTGCAGGAGTATAGGCATGGTTCTTTGCGTGTGTGCATGAGTGTAGGAGGTCCCACTACGTGTGTGTGTGTGCAGGAATGCAGGCATGGCTCTGTGTGTGTGAGTTTAGACATGCCTATGTGTGTGCATGAGTGTACTGATCCCTATGTGAGTGTGAGTGTGAGCGTAGGGCTCTCTCTGCTTGTTTATAGGTGGTGGGATCCCTCTGTGTGTGTGTCTGTGTGTATGTGTAGGACCATAGGCACATCTGTGTGTGTGTGCAGGAGTGTAGGGATCCATCTGTGTGTGCATGTATGTGTGTGCAGGACTGTAGGCACATCTCTGTATGTGTGTGTGCAGGAGTGTAGGGATCCATCTGTGTGTGCATGTATGTGTGTGCAGGACTGTAGGCACATCTCTGTATGTGTGTGTGCAGGAGTGTAGGGATCCATCTGTGTGTGCATGTATGTGTGTGCAGGACCATAGGCACATCTGTGTGTGTGTGCAGGAGTGTAGGGATCCATCTGTGTGTGCATGTATGTGTGTGCAGGACCATAGGCACATCTGTGTGTGTGTGCAGGAGTGTAGGGATCCATCTGTGTGTGCATGTATGTGTGTGCAGGACTGTAGGCACATCTCTGTATGTGTGTGTGCAGGAGTGTAGGGATCCATCTGTGTGTGCATGTATGTGTGTGCAGGACCATAGGCACATCTGTGTGTGTGTGCAGGAGTGTAGGGATCCATCTGTGTGTGCATGTATGTGTGTGCAGGACTGTAGGCACATCTCTGTATGTGTGTGTGCAGGAGTGTAGGGATCCATCTGTGTGTGTGTGTGTGTGTGCACGTGCAGGAGTGTAGGGATCTGTGTGTGTGTGTGAAGCACTGTAGGCACATCTGTGTGTGTGTGTGCAGGAGTGTAGGGATCTGTGTGTGTGTGTGTGTGTGCACGTGTAGGGATCTGTGTGTGTGTGTGTGTGTGTGTGCAGGAGTGTAGGCATGCCTGTGCCTCTGTGTTTGCACAGGTGTAACCGTGCCCTCATGCCCAGGAAAGCCTCTGCCAGGCGTGCACAGATGGATGTACACATTCATAAGTTGTGTTGTGTTCGTTTGTGCACACAGGCGTGTTTGCACCAACATGCTCAGGTGTTCCACCTCCTCAGCCCCTCCCCTCGCAGCCGTGGCCGGGAGCCTTTGCATAGCCCGGCCGATGACCAGAGCCGGGCTGCGTCCCTGCAGCCGCCGCAGATCAATCGCTGCCACGTACAAAGTTTGCTCTGGCTGCTCATTTCCTGCTTAGTCCCGTCTGGCTGCGGCGGCGGCAGCTCCGCGGAGCTTATTCAAAGGCAGCGTCATCTTTGTAAGCGGCAAAGAAGGGCAGAGCCGGCTCCCGGCTCCCGGAGCGCTGCGGCGGCGGCTCCTCGCGCGGGCGCTGACGAGCCGTCGGGGGGGCTCTGGAAATCCTTCCTGCGGATGAGCCGAGAGCATTCTCCTGCTCTCCCCTAAAGCCTGCGTGTCACCCAGCACAATAAAACGCACGATCGGGATGGTGGCGTTTTGTTCTGCTGTATCTCAGGCCTCCAGCCCAGCCCCAGCTCTGCTGGCTTTAGGGGAGCTGCTGGGTGCTCTCTGCAACTCCAGGAGGCTGTAGAAAGGTGGGGGTCGGTCTCTGCTCCCAAGTTAATGAGTGACAGGATAAGAGGAAATAACCTCCAGTTGCCTCAGGGGATGTTGAGGTTGGAGCTGAGGCAGAACTGTTTCCCTGAGAGGGGTGTCAGCCACTGTGCCAGGCTGCCCAGGGAGCTGGGGGAGTGCCCAGCCCTGGAGGGATCCCAAAGCTGTGGAGGTGAGGTGCTGAGGGCTGTGGGTTAGTGCTGGGCTGGGCAGGGTGAGGGGAGGGCTGGGACTGCAGCAGCTTCCATTTCCAGCTGAATTGATTGTATGATCTTTTTAATGATGAACGGCTGAGGGGCTGCAGATGACTCAGGGGCACCTCATCAACACTTAAGTACTTAAAAGGTGGGTGCCAGGTAGATGGGGCAACACTTTTCTGCAGTGCCCCATGCCAGGATAAGGGGTAGTGGACATCAGCTGGAACACAATA
Source organism: Colius striatus (assembly GCF_028858725.1). Taxonomy (NCBI): domain Eukaryota; kingdom Metazoa; phylum Chordata; class Aves; order Coliiformes; family Coliidae; genus Colius; species Colius striatus. The sequence goes on from NC_084767.1 coordinate 12,192,679, forward strand.
AGTTGCACTGAAACACCAAGAGAAGCTCCTTTGGTGCTGAGGTTAGGGAGCCCTGGCCCAGGCTGCCCAGGGATAGTGTGGAGGCTCCTCAGGAGGTTCCCAACCCCACCTGGACACGTTCCTGTGCCCCCTGAGCAAGGGGAACGTGCTTGAGCAGGGGCTGGGGCTGCTGCAGCTCTGCAGGGCTCTTCCAGCCTCCACCACTATGGGGCCGTGTGATTCTGGCGGCACTGGCCATGCACAGGGTGGGCAGTGTGGGGGGCACCCCTGCCCACTGTGTGTGACTGATTTATGGTGCCCCCTACACCCTCAGCTTTTAGCTGGCAAGACTGGGCAACGTGTTCCAGGGGTGTCACAGAACAGCTCAGAGCAGGGGGGGACAGCAAGAACGGGGTGGGGGGGTGAAGCCCCCCCCGATGCCACCCTGGGAGGGCACATCGGGGAGCAGCCAGCACCCGCCTGACACCAGCGTGGGGGGGAACCTGGCTCGAGAACGACCCGTGTCCGTGGCCCCGTGTCCGCGGTGCGTGGAGCGCGCGTGACACCCAGTGGGCGAGCAGCAGACTGCAGGCGGCTGGCGAGCGGGGGGGGTCCCCGCACACGGCCCCTGCCCCGGGGATGTCACCGGCATCGCGTTGTCCTGCGGGGAACGGCGTGGAGCAGCCCGAGCCAGATGCAGCGGGGCTTGAACGTGGGAGGTGTGATGGGTGCCGTGGATGGGGGGTCCCTGCAGCCCTGGGTTCTCACAAGGACTTTGGGATCCCCACAGCCCTGCAACACTGGGGTCTCACTGGGGCTTTGGGGTCTCACTGGGGCTTTGAGGTCCCTGCACCTCTGGGTTCTCACTGGGGTTTTGGAGTCCCTGCAGCTCTGAGTTCTCACAAGGACTTTGGGGTCTCACAAGGGCTTTGGGGTCTCACTGGGGCTTTGGGGTCCCTGCAGCACTGGGGCTTTGGGGTCTCACCAGGACTTTGTAGTCCCTGTAGCTCTGGGTTCTCACAAGGACTTTGAGGTCTCATTGGGGCTTTAGGGTCTCACAGGGACTTTGGAGTCTCACAAGGACTTTGGGGTCTCACTGGGGCTTTGGGGTCTCACCAGGACTTTGGAGTCCCTGCAGCTCTGGGTTCTCACAAGGACTTTGAGGTCTCACTGGGGCTTTAGGGTCTCACAAGGACTTTGGGGTCTCACTGGGGCTTTGAGGTCCCTGCAGCACTGGGGCTTTGGGGTCTCACCAGGACTTTGGGGTCCATGCAGCTCTGGGGTCTCCATGTTGCTTTGGGATCCTGGGGCTCACTGCAGCCTCAGGGCTCTGGTGTCACTGAGCCTTTGGGATCTCCCTGAGGCCTCAAGGATCTCTGCAGCTCCAGGGCTCTGAGGTATCTCTTGCTCCCCTGTGAGTCCCTGCAGCCCTGGGACTCCAGGGAGCACACTTGGCATCCCGGGGTCTGTGCAGCCCCATGGTGTTTCATGCCTTGCACCACTCATCCTGGGCTGAAATCTTGCTTTTCCCTGGCTGTGTCCCCCAAGGGGGAGGCAGCCTAGCCAGAGCTAACATGACTTGATGTCTGTCAGGGGTTTAACATCTTCCTGCTCCCTTACTGGGACAATCTTTCCCTCCCAGGCAGCTGTGTGGCAGCTGGAACCCTTCCTAACTGCTCCTGTTGTGTTTCTCCAGGCCAGGAAACTCTTTTTCCCCATCTTTAGCTTTTTCTCTGTAACTCTCTTGTTCATTCCCCAGGAGATAAACCCTGGTGGAAGGAGGATCTGAGGAGAGCCAGCGCTGTGCTTCACACAAAGCCAAAGCACAACTGTTTTCTGTAGGAAAGACACGTTTCATTTCGATTTCCAAAGCCTTTCAAAGTGGATTCTCAGAGGAGCAGGAACGGTGGCTTCAGAGGGGATTGGCTGTTCTTCTGCAGCTCTGGAGAGGATCCTCTCCTTATTTCTCTGAAAGCTCACCCTGCTGAGGCATCAGAGCCTTGAACACCCACACACAAAGCCCTGCAACCCTGCTTTTGGCATGCAAATCCCACACCCCGGCTCTGGAGTTTGGAAAGACACTTGGGGAGAGAAATCTGACCTGGAGAGCGGAAAGGCAGAGTTGAAAGGGACCAGAAAAACCCTTGTTCAGAGGCAGCTGAGGGATGAGCTATGTCCTCCTCACTGTACCTTAACCAGGACTCTCTGCAGGGCTCCAGCAGATGCTGCTGGAAGGCTGGGGCCTGGGGCTGCAAGATGGGTGGGTTGGGCTCTACCAGCATCCTGCAGCTACCTGGGGGGCAAACACAAAGGTAATGGAGCCAGCTTCTCTTGGTAAGGCATGAGATGAAATGAAGGACCATGGACATTACTTGCAGCTTCAGGTTGGGCAGAGGTTCCCAAACTCATGTTCCTGTGCTCCCTGAGTGAGGGGAACCTGCTTTAGCAGGGGCTGGAGCAGCTCTGAAGGACCCTTCCAGCCCCCACCATGCTGGGATCCCACAAGCCCAGTCAGGGGCAACCTCCTCCCCTGCAAAATTTCCTGCCCTGAAAGGAGAGCCACCTGCACACTGTTACCTGCTGAATAATAGAGGAGCTGACAGCCAGCTGGAGAGAAATGTGATCCTGGGTATGCAGCCAGGGAAGTCATCTGAGCTCCCAGCAGCAGCGATAGCAACTGCAGGGAAGGAGCCTTTCGCCCCCCACCCCCGCTGCTCAGTGCAGTGCAGGGTGGCTGGGGTGAGGTCTCTGCCCATCCCAGGGGGCTGTTGCCCGCTGCAGGAGCAGGGGCTCAGGGCTGGGAGGATGATGTGAGCTGCAGCAGGCACCCAGGAAGGCAGAGCTCAAGGGCAGAGCCGGGTTTCCGGGGGAGGTGAGGCAGCAAGAGCCTGCCTACAGCCATCCAGCAGCTCAGCCCCATGTCCAGAGGAGGGGAGATGGTTTATATCCCGGATGACTCTGACTTCAGCTCCTTCAGGGATCAGTGTGAGAGCCTGGAGGGCTGGCACTGTCGCTATAACAAGGCTGGTGTGACGGTGTGGAGTCAGGGCCAGGAGGAAAGCTGCTCCGTGCAGAAAATCAAGGTAAGGAGCCGGCTGCAGCTGCGGCCCCGCCAGCCCTTCCCTTCCCCCTGCTCCCTGGGGGCTGGCCCATCCTGAGGCTGCACAGCACCCTGCTCCAGCCTGTCTGGGGGTGTGTGTGGCAGGATTGGTCCCTGAGGGGTGCTTCCCCAGCTGCTGAGCTGCTCTGCCCCGTGCCTTTAGCCTCTCGACCCGCCGGAGTGCCCGCCGCAGCCTCCCGCCATGCAGCTGAGCTCACATTGCGGCTGCCCTTGAGTTACACACGGGCACAAAGGCCCTGGGATCGATTACCTGACAGAAATGGCCTTGGCAGGAGCCACCAGGCCTGAGGCAGGCTGTCAGGATGTGTCCCCAATGCCTCTCCCCCCACCACAGCATCCTGGGGCACGTCCCCTTGCAGCCTGCACCGGAGGAGCATCCCGAGAGCTTAAGAGCCCCCATGTGTTGTCTTGGGAGGTTTGTTGCTTGTCAGGGGCTGGATCTGGGGTACTGCAGAGAGGCCTCAGGCAGGGTTACGGGGTGCTGAGGGCAAGGGCCATGGGAGCCCCATCTTGGGAGCATCCTGCAGGTCAGGGCTTGGCTTGATGTTACAGGCAGGGCTGTGGCTTTGCTGGCTACTGAGGATCAGAGCTGCTGGGCATGGATGGGATCCACCTTAGTAGGACCAGAGCATCTTTTCCTGCAGGACAGCCAACATGGTAAAGAGGGATTTCACCCAGGAGTGCCAGGGAAGGATTACTACATCCTGAGGAGCAGGGAAGGTACGGGAAGGTAGTGAGGAGTCTCCTCCTGGGAGCACACAGAGTAACAGGCAGCCCATCCCAGGGGCCTGCACACAGGAGGAGCTGGGCATACACCTGGAAATGCTGCCATGGATAGAAGCCCTTCAGGGAGCACACACAGGCCCAGGCAGGATGCACCCAAGGGTGATGGCCAACATCCCTTGGAAAAGCCCTCGTGACTGCAGGAGGTCCCTGATAACTGTGCAGAAGCAAACACCACATCTCCAGCCTCCAAGAGGGCAAGAAGGTTGCCCCAGGTACCTCTGGGCTGCCGTGTCACCTCCATCCCTGGGAAGGGGAGGGAGAACGTGTTCCTGGAAGCCACATCCTGAAGGACAAGAGTAGTGGGACCTACCAAGGGAGAATGGTGCTTGAGCAGCCTGATTGCCTCCTGCAGTCAGAGGCCTGGCTGTGTGGGGATGACTATTTGCCGTGACTTCAGTAAAGCCTTAGTCAAGGCTTCCCACAGTCTTGTTGCCACGTTAGTGAGAGCTGGCCTGGAGAAGTGGGTGGAAAACCATCTCCCACCAAGCTCCTGGCACAGGGGTCAGCAGTGCAGAGTCTGGATGGTGCCCAGTTGCTGGTCCCACCTTGTTACTGGCACGATGGGACCTAAGAGGCCCCTCAGTGAGTCTGCAGGCAGCACTGAAGGGTGCATTTGGAAGTGCTACACACCAGGCTACTGCTCATTGTGACCTGGACAGGCTGGCAGGAACCTCAAGAAGTCCAGCCAAGGTCAAACAAGCACAGCTCAGCAGAGGGGATGCAGTGATATCCCCCTTTGCCACCACCGAGCCCCACAGAGAGGGGTCCCCAGGCAGGTTTGGTGGGTCTGAGCAGCATCCCCCAGCCTTGCTGAGGTTTTTCCCTGCTCTGGAGAAGGTTGGGGCATGGTGCAGGGGTCAGCACTACCCAGGGACCATCCCCAAAACGGAGGATGGAGGATGCCACCCAGCCTGTGCAGCAGAGCTGAGCTGCACAGGCTCCTGGGGAGTCAGAAGAGCCCCAGGGCTTCCACCAGTACAGGGTTACCCTGGAGAGTCCCTGAGCAGTTGGAGCTTTGGCTTTGTTCCACCTCAATTGGCTGTGCATGGCCCGGATTTGGGGCTCTGGGCTTTCCCTATCCCACCGGCCTGTCTGCTGTGGCTGTGGCACAGCCCCTGCTCACCCATGGCTGGAGAGAGGTGGTGGGCAGGGTGGGGAATGTTGGGGGTGCAAGGCTGCACTGGTCCTGCTGTGATAACTGGGGGAGCCCAAGAAGACCACGAGCTCCATGTCAGGCTGGAAGAATCCTTCACCCCACAGCAGCTGCACCTCCAGACCCAGCTGGGAGCAGGAGGAGGGGGCTGAGTGCTCCCCCACTCTCCTCCATGCTGCCCAGAGCAGTGCAGCACATGTCCAAGCCTTGTCCTGGGCAAGAGTCCAGCACACCGGGCAGAAACCATCACCCAGGCCATCAGGGAAAGCTTGCCTGAGATTGATGGGACCTGCCACGTTCAGGGGTCCATCTCCAGTTACACAGTGGTGCTGAGCAGCTCATCAAAGATGCAAGGCCTCTAACAAGGAGCAGATGACATCTCCTTCCTCCCAGCACGGAGAGGAGCAGGGCAGGTGGTTTCATCAATAATGCACCCACTGCCATGGGTTGGGCTCTGGTTACAGCCAAAGCTCCCCCTTGGCCTGCCCCCTGTGCCCCACAGCATCATGCCAGGACAGGGGCACCCCTTTGCTTGTCCTGCAGGAACAGGGGGTGAGGGGACAGGGGAGGTTGAGGTTGGAGCTGAGGCAGAACTGTTTCCCTGAGAGGGGTGTCAGCCCCTGTGCCAGGCTGCCCAGGGAGCTGGGGGAGTGCCCAGCCCTGGAGGGATCCCAAAGCCCCTGGGTTAGTGTTGGGCTGGTCAGGGTTAGGGCAGGGCTGGGACTGCAGTAGCTTCAAGGGCTTTTCCAGCCAAAATCATTCTGTGATTCTATGGCAGAGCATGGAGCACCAGGCAGCTCCAACTGAAGCCTGAGGGTCCTTCTGTCATGGCCCTGGTGATGGTGGCTCTGGCTGTGCTGGAGCAGGGACATGCAGAGCATCCCCAACGGCACACAAGCACCCTGGGGACACATCACCCCACGCAGGCACAGCATTAAGTCCCCTTCCCCACGCCCTGGGGGTGGGTGCTGAGTGCCCATCTGCCCCCAGACCCGCATCTCCTGCAAGGATGTCCCTGCTGAGACTCTCTACGATGTGCTGCACGACACCCACTACCGCAAGAAGTGGGACTCCAACATGATCGAGACCTACGACATCGGGCGCCTGACCGTCAATGCCGACGTGGGATACTACTCCTGTGAGCAAGCCCAGGGCCTCCCCTTCCCCCAGCCCACAGCCCCCAGGGCTGGCTGCAATGGGCTGGGGTGTAACAGGCTATGTGTGTCGGCAGGGAAATGCCCCAGCCCCCTGAAGAACAGGGACTTCGTCACGCTGCGCTCCTGGCTGCCCTTGGGCAATGACTACATGATCATCAACTACAGCGTCAAGCACCCGGTGAGCTCCTGGCAGGGGCTGGGCAGGGCTGGGCAGCAGCTTGGGCAGCCTCTGAGGTACGTGGCATCTGTCTCTGCAGAAATACCCCCCCAGGAAGGACTTCGTGAGGGCCGTGTCCCTGCAGACCGGTTACCTGATCAAGGCCAACGGTGCCAGGGCTTGTGTCCTCTATTACCTCACCCAGGTGGACCCTCGTGGTGAGTGCCAGCAGGAGGGGAGGGTGCACTGTGCCTCCTTGGGGAAAGGTCCCACTGTACCCCCCAGCACCCACCCATCGTGGTTCTCATCTCCAAAGGGTGCTGGGAAGTGGGGGGACAACCCAGGGAAGAAGGGAGGGGGTCCTCTCCTAGGGCACAGCGTGAGGCAGGTGCCATCAGCCTTGGGGTATCAGCCTGGTCCAGGGGTGAGGGGGACACTTACAGGCTCGTGGTGCCCCAGGTGGGCTGAGCTGACGGGGCTTTGGGCTCTTGCAGGGTCGCTGCCAAAGTGGGTGGTGAACCGTGTCTCCCAGTTTGTGGCACCGAAGGTAAGTGGGGTGCCTGGCCTGGGGGGAGCACTGGCAGCAGGGCTGAGCTGGACCAAGCACCCCTTCCATAGGAGCAGGATGGGTGCTGGGTGACCCAGGGCTCTCAGGCTGGGTGCTGGGTGACCCAGGGCTCTCAGGATGGGTGCTGGGTGACTCAGGGCTCTCAGGCTGGGTGCTGGGTGACCCAGAGCTCTCAGGATGGGTACTGGGTGACTCAGGGCTCTCAGGCTGGGTGCTGGGTACTGGGTGACCCAGGGCTCTCAGGATGGGTGCTGGGTGACCCAGGGCTCTCAGGATGGGTGCTGCTCACCCAGAGCTCTCAGGATGGGTGCTGCTCACCCAGGGCTCTCAAGGTGGGTACTGGGTGACCCAGAGCTCTCGGGATGGGTGCTGCTGACCCAGGGCTCTCAGGACACACACTGGCCCCACAGCTTGGGCTGTGTGGTCCAAGGCAGACCCCCATCCCCTCCCAGCATCCCCACCCAGCGAGCAGTGGAGCAGAGTGGCCCCAGCCCCCCTGGGCACTCGTGCCAGCAGTGCAGGCTGGTGCCACTGTGCCCACAGGCCATGAAGAAGATCTACAAGGCCGGGCTGAAGTACCCGGAGTGGAAGCGGCGGCACGACCCCGGGTACAAGCCCTGGGTGTACCCCGAGCAGAACACGCTGCCCAGCCTCAGCCTGGCCGAGCTCTCGCTGCAACGTGCCGACTCGCTGGAGAACATCGACGAGACAGGGCTGTCTGAAGAGCAGCTCAGCACCAGCGACCACGAGGCCTGAGCACCCTCCCCTGGCAGGGGCACCCAGCCATTGGCCCCCACTGTGCCCTTGTACTTCTCTAACTCCTTCATCATAGACCACCCCCTAAGCCCCTCTGCCCGGGCAGGGGGTGCTGCCCCGTGGGAAGCTGCAGGGAAGAGGCAGGATGGGCACCCTGCTGCCCGCTGTGCCCACAGAGATGCCCCCGTGGCAGAAGGAGCGGGGTGTGTAAGGGGAAGGCTGGGCAGGGTGAGAGATGGGGAACCCTTCCCAGGGTGGGTAGGAGCTTTCCTCGCACCAGGACACCCCCTTTGCCACTGTTAAACCTTCTAGGGGTGGCCCTCAAAGGTCTAGAAATTGTAGGGGGAAGTCTGTGGGAGTCCTGGCCAGGCTTTGCAGCAGAACAGGACTGACCCCTCTCTGCCCTGAGCTCCAGCTGTACCAGCCCCACACTCAGGATGGACCCATTCCAGCCCACCCCTAGGCTTTGTATGACCTCCCCATCCCCCCTACTCCCCAACTCAGGGAGCCCTTGGAGGGCTCCTGGGCATCAGGCTCACCTCTGCAGGCTGGCTTTGGGGACCCCTCCCCAAATGGTGTTTGAGGGGGGCTTGTCCTGGCAGTGGGGGCTCAGGCAGCCTCTGCCCCCTCTTCTCTCGGTGTTTGCTGCTGCTGTGGTTTTCTGGCACAACAATAAAGGGGTTGGTGTGTGTAAGAGAGCTCCTGGCTGGCATGGGATGGCAAGGAAGCTGCCCAGAGCCACCTGCCACTGGGGCTTTTTGGGTCCCTTACCCACCCTGGTCACCCCAACACCCCATGGTGACCCCCTGAGCTGCTGCCCTGTGCTTTCTCTCCCCACACAGCTTCTGCTTCTCCCTCCCAGTTCACCCAGACACCCATCCCAGAGGTGGATGCTCACTATCTCACTTTACCTCCTCCCATTAGGTCCCCTGAGCTGCTCAGGGGAGGACATAACACACAGTTTCTCTCTGCAGAGAGTGCAGGGCAGGAGGTGCTGGCAGCAGACAGAGGGGCACCCACAGCAGGGAGGGTTTTCCCTCTGCAGAGACACATCCCAGCCCCAAAACAGGCTGGGAGCTGCTGCCCCACACCAGAGCCCAGCTGCACGGCTCTTCCTGCCCGGCCCCAGGGGGACAGGAGCCGCCCGGCACAGGGATTGGAAAGGAAACGGGAAGCTGCTGCTGGAGGAGAGATTAGCCCCGAGGCTGTGATGTCAGCCAGCAGCCCATGCAGGGGGCTGCCCACACACAGCTCTGCAGCCCACTCCAGTGCCCCTGGTGTCAGACAGCAGCTCAGAACCACAGAGGCATCACAGATGGAAAAGCCCTTGAAGCTGCTGCAGTCCCAGCCCTGCCCTCACCCTGCCCAGCCCAGCACTGACCCACAGCCCTCAGCACATCAGCCCCATCGCTTTGGGATCCCTCCAGGGCTGGGCACTCCCCCAGCTCCCTGGGCAGCCTGGCACAGGGGATGACACCCCTCTCAGGGAAACAGTTCTGCCTCAACTCCAACCTCAGCCTCCCATGGGGCAACTCCAGCCCCTTTCCTCCTGTCCTGTCATTCGTGATTGGGGAGCAGAGACCTCTCCAGGCTCAACATCCTCATTCCCTCAGCCCCTCCCCAGCACCCTTGTGCTCCAGCCCTTTCCCCAGCTCTGGCCACGCTGCAGCCTCTCAGTGTCCCTCTGGCAGTGAGTGAGGGGCCCAGCACTGAACACAGCCCTCGAGCTGCAGCCTCCCCAGGGCCCAGCACACAGGACAATCTCTGCCCTGCTCCTGCTGCCACATCAGTGCTGATCCCAGCCAGGATGCCCTTGGCCACCTGGACAAGCTGCTGGCTCATGTTCAGCTGCTGGCAATGAACACTGGCAGGGCTGGTGCCATGGCTGGGGATGCCCCAGGTCACGATGTCCTCCCAGCTGGGCTCTGGGAAGGGCCAGTCCCCATCAGGAACCTGATGCTGGTGCTCAGCAGAGGTGCTTGAGCAGCATTTTCCCCCCTACCAGTGGAACCAAATCCCAATCTTGGCACTTTGGTGACTGGGCTGAGAGGCGAGGTTTTCTGCACCAAACTGCCCTGTCAGCAGCCAGGAGGATGTGGGCTGTGGGGACTGGGCGCTGCTCTTTGTCACGCCAGGCCACCAGACAGGACTGTGGCCTGTCACTCTGGGGATGTCCCAGGGTGCCCCTTCCACCCTCAGCCAATGTCTCCCTCCCCAGCAGCCCACCTCTGCCCTCCTGGCACAGAGGGTTCTGAGGGGTCTGTCGAGGTGTTGCAGGCTGCCAAACAGCAGTGAGCTGGGGTCTGGCCCCACGCAGGAGTGTGCTTCCCTGGTGCTAAAGCCTCCAGCACGTGGGATGGAAGGGATGGCAGTGCCACCAGCACAACTAGCACACCACCGACACCACAGACCTCACCTTCCTGTGAGAGGCTGTGCTTATGTTTAGCCAAACAGCTTCCTCTAAGAGGCAAGAGGAAGGACCCCAGGGGGATGGCAGAGCCTGTGGTGCAAGGCCAGGGAGTTCCTGCATACCCTGAGGGTGCACTTTGTCTCTGCAGCGCACACACAGGGTGGTCCATGGGGTGGTGGCCCCAGCCCCAGGGATGCATCGCTGTGCTAGAGAAGCTGGCAAGGGTGGGGGAGGAAAGCAAAGCTGTTTTGGACTCATGCTGCATGAGTTCTGCTTCTGCTTGTAGGAGTAAGGCTGTGCTAAGGAGGAGCTACCTTTCCACACCTAGCTGCACCACAGAGCCTTGGTCCTCCTGCACCAGGGGCTCCCACTGCTCCCGGCCCCCTCCCTGTGTGTGAGGGTTGGGGAAGGGCAGAGCAACTGACAACCACCTCAGGGCTCTTGTGAAAAGCCTTGTGCTAAGGGCAGGGGCCTGGGGGGAAGAGGCTGCTTGCAGGACACAAACCTTCCCAGTGTCCCCCTACCAGCCCAGACCCCGCTGCCCTCCACCCCCTCAGCTCACCCCACACTCATCATGGGGCAGTGGGATGAGCTGCTGCATCCCAGCAGCACAGGGGAGGGTTTTCTGTTCCCAAGAGTCCCCTCAAGCAGCCCCAGCCCTCCCCAATCCCCTCATCAGCAGGAACACTTCAGCCCCTTGTCTACAACTTGGCAGAAGCTGCACCCTGCCCAGCCCCGGGCCACGGGAGATGCAGTGAAACTCTCCTCTTGCCTGCAGCCAGAGCAGAGAGAGCTGAGTGCACCCAAGAGCTTCCAAGATGGGCAGCACAGCCTCGGGATGTGGGTCAGGGGAGAAGATTGGTCCCTCCCAGCAAAGGCTCGTTTATGCTGGGGAGCAGTAGCAGGGAGGGTGTGGAAGGGGCAGAGCCTGGTCGAGGGGCAGGACACGGGGCAGCCAGGCCAGGGGCCATGGCTGGGAAGGGGCAGGACAGGAGGGTGGGACAGGGATGGAGAGCGAGGGGTTGGTTTGGAGGAGGGACCGGCAGTGGGAGGTGCGGGCTGGGTGCTGCGCCCGCAGCAGTTCCTGCAGGGCTCAACCCAGCTGCCCTGCCCGGACGCCTTGGCATCGCCCTGAAGCCCAGAGGGGGGTGGGCGAGGAGCCCACAGGGGCACTGGCACCGTTCTGCTCTGCCGGAGCCCACGTCGGGGAGCTGCGGAGCGCGCTGCGGGGCGAGAGGTGAGCAACAGCCCGGCGGGTGCCAGGGGAGGGTCGGGGATGGGGATGGGGATGGGGATGGAGAGGAAGGGCCTGGCCCCCTGCCACAGATGGGTTGCACTTGTTCACAGGGACGGTGTCCACCTCGCTGTGAAGCACCAGTGCCCGTGGGCATAGCAGGCTGCCCCAGTGCCCGGCACAGCCCCAGTGCCCCTGCACAGCCCCATTGCCCAGCACAGCCCCAGTGCCCCTGCACAGCCCCAGTGCCCCTGCACAGCCCCATTGCCCAGCACAGCCCCAGTGCCCCTGCACAGCCCCAGTGCCCCTGCACAGCCCCATTGCCCAGCACAGCCCCAGTGCCTGGGGCAGGAGGGGTCTGGGGAGGCTGCCTTCTGCAGCCCCGGATGGCCACAGATCCCTCAGGGTGATAGAGGCACAAGAAAGGGGGAAATTGCCCCATTTCAGCATCGGGCTGCTGGGCAGAAGTGGGTACAGAGCCAGCCAGCCCGTACCAGGGCAGGACATCACCCTCCACATCGTCCTGCCCAGCCTTTGGTGTAGGTCCTACATCAAGAGGCAGCTTCCCCAGCCCTTCTCTCCATGCCCTACTCCTCCCGCCATCACCATCCCACCTCACCTCACACCCCACACAGCCAGGGCTGGGCACAGGCCCCATAGCTGCCCTGTGCCCACGCTGCTGTGAGCAGGGATCCTGGCTTCACACGTGCTTGCTGACAGCATCCCCCGCCACACACACACACACACACATCCCATCCTGCCAGGGCCACCACCGCCTCCAGCAGCCACCTCCCCGTGCCACTCGGGTATCCCATGGGCAGGGGCAGTGGGCAGGGGTGTGGGGGGCTCGGTGGCAGCCAGGCAGCCCGGGCTGGGAGGGGGTAGGGGCTGCGTGGGAGCGTGCAGGCAGCAGGAAGGAAGCCCGAGCCGAACAATAGAGGGAAATGGAGGAACTGGAAAAAGAGCCAGTGGCAGCACAGTCAGCACAGATGGTTTAGAGCAGCGTGATTCATGGGGGAAAAAGGTCCTCAGAGCTCCGCAAAGAGCCCGCGGCTCCATCCCTGGGGGGCCGTGGAGCAAAGAGGTTGGGGCTGGGGAGTCTCTGGTGGGTGAGCAGCATGCTGAGCACCAGCTCTGGGGTCATCTCCCTCTGTGTCAGGCTGGCTGGGGGTGGGAGGCTGTCCCCGCTCTGCCTGCCTGTGAGTCATGCTGACCTCTCCCATGCCCTTGCCGGCACTGACAGAGAGAGATTATGGTCTGGCCCTTCCGGCCACAGAGCCCTCCCCAGCACAGGAGCTCATCCCCTGGGAGGGGCCCAGATGCTGCCCCCCCATCCCCCTGCTCCATATGTGCCTCTGGCATCCCCCCCCCAGCTCTCCTCCTGCTCCCAGCGAGCCCTGCAGAGCCGGGGCTGCCCCAACACTCTGCAGCAGCTCCCCCAGGAGCCCCCCAGCCCCTGTTCCTAGCTGGGTTGGGGTCACGGGCTCGCCCACAGAGCGGGGGCCAGGATGCAGCAGCTCCAGGGAGGGACTGGGCTCCATGAGGCTGAGCAACGACAGGATGCCGACGGCTCGAGCTGGGAGGTGAGCGAGGCTGGGGAGGGCAGCGAGGTGGGGAGAGCTTTCGGGAGCGTCCCCTGCTCCCACCCGTGGTACTCTTGGTGATAGCTCAACCTCTCCCTCCCCGCTGCCTCCTCGCCCCATGATCTTAAAGCTCTTTTAAGGACTGCAGGGGTTCTGTGAGCCTCATCCCCTCTCTCTCTCTCTCTCTCTCTCTCCTCTCCTCGCACAGATGATGGGCTGAGCACCCTCCGCCGCGGCACGCCGGGGCCATGAGCTCCCCGTGCTCTCCAGACACCGACATCTCAGCCTGGTTGGCCGCCATCCACTTGCAGAGGTACCAGGAGGTGTTTCGGCAGCATGGCTACCGCGTGGCCGGAGACGCGGCCTGGCTGGAGCCGCAGCAGCTGCAGCACATGGGCATCACGGCCACCGGGCACCGCAAGAGGATCCTGAGCCTGGCGCAGCAGACGCGGGCACTCAGCCAGCCCCGGGGGGCACCGGCGCCGCGAGACCCCCGCTGCCGAGCCGCACAGGCCCCCGGTGCCCCTGAGGTGGGGAAGGATGCCTTGAGAGCAGAGACTGGAGGGGTTCCCGACCCGTCCGCCAAGCCCATCCCCAGGCCCAGGACGGTTTTCCCCCGCTGCAAGGCGGAGCAGGGCTCAGCCTCCACGCTGCCGGCACGCGCTGAGAGGGCTCCCGCAGCCTTCGTGGTGCTGGAGGGCTTTGTGCCAGGGGAGAGCTCCACAGACCGGGACAGTACAGAGGCCAAGCCGGCCCCGGGGGCCATGGGCACCGGCCTGTCGTGGCTGCGGGCGCGGGACAGCGGCCGAGAGGAGCCGCGGGCGGCCCCGGCTCCGGATCACGGACTGAGCCCGGAGGAAAGCCCCCCGTGCGCCCCGTCCGTGCCCCCACGGCACAGCCACAGGGCCCCGGCAGAGCCAGAGCCGTGCCCCAGGGCAGCCGGCCTGGAGATGGTGTCCAATGTCATCTACCAAGGCCTCAAGCCCCCGGCAGCGCCCGCCGAGGACTCGGGAGGGCAGGATGGTGCCCAGGATCCTGCTCAGCACCCCGCTCTGGCCCTGCAGGAGCTGACCCCGCTGGACAGCAAGGCTGAGTAAGCACGTGTGTGTTGCGTCCCTCACCCCTGGGGAGAGGAGGGAGGGTGAAGAGCAGCCAGAGCTGAGCTTCCAGAGAGCCCCTCACCCCCAAGAGCCCAGCCCCAGCCTGGCCCTTCCTGCCTCTGGGTGTTCCCAAGCCTCTTTCCCCCCTCTCCCCATCTGTGCTTTCCCTGAGAGGATGGTCCTGGGCCCTCAAATGGCTCGTTGTGGTTTGGGGGTAGGAGGTGCTGCCCCTCCTCTGCCCCCTCAGCAGGGCTAGGGGTCCCTGGCTTAGAATCATAGAATCGATTCAGTTTAGAAACGACCTTTAATGTCATCAACTCCAACCATCAGGGTGGCTGAGTGAGGGTTCTGGAGGTGGCTCCTGCTGCCAGCAACGCAGGAGATGAGGGGGGATGAGCCGGGATGGGAAATGCCTGGCAGCCCAGGGTGGGGAGGAGGAGGGTGCTGGGGGCAGGGAGAGGATGCTGCACACCCCAGGGCACAGAGCCCCAGGCAGGCACAGCCTCCAGCCCCTGTGAGTCAGACAGGAAAAGAAGGTGGAAAAACTCTCCCAGCCACAGTGACCCTTCTGTTTTGCAGCAGCCCTGGCTGGCCTGGAGGGGACCTGCCCCCTATCCCCCAGAGACCCCCCAGCAAACCAGGTGAGAGCCCCTGGGCACTGATGGGCACCAAGAACCTGTGTGTGCTCAGAGAAGGGGGAGAGGGAGACACTTGCACACTCTGCCTGTCCCTTGCTGCTGCATCACTCAGGGGCCAGAGTGGCTCTGGGTTAAAGCCCCACACACTTTTGGGCTGGCTCTGTTTTGCCAGATGCCCTGGATGCCAGGTTGGGCTGTGGTGGGCTCGGTGGTGGGGGCTCTTCTCCCTCGGTGATGGGGGCTCTTCTCCAGGGCTGGCACTGCTGACTGCCATTCCCTCCCATGTCTGTGCCCACAGAGGCCATGGAGCAGCCCGTCAGCCCCTACAGCGAGACCATCTTTGGGCACGTAGGCCCGTCCCGGGAGCAGAAGGTGAGAGGGGACTGTGGGGCTGGTGGCTGTCCCCTGCCCTTCCTCCACCAGCTGGAGCTGGGGACATACTGCTGGTCTCAGGCTGAGCCCCCCATGCCGTGGGACGGGTCTGGGGTGGGAGAGGGCAGAGGAGACGTGACCAAGCTCTCCTCACAGGCTGGTGGCATCTCCTCTGGTCAGAGCTACGAGGCAGTATCTGAGCTGGACCTGGAGCGAGAAGCGTGCAGGTAGGCATGGCCTGCCACGGACTGCAGGGGCTGGGTGGGCTCACAGCCCAGGCTTTGTGTGCCGGGGCCATGGGGACATCCCTGGGGACAGCCTGAGGGGCAGTGCAGGCTGTTCCTCCAGCACTGAGCCCCTCAGGAACCTCTGGGATCATGGGGTGCAAAGGAGCCATGCTGGTGGGTGGCCCTCGGGGCAGGGGGGGACAGACTTGCCAGAAGATGCTGTGGGTGCAGAGCTGGGACAGTGCCAGTGGCATCAGGCACCTGCACACAGGGCATAGCCTGGATTTGGGCACTGGGAGCAGGGGCACGCCGTGGGAGACGGGGATTGCTCAGCAATGGGATGGCTTTGGGCTCCAGACGGAGGGGTGTGAGACCTCCAAACACTCCAGCATCATCCGATTGGTGTTTGGTGATGTATCCTGCTCTGGGGGACAGGGACAGTGCAAGGGACACCTTCAAAAGTGTTTCTTCAGTGTACTTTCCATCAACTCCTGATAGCATCTCAGAAAGAGGAAGGAAAGCTGCTCTTCCCATTTCAGACGGGGAGGGTTCCTTTTCCTGTGTTGCTTTGAGAGCAGGAGGTGAGCTGCAGCTCTGTGTCCTTCAGCTCTGCCTGTGGCCTCGCAGCCCAGTGCATCCCAGTGCTGCCCAGTGCATCCCTGTGCCACTGCCTTTCTGCCTCCAGTGCAACACATCTCCTGCCCTGGGGTCAGGTCACTGCAGAGCAGCTTCATCCTGTGTCAGTCAGCCAGAGGCTGCAGGCAGATGAGAGCAGATGTTGGGAGGATTTGGGATGAGGGGAGGTGTTTGAGGTCCTGGTTGGACTTGATCACAAAGGTCTTTTCCAAGTGAAAGGATTCTATGATTCTACTGGCCCAAAAGCATTTCTGGCCCGTGGAGTTGTGCTGGAGGTGGTTTCTCACATTCAGCATTCTCCTCAGTGGACTCCTCCTCTATAAATGTCTCCTTCTACAAAATCCCTTGGTGAGGAGTCTCACAGGACAGGTGCTTCTTCCCCGTGTGGTCCTGCACATTGCTCCTGCTGCTTTGCCTGATGGCACCCAACTCCTGTGACCACAGCAGTGGTGGCCAGGAGATGCCTTTCTGCCCTCCTCCTGCTGCTCATGACTCCAGAAACCTCCCATTGCTCACCCCTTCCCCAGTGGAGGTGCCCAGCTTGCCCAAGTGCTCCTCAGAAGCTGTGGCAGGGCTTGGACCACCCTTATTGCCTTTCTTGGAGCCTTTTCTTCATCCTGGCACCAGATGTCACGAGGGACCCATTGACAGAGGTGCTCTCCTGCTGCTCTGGGGTGTCCTGGCTGCTGTACCTCTCTCCCTGCCCATCACCATGACACCTGGGCAGCTCCTGTGTGAGCCCTTGGGACAATCAGACATTTTTCCAGCACATTTCCTTTTCAGGGAAAGCAGAATGTCTGGCTGAGAGGGCTGAGGGGAAGGGGCAGGCTTGGGAGTTTGTTTTTATAGCTTCCTTTAATTGTTCTGGCTGGATAGTGTCCCCAGGCCTGGCTGAGGGGCTTTGACGTGGCCTCCTGAGAGAGAGATGGATGCAGGAGCTCTGCATGTCTGTCCATCCCCAGCCCTTTGCAAAGCACAAGAGCAGGCAGGAGGGTGTCATGGCAGAAGGACCTTCCTGGTGCCATGGACACTGGAGGACTGGAGGGAGAGAGGAGGCTGAGAGCTCGGTGAGGAGGCAGCTGGGACGTGGCACTGGGGAGCTGCCGGGCTTCGGTTTGCTGCCTGTGAAGAGGGGAAGGAGGTGATGCCAGGGGGTTGGAGATGTGTTGTGGCCCAAGGTGGAGAAGCTCATTTTGCCAGCTACCTCCAGCCTTGCTATCGTGTAGGATTGACTGCTGGTGGCCACTGGGCCTGTGAGTGCTGAGCCCTTGTCCCATTTGCTCACGGAGACACAAACCCCATGTCACTGCGTGCCCCATGGAGCTCAGGATGGGACCAGGAGCAGCAGGAGACATCCCCAGATGGGGTGGCATTGCCCAGGCCATGCCTGGAGAGCAGCTGAGCTCCCTCACAGCCCCATTCCTCCCAGGACGAGCAGCGAGTGCAGCAGCGAGGGAAGGAGCGAGGATGAGGAGACCAGGTCCCGCCTCATCGACCGCATCGTCCAGAACGACACTGAGGGCTACTCCACTGTGGATGCCCCCCAGGCCCAGGGCACCCCCTTCAGCTTGCCAGCCCACCTCTACCCAGACGAGGTCCTGGATGACCTGACCATCTCCCCTTACGCCAGCTTCACCTCGCTCTGCGAGCCCCGACCCACCATGCTGAGCGGCTGGCTGGACAAGCTCTCCCCACAGGGGTAAGGTGCCCACCCGTGGGACAGACCCCACAGGTGAAGCCCCCTTGGGCAAGGCTGGTGAGGTGGGCACACTGGCACCACACTGCTGGGGCAAGCCAGACCTCCCCATGGGATGAGAGCTCTTGTGGGTGCCCTGGCTGCATTGCAGGGTTCTGTGTGCAGCCATCCTTGGGGGAAGGGGGGGCACCTGTCTATGAGCAGCTGTGGGGGTCTGTGAGCAGCTGTGGGGGTCTCACCCCCTTCCTTCTATGATTCTGTGATTCTAACAACCATGTTTCTCTGCCGTCCCACCAGGAATTACGTTTTCCAGAGGCGCTACGTCCGCTTCGATGGGAAGAACCTGATGTACTTCAGCAGTGAGAAGGTACAAGGGGGCAGGATGAGGGCAGGGTGGGGAGGCTGGGACAGACACCTCAGCCTGGTGTGAGCTGCCCTATCCCCTTTGCCTCCCCTTGTCCTACTGTGAGGAGCAGCCCGTGGCCACTGTACCGTAGCCAGATGAGGCCTCAGCAGGGCAGAGCAGAGTGGGAGGAGAATTTCCCATTGCAGGAGCTTGCAGGCAGACCTGCTGCATCCCCTTACCCTGTGGTTCTGGCACCAGTGTGCCCGGTGAGGCAGCTGCTGGGGTGGTCAGGTTATAGAGGTGAGGCAGAGGTGGGTAACTCTGTCTGGGGCTTGTTCCAGGAGCCCTACCCCAAGGGAGTGATCCCACTGTCCGTGATTGAGATGGCTCGCTCCACCAAGGACAACAAGTTCCAGGTCATCACCAGCCACCGGATCTTCGTCTTCCGCGCCGAGAACGAGGGTAAGCGACGAGCCAGAGCCCCCCAGTGTCCTGGGAACCAGCCTTGCTGCCTCCCTCCTCCTGCCACAGTAAGATCTCAGCTCATGCCCACAGCGTCTGGCCACCCTGAGCGAGGGGGAGCTCTCCCTGCCATGCCCACCAGGTGCTGTGCCCTGTGCCAGGGCTGCCGGGAAGGGCTCAGCCCCCCTCCCTCATGCTTGGTCCCCAGCCCAGAGGAATGAGTGGTGCTCCACGCTGCAGAAGAAGGTGACGGACCAGCGTCTAGTGGGATCCCGGCCCCGGCCCCCCAACACGGCTCACTGCCAGAAGTCAGGCACCTTGGAGCTGAAGGGCCAGAAGTCCAAGGTGTTTGCAGCCCTGAGCCTGCCAGAGATGTGGCTGTACAAGAGTGAGCAGGTTTGTGGCCAGAGCAGACACCCTAGTGGCACCGAGATGGCACGAGAGAGATGGAAGGATGGAGGGAGCTTAGCCAGGGCTCGTGCCAAAGGCAGGAGTGGGAAGGAAAAGAACAAACAAGCAGCAGAAAGGGAATGTCAGAGCAGGAAGATGGCGATCAGTTATCAGTTTGTGATCACCCAGCACTCCCAGGTCTCTCTCCTGGAGCTGTTTTCCAGCAGGTCACCCCCAGCCTGTGCTGGTGCAGGGGGTTGTTCCTCCCCAGGTGCAGGACTCTGCCCTTGCTCTTGGTGAACCTCAGCAGGTTCCTCTCTGCCTGATGCTCAAGCCAGTCAAGATAAAGCTGGTATGATTGCTGGCCATTGATCCACCTGTCCTGGGATGGACTGGGATGCTTTGGTGTGGCAGAGATGATGATGATTTGGTGACTGGGAGGGGAACCCACTCATGGTACCCGCTGCATCTCCAAGCCCAGGCTCCCTGCTGCCCTGAGCTGGAGGTGCTGGAGACAGCCCCCTGACTCCAGCCCCAGCACCATGGTATACATTTGGGGTGCTGTGTCACCCATGGCACTGCAGAGCCAACACCAGCATCACCCTGTCTTGCAGTTCTTTAAAATGGGCATTGGCATCTGCTTCATTGAGATGCGCGGCTGCACCATCCGCGAGGCCAAGAGCCGCAGCTTCGAGCTCATCACCCCCTTCAAAGCCTTCAGGTACCCTGAATGTCCAGGTGGGACGAGGAAGTGGGAGCACCCAGGGGCTGGTGCTGGCTCAGGGGCCCTGAGGTTTGGCTGTGCTGGTGCTCACAGCTTCGTGGCGGAGTCGGAGCGGGAGAAGCGGGAGTGGATGGAGGCTCTGCAGGAGGCCATAGCCGAGATGCTCTACGACTACGAGGTGGCAGAGAAGATCTGGTCCAACAAAGCCAACAAGTACTGTGCAGACTGCTGGGCTCAGAGCCCCGACTGGGCATCCATCAACTTGTGTGTGGTCATCTGCAAGCAGTGTGCAGGCCAGTAGACCTCAGGGCTGGGGAGGGCAAATGGGGGTTGGGCCTGCTGGGGCAGGCAAGGTGCTGGGTGGGGCATGGGTGGCATTTGGGCACGAGTTGCCCTGGCAGGATGGAGGAGTACTCACTCTCCTGCACCCCACAGGGCAGCACCGCAGCCTGGGCTCCAACATTTCCAAGGTGCAAAGCCTGAAGCTTGACACCAGCGTCTGGTCCAACGAAATCGTGCAGGTAGAGTCGCTGAGGGCAGGGCACTGGGGCTTGCACGGTGCCCTCAGGGTCCAGGCTGCTTCCTCGGGCAAGGCAGCAGCCCCACGCTCTCACTGGAGGTGCAGCCCAGCATCCTGCTGTGGTTCTCACCATGACCATGGGACTCTCCTTCAGCTCTTCATTGTGCTGGGAAACGAGCGTGCCAACCGTTTCTGGGCTGCCCGGCTCCCTGCCAGCGAGAGCCTCAGCCCGGACGCCAGCGCCGAGCAGAGACGGGACTTCATCACCCGCAAGTACCGAGAGGGACGGTACCGCCTGCCCCATCCCCACTATGCCACTCAGGAGGATGTGCTGCAGGTAGGAGCTGCCTCAGGGTGCAGACAGAGTGCTGGGCACCATCCCAGAGCTGTGGGGCTGAGCTCCTGCTTGGCTGTGTGCAGCTGTACCCTCGTGCCAGGCAGGTTCTGGGATGCTGTGCCCTTCTTCCCTGCCTTTGAGCACCCCTGGCAGTGGGATGGGGGTCTGCAGGAGCCAGGACGTGGTCCCTACAGGTGCCTGTCTCATCTCAGGCACTGTGCACTGCAGTAGCAGGACCAGCCCTGCTCAAGACCGTCCTGCAGTTCTTCTCATCCTCGGAGGCTGGGCTGGCAGCTGACTCTGCCGCCTGTGACGTGGCCCCAGGGGCCGACCCTTGGTGGGGACCAGAGAGCAAAAAGCTCAGGAACCATTCAGGTAACTGTGACCCTCGAGCCCCATCTGGCTTGGGAAGAGAGGGTGGAGCTTCCTCCTTGGCTACAGCCTCATCCCCACAGCATGGCCCAAGGCTGGGGACAGCCAGGGCAGTGAGTGCTGCGGCTTCCCAAGGGACCCATCTGCCCCACTGTGTCCCTTTTTTGGGGCCAGGGCAAGACAGTGGGTTCCTCCAGAGCCCCCTTTTGCCTACTACACCTGTATGAGTGGAGTTTTCCTCTCCAATACCCCAGCTTTGGTGGGTGTCTGCTGCCCACCCCCATTTCAGTGCTGTTCCCACCAGGGAGTCCCCATACACGGGAGCCAGGTCTGGAGGGTGTCTACAACGAGATCACGCAGCCAGTGATGCACAGCGGGTACCTGTATCGAGCCACAGCCCCCTGCAAGCTCCCAGGTGCCAAGAAGAGCAAAGAGGGTAAGTGTGGGGAGCGTGGCAGGGCAGCTGGTGAGGTGCCCACCCCAGCGCCACTGACGGCCTCACCCCGGTCCCACAGACTTCCAGCGCACGTGGTGCTCCCTGGAGAGAGCTCTGCTCTTCTTCGAGACAGAGAGGTGCACTGAGCCCCTGGGCCACATTGAGAGCGGGGACCTCATCTCCCTGGGCGTGAGCAGAGCCCAGGTCCTCACCAGTCCCGGCCCCATGGAGAGGTAACCCCATCCATGCCCCGACTGGATGCCCAGGGAGCAAGTGGGCATGCAGAGAGCAGGGATGGGCACTGCTCCCTGCTTGGTGCAACGGGCTGGTCTGGCCCTGGGTGCAGGTTTGAGGGAAGGAGCTGCTCTGATGGGCTAATTCATCCTCTGCAGGTTTCGCTTCACCCTCGAGCTCTTCCTCACTGGGGAAAAAGTGCAGCAGTTGGGAACTGATGGGCCAGAGACGCTGCAAGCGTGGGCCAGTGCCATTGGCAAGGTGAGCCCAGCCCTGGCACCCCCTGCCACTGGTGGGTCACAGAACTACAGCATGGTGGGGGCTGGAAGGGCCCTGCAGAGCTTCTGCAGCCCCAGCCCCTGCTCAAGCAGGTTCCCCTCGCTCAGGGGGCACAGGAACGTGTCCAGATGGGGTTGGAAACCTCCTGAGAAGGAGCCTCCACACCCTCCACGCCCTGGGCCAGGGCTCCCTCACCTCAGCACCAAAGGACTTTCTCCTCCTGTTTAAGTGACACTTCTTGTGTCCCAGCTTCTGTACATTACCCCTTGCCCTGTCAGTTGAGACAACAGTAAAAAGGGTCCCTGGACTCTGTCCCTGCTTCCCCATTGTGATCCCTTCATCTTCTCACACCCTGCACAGCAGCCTAGCGTGGTGGGTGTTGGAAGGGACCTCCAGAGCTCCTCCAGCCCAATCCCCTGCTAAAGGTTCATCCTCTGTGACACACACCCTCCTTCCATTGGCAGGGGCTCCCGTCCTCATGGGTGCCATGCCCCCCTCCTCAGGGGGATCTGTGCTCGGGGGCTGAGCCCTGCCTTTTACCCAGATCGCCTCTTGCTCCATCCCACAGTGGTTCACTCCTGTGAGCTGCCACTGCCTGCTGGGCTACGAGTTCCAGCGTGTGGGCCAGCTGCGCTACAAGTGCATGCTAAACCCTGAGAGGTGGCAGAGAGCCTTCTTCATCCTGCAGAAAGGCCATCTCTTCATCTGCCCTGCTGAGGACAGCGGGGCTGAGGACAGCATCAACCTGCGGCGCTTGCAGGAGCTCAGTGAGTGCTGTACCAAACAGCCTGTGCACCACGGCCTGGGTGGCCATGTATGGCTCCAGCCCCTCTCCTCACCCCCATGCAGGTCTGGTTCCTCCCACTGAATCCCCAGAGAAGAAGGAGATGCTGATCCTGGTGGAGATGGGAAGGTGAGTCCTGGCCGTGGGAATTAAAAGACACACAGCTGAGGTGCTGAGGGCCGTGGGGTAGTGCTGGGCTTGGCAGGGTGAGGGCAGGGCTGGGACTGCAGCAGCTTCAAGGGCTTTAACAACCCAAATGATTGTATGATGCCCAGAAGGCTGCCCAGGGTGAAGGCACTCACGATGATCCCAAACTCACAGAGGGGATGCTACTGGGACAGCAGGGCTGTAGCCTAGGAGCTTACAGAGATCAGCCCAGCCTGGGGACTCTGTCTGGGGTAGGGTGTCCCTCAGCTCAGCCGGGCTGTGCCTTGCTCCCTGTCCCAGAGCCAGGCTGTGTGTACAGGCAGGAGGGGATCACCTGCCTCCTGGGCAACCTTCATCCCCTCTTTTCTGCCCTTGTTGTTCTCAGGACATTTTACCTGCAGGGCTTGTCGCGGGCGGACTCGGCAGCGTGGTACTGCGACATCCAGGCGTCGGCGGGGGGCCGGGGCAACGCGCTGCGGGACCAGCAGCTGAGCCGGGGAGACATCCCCATCATCGTGGACAGCTGCATCGCCTTCATCACGCAGTATGGTGAGCCCCTCGCTCCCAGAGGCACACCGAGGGGCTGCAGCATTGCTGGAGCTGGGGAAGGGGCTGGAGCACGAGGGAGCTGGGGAGGGGCTGAGGGAATGGGTGTGTTGAGCCTGGAGAAGTCTCTGCTCCCCAGTCACGAGTGATGGGACAAGAGAAAACGTGCTCCAGTTGTAGAGGTTGGAGCTGAGGCAGAACTGTTTCCCTGAGAGGGGTGTCAGCCCCTGTGCCAGGCTGCCCAGGGAGCTGGGGGAGTGCCCAGCCCTGGAGGGAGAGCCGTGGAGCTGAGGTGCTGAGGGCCAGGGGTTAGTGCTGGGCAGGGTTAGGGCAGGGCTGGGACTGCAGCAGCTTCAAGGGCTTTAACAACCCCAATGGTTCTGTGGTTGGGTCGGTGTGACCCCCCCCGTCCCTTCCCCAGGGCTGAGGCACGAGGGGATTTACCGCAAGAACGGAGCCAAGTCCCGCATCAAGGTGCTGATGGAGGAGTTCCGGCGGGACGCCCGCAACGTCAAACTGCGCATCAGCGACAACTTCATCGAGGACGTCACCGACGTGCTCAAGAGGTTCTTCCGTGAGCTGGAGGACCCCGTCTTCACCCTGGAGCTGCACCCACAGTGGAAAGAGGCTGCAGGTAACCTCCCTCACCCCAGCCCTGCTCCCACGCCGGGCCCCCTGGGGGTGACACGGTCCTGGCGTCACGTCAAGCTCTGGGTGTGCTGCTTCCAGCACTGGTGTCTGGGGTTTGTTCTGCTCTCCCCAGACATCCCCTCGAAGCCCCAGCGCCTGGAGCGCTACAAGGAGCTCATCCAGCGCCTGCCTCGCCTCAACCGCAAGACCCTGGCTGCCCTCATCGGTCACCTCTACCGGTCAGTGGGGCCCCTGGTCCAGACGGGGCCAGGCCATGGCCAGACGGGGTGTCCATGGCCAGCCAGCAGCCTGGGGTCACCCCACTGCCCAGGGACTTGTGGCTCCCATCCAGGATGAGCCCAGTGCTTGTGCCACCAGCCCTGCTGGGATGTGCTGGAGCACACGGCTCTGGGACACGTCAAACCCTCCCCACGTCATCCTGCAGCAAGAGGGAATGGCAGGAGGTTGGGGAGGAGGGAACACCTCCCTGTAGGATGCAAACTTCACCTAGTGCCCAGAAAAAGTGGGGGAAAAGCAAGCTCTTGTCTGTGACTCAGAGTATGAGGTGGGGCTGTTGTTGGTTGGTCTGATGGCAGTGCTCAAAGCAGGGATTTGAAATTCCCACAGTTGGGGAGCTGGGGAGAAATGGGACGGTGTGCAGGAGAGTTTGTGTGAGGCAGAGGAGAATGGCTGGGGCTGAAACACCATCCAGATTGGGACCAGCCCCGCTCACCTCTGTCCTCCCTTGTCCCAGGGTGCAGAAATGTGCCGACCTCAACCAGATGAGCACCAAGAACCTGTCGCTGCTCTTCGCCCCCAGCCTCTTCCAGACAGATGGCAAAGGGGAGCACGAGGTTAAGGTGATGGAGGACCTCATTGACAACTATGTCAGCATCTTCAATGTAAGCTCCCTGCGTCCCTCCAGCCTGGCTCTGTGTCCTTGAGCCATGTCCTGCTCCACAACGACTCTGTGTCTCTCCCTCCTCACCCTGTGCACCCTTCCCTCGGCAGATTGACGAGGACCAGGTATCCCAGATGGATCTGGAGAACAGTCTGATCACCACCTGGAAGGACACCCAGGTACCAGGGATGGATTTGCTGGCTCCCATCACACCGGGGAGCCCTGGGCTGGTGAGACTGCCTGGAGGATGAGGGCAGCACTCAGGGCCCTTGCTGTCCCACACCAGATACATGGGGAAAGACCTTCCCCTATTTGTCTCCCCTTCACCTTGAAGCTTGTGCCCAGGGGAGAAGCAGCTCCAGCTCCCTGGGACACCACCCCCAGCCCCTGGGGAGAGGGGATGTGCACAGCACCCATGACAGCATGGCACCAATTCCACCCTCTCTTCCCTTAGCTCTCACAGGCAGGGGACCTCATCATCGAGGTTTACCTGGAGCAGAAGCTGCCTGACTGCTGCGTCACCCTGAAGGTGAGTCCCCAAAGAAGCCTCCTGGCACAACGTTCCCCTGGGACATAACCACTCTGTCCCTGGCACCCATCCTGCCACCGCCACCCACCGCAGCTCCTCGTGTGTCTGGCCCCAGGTGTCCCCCACGCTGACAGCAGAGGAACTCACCAACCAGGTGCTGGAGATGCGCAACGTGGCGGCCAGCCTGGACATCTGGCTCACCTTCGAGGCCCTGGAGAACGGGGAGCTGGGTGAGCACGGCACAGATGGCACAGGAGGGTGCCCTGGGCATGGCTGGGCTGGCGAGGAGGAGGTGTGGAGCACGGGGGACAGCTTGCATGGGGAAGGGGGGCTGGCACGGGAAAGGGGGCACAGCGGTGAGAGCAGACCCTGCACCCCCAGAGCGGCCCCTGCACCCCAAGGAGAAGGTGCTGGAGCAAGCTCTGCAGTGGTGCAAGCTCCCGGAGCCCAGTGCCGCCTACCTGCTGGTGAAGAAGGTCCCCATTGGCGAGGGCAGCTGCCTCTTCACGGGTAAGGCAGTCACACGGGGGCGCGGGGCTGTCCCCAGAGGGGACACAGCTCTGCCTCAGCTTCCCCTTGCCTTGACATCACCCTGGAAGCCATCAGGGGCACAACCCTGAGACCCACAGTGGGATCTCTCATGTGCTCCCAGCCTCCCTGACCCCCTTCTACCCGCCCTGGGCAGGTGTCAAGCGTGAGACCCCCAAGTGTGGGCTGCTGAGGTGCCGTGAGGAGCCCCCCAAGCTGCTGGGGAACAAGTTTCAGGAGCGTTACTTTGTTATCCGGGACCGGAGGCTGCTGCTGCTCAAGGAGAAGAGGGTACACAGGGGATGCTGCTGGGCCGGACCTGCACCCCGAGGATGGGAGGGGGAGCCTGGGGCTGGGGGTGGCACAGAGGTGGCTGTCCTGCAGGCAGGGAGGCTGGCACCGAGCTGTGCTGACCCAATGCACCTCCTCCCCCAGAGTGCCAAGCCGGAGCGTGAGTGGCCCTTGGAAGCAGCCAAGGTTTACATGGGCATTAAGAAGAAGCTGAAGCCACCAGCCCAGTAAGTGGAACCTTCCCCGGCCAGGGGCCTGGGGCATGCATCCCTCAGTCTCTGCGCTCCACACACCAACCCAAGCCCCACCAGGACCCAAGTCCATGACAAGCCCTGGCCCATGGTGTGAGCTCAGCCCCCCACCCCGCTGCCCACTGACCCCAGGCTGTGTCTGAGCTTGGCAGGGCTGCCACAGTCTGTCTCTTCTTTTCCCCAGGTGGGGTTTCACACTGACCCTGGACAAGCAGCAGCTGTGAGTATCTGCCCCTGCCATCATGGGGCTGGGGGGGCTCGGGGAATACTGAGATCTGTCTCCTGTTTTAGTGGGAGTGGGACAGTCAGGAGCCCTGGGGGTCAGGGCAGAGCCAATGCCTGGCTGGGGCACTCAAGAGACAGAGTGGTGGGGCCACGTGTTCCCTGGCACAAGGTGAGGGCCAGACACAATCCATCTCCACACCACACACCCTTCCTACTGCTCCATCCACACCAGCACCCCTGGGAGATGCATCTCCCAAGCACCCAGCACCAGAGGAACGT
Organism: Colius striatus; assembly: GCF_028858725.1. Taxonomy (NCBI): domain Eukaryota; kingdom Metazoa; phylum Chordata; class Aves; order Coliiformes; family Coliidae; genus Colius; species Colius striatus. Next base: position 12,219,463 of record NC_084767.1, read on the forward strand.
GCCCACCCTGCCATGGGGTGTGTGTCACCTGCATGACTGTGCTGTGTGCCAGCCACGTGTCACCCAGCCATGTGTCACCCAGCACTGCTCCGTGTCCCCATGCACCCAACACCAGCTGCTCCTGCATCCCGTGCCCTGCCCCAAGCTGGGGTCCCTGCCCTGGCTGCCCTGGCACTGCTAGGTGCCACCTCCTGCTCATCCTGTCCCCATTTCCCTGATGCTGCTGGTGCTGGGGCAGCAGCTGAGGGTGTTGTCTGCCCTTGGCATGGGGCTGAGATACTGTTCTAATGGCAACAAGGTCCTCAGCAGAGCTGAGGTGCCTCCTGAGTGCTCAAAGAGCTCTCACCTTGCCCTGAAGCAACGGTTTGGGCATGCAGAGAGTTTCAGAGGGTGTATTTGTGCCTGACAGCCCTGGGCTCACAGGCAAGGTGACAAAGGGACATGGCCTCACTGGCTTTGCCCCCTTGCAGCTTCTCAGCTGATTCCTCCACAGGTACCTGGTGTGCTCGGGGCAGGCTGAGCTGTGGGACTGGACCACCAGCATCCTGAAGGCTCAGGTGGGTGCAGGCTCGTGGGATGGATGTCTCCTTTAGGAAGATCTTTTTCACTCAGGGTGGTGTTAAGCATTGGAATGGGCTGCCCAGGGAGGTGGGGGAGTCCCCAGCCCTGGAGATATTGCAAAGACCCATAGATGAGGTGCTGAGGATGCTGAGGTGGGACATGATCAGCCTCTACAACAACCTGAAAGGGGGTTTTGATGAGGTGGGAGTCAGTCTCTGCTCCTCAGTAATGAATGATAAGAGGAAATGGGACAAGTTGCCCCAGGGGAGGTTGAGGTTGGAGCTGAGGCAGAACTGTTTCCCTGAGAGGGGTGTCAGCCCCTGTGCCAGGCTGCCCAGGGAGCTGGGGGAGTGCCCAGCCCTGGAGGGATCCCACGGCTGTAGGGCTGAGGTGCTGAGGGCCAGGGGTCAGTGCTGAGCTGGGCAGGGCTGGGACTGCAGCAGCTTCAGGGGTTTTAACAACCCCAATGACTCCCTGATGGGAGGGCAGCCTGTCCTGACCCCTGCTCCCTGCCCTGTCCCTGTGCACAGCACGATGACTTGCGCCCCGTGATCATGCGCCGACGCTCCTCCTCCGACCTGGCCAAGCAGAAGTTCGGCACCATGCCGCTGGTGCCGCTGCACGGGGACAGCACCGACGCCACCATGCTCTCTGCCAACCAGACCCTGGTACAGTCCCTCCAGCTCAGGTCCCCATGCCCACGGGTGCTGCTGCTCCCCCAGGCCGGCTGCCTGGCACCCCGGGGTGGCAGCGCTGGCTGTGTGTCCCTGTGCTCCGTGTCCATGCTGCACTGTGTCTGCCGCGGCTCTCCCTGCACCTGGGGGCCCTGCCACAGCTGCTGCATCCTGCTGCTCTCTGTACTGCCACCAGCCTGCCTCTGCCCCTCTCCCCTGCTGGAGATGGGGAGAGTTCTGGAGCACAATGGTGGGGAGGATCTGAGGGAATGGAGGTGTTCAGCCTGGAGACAGGAGGCTGCAGGGAGCTGGGGGTCAGTCTCTGCTCCACAGTCATGAATGACAGGACAAGAGGAAACGGGCTCCAGTTGCCCCAGGGGAGGTTGAGATTGGAGCTGAGGCAGAACTGTTTCCCTGAGAGGGGTGTCAGCCCCTGTGCCAGGCTGCCCAGGGAGCTGGGGGAGTGCCCAGCCCTGGAGGGATCCCAAAGCCGTGGGGCTGAGGTGCTGAGGGCCAGGGGTTAGTGCTGGGCTGGGCAGGGTGAGGGCAGGGCTGGGACTGCAGCAGCTTCAAGGGCTTTTCCAGCTGAAAGGATTCTATAGCTCCATGGCTCTGATTCTGTGCCTCTGTGCCTCTCTGGTTCTGTTTCCAGCGCCGCCTGCACACACGAAGGACTTTGTCCATGTTCTTTGTAAGTACCCGCAGATGTGGAGCGTGGCTGTTGCTCGCTTGGCTCTCTGCCTCCTGCCCATGGCACCAGGGGCTTGCTTGGGAGCCCTCAGAGGCTCTCAGACACGTGCCCACACCATCCTGCCCATGCTGGGTGGCAGAGGAGAGGGTGCCTGTTGCTTTGTGTGTCCTGTACCGGGAGGTGAGGGTCCCTGCATGGTCCTGCTGTGTGTCAGCACAGATCCGTTTTCCCACGGTGCACGTATTGTTCATAGGGGATCAGACACATGAGGAAATAGGTTTGGGTCCTCCTGGCCATCAGGTTATTTCTGGGGGAGGATGGAGTGGTACAGCTGAGTGATGCAGCCCCTGACACACACTCCCCCCCCAACCCTCCCACAGCCCATGAAGATGCACCAGGACTCCTTGGAGGAGCAGCAGGAGAAGGAGGCGGATGCAGACCCTGTCTACGAGGAGGTGGGCAACTTCCCTGAGCTGGCAGCGCTGGAGCTGGGCCAGGGGCTGCTGGCAGAGCTGTCAGCCGTGCCCAGGCAGCCATGCCCGCGCCCTGAGCAGCCCCCAGCCGTGGCCCTGCGCTCCTCACTGCCCGCCAGCCCGGCACACGGCCTCACCCAGCCCTCCGTCACCAAAGCCCTGTCCCTCGAGAGGGGCTTGAACCTGGACAGCGACAAAGCTTCAGCCCAAGGGCTCAGACACACCAAAACAGCCTCACTGGAGAGGAACGTGGAGCCTTGCCTGGCGCTGGCTAGGGACTGGGAGCAGGCAGACAGCCCTGGGAGCAATCCCGGCACCGAGAGCTCCATGGAGACTCCCAGGAAGAGGAACGTGCAGCCTCCCTCGCCCATCAACGACAAACTGATGCAGGAGCTCAGCAGTGTCATCCTCAGGAAGAGCGAGGGCCAGGCACCGGTGACGTGACCCAGCGGACCCCAGCAGCAGCCCCCGACCCGGGGCTCCAGTCACGGCCAGCGGCAGCGACCGGGGGATTCCCCATGCTCCCACCTTCACGGAGCCCACCCTCCCTCCATCCCTCCTCCTCCTGCTGCTGCTGGGCTGGGAGCGGGGAGTGCCGAGGCCCAGGGGCTGGGTGGGATGCTGAGCTGCGGTACCCTGGCACAGCAGCCCCAGGGATGCTGGCGCTCTGGCTCCTGGGGGCACGTCTGGCATCTGGCCCAGCACCCAGGCGAGCAAGTCAAAGGGAAAAGGAGAGCAGGAATGTGGTGCTGCATGTTTGGGCAGCAGGGCAAAGGGGCCATCCCCGGGGTCAGGCGCTGCCTGCCAGCACGGGAGGCATGGCATGATGTCCCCTTCACACTGCTGGGGCTGTGGGGCAGGGCCAGGACCCCCCAGCCATCCCACACTTCTCTCCTTGGTGGCACGTGTTGGCAGGGAGGTGACAGGAGCGGGGCTGCCTGTGTGTGCCTGGCACATGGTCCTGGCGATGGAGGGCGGCTCCTGAGCAGCTGAGGGATCCATCAGCCGTTCCTTCCACCAGCGGGGACAAATAAAGGTTTATTTGTACTCTGGAGGGTTTGGTCACTGCAGGAGGAGCGCTGAGGGATGCTGGAGTGGGGGCGGGGGGGTGAAGATGAGGCAGCCAGGGCTCTGTGAGACAGAGGGAGCAGCAGAGGAACTGCAATACCAGAGCAAAGTCCCAGTGAATGTCAGAGCCAGGCTCAGGCTTTTCTGCCTCAGTCTGCTGCCAGTCTGAGCTGGCACGGCCAGGATCCCCCTTCCCTGAGGCAGGAGGGCACAGCCCAGCACCCCTTGGTCCTGCCTAGAGCTGGCTCTGCTGGCTGGACCTCGGAGGGGAGGCTGCCTCGTCCTTGGAAGCCCTCCCAGAGGAGGAAGAGGTGGCCTCTCCCCGGCAGCAGCTGCCTGCAGCCCGCAGCCAGCCCCGAAAGTCCTGCGAGACGTAGAAATAGATGAAGGGATCGAAGCAGTTGTTGAAGGCACCGAGCGCCAGGGCCAGGCTGTAGCGGGTGTAGGTGATGTTGTGGCACCCCGTGGGCTCCAGCAGGTAGTGGATGAAAAGCAGCACATTGCTGGGGGTGAAGGAGAGGAGGAAAGCCAGGAGGACCAAGGCCAGGACTCGTACCACCTTCCTGTAGCGTCTGCCCTTGGCCTGCAGCTGTGCCAGGATGCAGCTGTAGGAGATGGTCATGAGCACGAAGGGCAAACCGAAGCCCAGCCCCACCAGGGAGAGGAAATAGTTGCCGAGGAAGACGTGCTCGTCCTTCGCCAGGACGTCGTGGCACGTCGTGACGTTCAGGCCGGCGATGTGAGTTGTCTGGGGGTACAAAAGCAGAGGGCTCATGCCCAACCCCACCACCAACCAGATGCCCAGGCAGATGCCAGCCTTGCCCCACGTCCAGCTGGAGCCCTTCCACAGGAACGGGTGCACCACGGAGATGTAGCGCTCCAGGCCGATGCAGGTGAGGAAGAGGATGGAGCTGTACATGTTCCCGTAGAAGAAAGCCACCATGGCGCGGCACAGGTAGTCCCCAAAGAGCCAGTGATTGCCCAGGAGGTGGTAGGAGATCTTGAGAGGCAGCAGGAGGACAAAGAGCAGGTCGGCACTGGCCAAGTTGAGCAGGAAGAGGGAGCTGGAGCATCTCCTGAGGTTGGTCAGCAGGAGCCAGCAGGCCAGAGCGTTGGCTGGCAGCCCCACCAGCAGCACCATGGAGTAGAGAGCGGGCAGGAGGCGGGTGCTGAGGCTGCTGTTGAGAAAAGCTTCCACAGAGGCCCTGGGGCACAGGGTTTCTTCTTGGGGAGTCAGGGGGATCAAGGCTCGCCCTTTGCTACGGTCTGGGGAGGACACAAAGCATCAGGCTTGGCCAGAGCTTCCCCCCTCCACTGCCCCTTCCCACTGGGAACTGCCACCCAGGAAAGGCAGGGGCTGGCATCTGGCACATCCCTGCCCTACAGCAAGGGCAGCTCAGGACACAGGAGCCCTTTAACATGCTGCTGCCCTTGCCATGGAGAGCTGTGATACATGCTGTGCCTGCCATCCCAGACAGACAGGCACCCTGCTCACAGCCCCCTGCTCACACCCCAGACAGGCACCCCGCTCACAGCTCCCTGCCCACAGCCCAGACAGGCACCCTAATCACAGTCTACTGCCCACAACCCCCTGCCCACAGCCCCCTGCCCACAGCCCAGACATGCACTCTGCCCACAGCACCCTGCCCACAGCTCCCTGCCCACAGCCCCCTGCCCACAACCCAGACATGCACCCTGCCCACAGCCCCCTGCCCACAGCCCAGATAGGCACCCTGCCCACAGCCCTCTGCCCACAGCCGACAGGCTCCCTGCTCACAGATCCCTGCCCACAGCACCCCCTGCCCACAGCCCAGACATGCACCCTGCCCACAGCCCCCTGCCCACAGCCCAGATAGGCACCCTGCCCACAGCTCCCTGCCCACAGCCCAGGTGAGCCCCCTACCCACTGCCCAGCCATGCCCAGCTCCCAGATGCCACTGCAGGGACATAGCACTCTGCTGACATCCTTTTCCTACAGAGCTCTGTACAACAGGTCCCCCCAACCCAACAGGATCAGAAGGGCAGGCAGGAAACCCACCCCAGGACCAGCTCATGCCAGGGTGGGGGATGTTCCCCCACCGGGGCTCCTTCCTCCCCCTCCTCCTCCTCCCAGCCAGCCGCCCCGGCTTGGCCTCTGTCTGCCCGCCTTCCTGTGGTCAGAGGCTTTTTTGCTGCCTGCTCAGAACAAAAGTGAAGAACAGGAAGGTCTCACAACACCAGACAAACAACTCCTGATCAAATCCCTTTTCTGGCTTGCTCAGAAGTTGCAGCTGGGCTCTGCTCCCCTGCAAAGTCACCCCTGGCTCCAAAAGCTCCAGCCAGCTTGTCCCCAGGATGCCCAGTCCCGGGGTGGGCTGGGGGCTGGGTACATCAGACAGGTTTCCCACAACCTCTGCTCAAGTCTCTGCATCCACGGCACAGGAGACTTTTGAGAGCAGTGACCTCATTTTTGTAGTCAAAAGGAGACGAGCTGACAGGGCTTCAAAGAATCACAAGGGCTGGAAGGGACCTGGAAAGCTCATGCAGTTCCACTCTCTTGCCAAAGCAGGACCACCTAGAGCAGGGCACACAGGAACTCATCCAGGTGGGTTTGGATGCCTCCAGAGAAGGAGCCTTCACAGCCCATTTGGGCAGCCCCTTCCAGTGCTCCCTCACCTCAAAAGGGAAGGAATTCCTCCTTGTGTTTCCTTGGAACAAGTGGACAGCCAGGGAAGGCAGCAGAGCTTTCACTGTGACACCCAGCCATCCCCTCCCAGCATCACAGGCTGCACTGTCTGGCGGTCCCAGCTAGGTCTCCAGGGAAGGCAGCACAGCAGCACCCCAAACTTTCACCATCACCCCCTCCAAGTATCACAGCACATGATGTTTGGGTGTCCCACTGACATCTCCCTGCCCTATCCCTCACCCTCCCCAGCTAGACCCACCAAGGCACTTACTGGGGTGCTGGGCGGCTGAGCTGAGGCAGACGCAGCTGAGCAGGAGGGTGACGCCGGCAGCAGCACGGGCAGGCGAGAGCAGCAGCCAGGACATCTCTGCAGGTGGGTTCTGCACAAGCTGAGGCTGCCCCGATGCCAGGGGCTGGGCTGTCCCAGCCGTGTGTGCGTCACGGGGACGGCGACTCGGCCCCCTCCCCACCTTCCTCTTTCTCCCCCACGTCACGACCACGTCCTGCCTGGGCACGAGGCGACCACGGGCCCACGGCCACGGAGCAGCCGCAGTTGACCCAGAGCAGGGGGGGTTTCCAGGCAGCCCCACAGCAGCGGGTTGTGGGGAGGAGGAAGCAGCAGGGAGGCAGCGGTGAGAGATGGCGGCGGGCTGTGCGTGACCCAGGCAAGGGGCAGCCATGAGACAGCTGGCTCCCAGGCCACGGAAAGGGCAAGAAGAGGACAAAAGGGACAGTGAGGAGAGACACGAGAGAGAAAGCAGGGTGGGTAAAGAGAGAGCTGGAAGGATGGGAGGAGGATGGAAGGGACCAGGGGCAGATGCAGCAAGGGCTGGCTGAGGAGCCCTCATTGTTCCAGGTGCCCCTCACTGAATGCCACCGCTCAGTACTGCACCTGTGTCCCCATGGCAGGATCTGGCCAAACCAGAGGCTCTGTCCCCTCTTGTCCTTGTGCCTGAGGGCTGAGGCTGCACTGCCCCATATGCCTTTGCACCCCAGGCCATCTCCCTGTGCCACCGTGCCCCACATGCCACCACATCCCAAGACTCTGTGTGCCTCCATGCACAAGGGCATGGGCCCCAGTGCTCCCCATGTCTCCATCTCCCCATGTTCCTGTCTCCCTGTGTCCCTCATGTCCCCATCTCCATATCCCCCTGTCTCATCATCTCCCTGCCTCTCCATATCCCATATGGATTTCCCCATATCCTTGTCTCACCATGTCCCCATCTCCCTGTCCCCCATCCCCCCCATCTGTGCACATTCCCATGTCCTCAGCTCCCCCTGTCACCATGTCCCCATCTGTGTCCCCATCTCCCTGTGTTCCTGTGACCTCATATCCCTGTGTCCCCTTGGCCAAACCTCCCCATGTCCCTGTATCTTCATGTCCCATGGCCCCATTTCCCCTTATCCCCATGGCCCCATTTCCTTTGCGTCCTCTTGTCCCTGTATCCCCCTGTCCCTATGTCCCTGTACCATGTATCCCCATCTCCCCATGTCCCTACATCCCCATGTCCCTACATCTCCATGCCCCTGTGTCCCCTGTCCCCTTGTCCCTGTGTCCCTGTGTCCCCCTGTCCCCATGTCCCATCTCCCCATACCCTATGTCTCCATTTCCTCACATCCCCACACCCCATATGTCATGTCCCCACATCCCCAGGTCCCTACATCTCCATGTCCCCGTGTCCCTGTACCCTGTGTCCCCACATCCCCATGTCCCCACATCCCCAGGTCCCTACATCTCCATGTCCCTTTGTCCCCCTGTCCCTGCACCCTGTGTCCCCACATCCCCCGTCCCATCTCCCCATGTCCCTGTACCCTGTTTCCCCCGTCCCCACACCCCCATCCCCCGTGTCCCCGTGGTGGGGGGGGTGCCGCAGCGCGAGGGGGTGATGCGCAGCACTGACCGCTGGGCGGCGCTGGGGGACAGCCGTGGGCGTGGCAGGGCCCCGAGGGGGCGTGGCTCTGGGCGTGGATGTCGGGGGCGTGGCTTGATGTGGGCGTGGCTTGAGGTGGGCGTGGCTTGAGGTGGGCGTGGCCGGCGGCGGCAGTTCCGGGCTCGGCACACGCGGGACGGCGGCGGCGCGGGGACCGGGACCGGGACCGGGACCGGGACCGGGACCGGGACCGGGACCGGGACCGGGGGGTGACACGCACCGGCGGGTGACACGCACCGGGGAGCGGGACACGCGCAGATATGCAGCCGCCGCCGCGCAAGGTGAGCGCGGGGCCGCGGGGTCAGAAGCACCGAGGAGGGAGCCGGCAGCGGGATGAGCGGTTGGCAGCGGGGAAGTGGGACCCGGGTCTTCCTCTGTCGCGTCCCGGATTCTCCTCCTCCTCCTCCCCCGCCTCAGCGGGGCCGTGGGTGGGGCGGTGGCCGGTGGCAGCCGGGGCAGGGGGGTGCGGGGACCGGGGCCGGCGGAGGCAGCGCGCACGCAGCACCCACCACCCCCCCACACCCCGCCGCATCCCGGCCCGGCCGGGCTCCCGGACGCTGAGCGGTGCCGTCCCGCAGGTGAAGCTCACCCAGGAGGTGCGGGTCCACCTCCTGGAGCAGCTCTCGGGCCTGCAGAGCAAGCAGCAGCGGGATGCCGAGCTGCTGGAGGACATCAGGTAGGGTCCCGGTGCCCATCGTGTGTTCCTGTCCATCCCCTCCCCGGGCGGAGGCCGGGCCACCCCTCATCACACGTGTGGGGCAGAGGCCACAGCCTGCCAGACACCACTCACCTTGAGGCTGCCATGTCGAGGTCGTGGGCTCCATCACCCACCAGCGTGGCCAGATGAGGCCATCCCAGGGCAGGATGGTGGCAGGAAGGATGGCAGGAGTGGCCTGTCCCTTCCCCTCTGCATGGGTCCACGCCTGCCCCATGTGCCCTGTCCCCACAGGTCCTACAGCAAGCAGAGGGCCACCATTGACAGGGAGTATGGGCAGGTAAGGAGCTGCCACTATCTGTCTGCAGGACCGATGCCCAGGGTGGTACAAGGGCTGGGGAGTCACGAGCCAGCAGCACTGTTCCTCCCATGAGGGCTGTGCTGGAGCTGGAGCCAGGCACAGCCCTGCACGGCCTGGGGAATGACCCCAGCAAAGCTCCAGCCACAGGAGCAGCGCTGGCTGAGCTCACAGGCTCAGCATTTTCCCTGCTGAGGGGGGAGGAACCCTCCCCATCAGGGCGCCTGCTGAGATGCTTCGCTGAGCACAGCATGGCCTGAGCCTCGGGTGTTTTAGGGGCCTGGAGGGAGAACAGTGTGGAGGGAGGAAAGTGCTGGGCTCTGCTGACTGCTGGGTCATCACGGGGCTCAGCTCAGAAATGTCAGAGCCTGCTTGTGCTCCAGGAGCCATCCCTGCAGCAGCCCTTGGGGACACCCTGCAGCAGCCCTTGGGGACACCCTGCAGCAGAGCTGCAGCCCCCCTTCCTGCAGCCAGGCACCGTGCCCTCCCTGTGAGCTCTTCTCTCCCAAACTGGGGGGTGGTCCCTGTTCTCCAGGATTGGGATCTTACTGTGCTTGGCTTTCATGGGGGCTTCTATACCCTGCTGTTACAGTCAGTATCTCCTGGTCAGTCCTCTGTCCCAAAAGCTGCAGTGGGAAGGATTATGGGGGGTCTCTTGAGGTAGTGGCTGCTCCCCAAAAAGTTTTTCCTTCAGGGATTGTGGTGGAGTCCCTGCTGACACCAAGGCACTGGAGGAGGGGGAAGTCAGGGGTCCCTGGCTCTAGGGACACCCATGGAGCGGGCAGCCAGTGTGGGGGAGCCCAGTGTCGGCTCTGGAGTGAGACATTGGGCTGGCTGCTGGGGCTGGGGAGTGCTGGTGATGGCGGGTCTGTCCGCAGGCGCTGCAGAGGCTGGCGAGCCAGTTTGTGAAGAGGGACTGGCAGCGGGGCCGTGGCGAGGCTGGAGACTTGAGGTGGGCTGGGGACGAGGGGCTGGGGCTGGCTGTGCCCCATCCCAACGGGGAGACACCCAAATCCTGGTTGGCATTAGGCATCCTGGCGATGCAGCTTGGGGTGGGATGTCCCCGAGGCTGTGGGACCCAACTCAGAGGGGGCTGGGGGTGCTGGCTGTCCTGCCAGGCATCCCTGAAAGATGCCAGGGAGGCAGGAGAGTGCCTTGCCCTGCGTTAACCCCCACAGAAGTGCCGTTGCTGTCTGGAAGTGTGTCATTGAGGGGACTGCACACGCCGGGCAGCTGCGAGTCAGTGCCGCCGAGAGCTACCGCGCCGTGGCCAATGAGGCCGCCCGCACCAAGTCCAGGGAGAGGATGCTGAAGAAGGTTGGTTGGCTGGTTCCTCAGGAGGCTGTGCTGCCATTCAGAGATATCTTGGCCAGCTTGGGAGGGAAGGAACAACCCCCTGCAGCAGGACAGGCTGGGGGTGACCTGCTGGAGAGCAGCTCCAGGAGAGGGACATGGGAGTGCTGGTGAGCAGCAAATAAACATGAGCAGGAATGTGCCCTCGTGGGAAAGAGGCCAATGGCATCCTGGGGGGCTTTAAGAAGAGTGTGGGCAGCAGGGTGAGAGAGGTTCTCCTCCAACTCTGCCCTGGTGAGACCTCATCTGGAGTCCTGTGTCCCCAGTTCTGGGCTCCTCAGCTCAGGAGAGATGGAACTGCTGGAGAGAGGCCAGTGCAGGGACACCAAGATGCTGAGGGGATGGAACATGTGTGTGAGGAGGAAAGGCTGCAGCCCTGGGGCTGTTCAGCCTGACCAAGAGAAACCTGAGCTCAGGGACACCTCAGCAGCACTGACAAGTACCTAAGGAGTGGGTGTGAGGAGGATGAGGTGACACTTTTCTGTAGCATACAGTGCCAGGACAAGGGGTGGTGGGCGCAGGTTGGGACACAACAAGTTCCCCTTAAACACAAGGAGAAAGTCCTTTGGTGCTGAGGTGAGGGAGCCCTGGCCCAGGCTGTCCAGGGAGGGTGTGGAGGCTCCTTCTTGGGAGGTTCCCAACCCCACCTGGACACGTTCCTGTGCCCCCTGAGAGAGGGGAACCTGCTTGAGCAGGGGCTGGGGCTGCAGCAGCTCTGCAGGGCCCTTCCAGTCCCCACCATGCTGGGATCCTGTGAAGGTCCTGGAGCAAGAACACGTCCCCTGTGCCCATCCCAACCCATCTGACACTCCCCACAGGGCATGGAGCGGCTGCAGAAGGCACAGGCAGAGCTGCTGGAGACAGTGAAGGAGCTGGACAAGGCAAAGAAGCAGTTCAGCCACCTCCAGCACAGCAGCGAGGTGGCCAAGGACAAGGCAGCTGACGTGGAGGCTCGGTGAGCAGAGGTGATGGTGAGGAGGGGGCTGCCATGGCCACGGGGTGACCCCACACCCCCCCCTCCATCGTCCCCAGGCTCCGCAGGAGCGACCGCAGGATATTCCACACCAAGGCCAGCCTGCAAAAGCTCAGTGCCAAGGTCAGCAGCGCTGGAGGGGGGCAGCAGGGTCCCCATGCTGTGAGTGCACATGGGGTGCTGTGACCCCAGCCTGGCACCAAGCCCTGCTGCCCCCATCCCCGCAGTTCTCAGCGCGACTGGCCGAGCACTCAAGACAGCTGGCGGGGGTGCAGAACGAGTACAGCTTCGCCCTGGTCTCTGCCACTGCCCACCTGGAGCACTACCAGCGAGTGGAGCTGCCCGCTGCCATCCAGGTACCAGCTGCCCAGTGCCCCCCACGTCCCCTCCCCAGCCTCCCATGGGAAGCATCTCCGCGGGGTCACTGCCAAGGGGGTGCAACGGGGAAGGTCCAAAGGTGTGGGCACAGGGAGGGTTAGGGGTGCCCCTGGGGGCACATGGGCAGTGCTAGGAGGGGAGTTTGCCCCCCCTGCTCTCTCCTAGGCGCTGGAGGGTGACTTGTACGAGCGGTTGCGGGAGCACTTGTCGGTGCTGAGCCGGACGGAGGCCGAGACGTGCCGGGCAGCATGGGACTGGTTCCAGGGTGTTGCGGAGGCATCTGCACTGGTAACGGCACCCACCCCGGGCTGGGGGGGCAGGAGAGGGCAGGAGAGCCACCCCCCAGCCCCACACTGTTCCCCTGTGCAGGTGTGCCGGGAGCAGGACCTCATCCTCTTCCTCCAGGACCATCCTGCCTTCACCCTAGCCCCCGAGCAGCACTTCCAGCTCGCCGGGGTGGAGGAGGTGGGTGATGGGGGTGGACACACATTGTGGTGGAGGTGGGATGTGCACAGCCAGCCCCTTCTCAGCCCCAGTCCTTGCCCAGGTGTGCCTGCTGCCCCCTGGGGATGATGATGATGGAGCCAGCCTGGAGAAGGAGACCCGGCGCTGGGCCACACGCGTGGCTCGGGACCGCAAGAACAAGGCACACAACGAGGAGGTGGGCACTGTCCTTCCCCACGGAGCTCAGGGACGGGTCAGGCTTTCCCTGTCCCTGCCCCGAGCTCCCACCACCCTCGGGTGCCCCTCAGGTGTTGCAGAGGCTGGAGGGCAGGAGGCAGCAGGTCCCCGAGGCAGAGGCAGCTGCCGTGGAGCGGCGGATGGAAGAGGCGAGGGAGAACATCCGGAAGGCAGAGGTGGGTCCTCACGGGGGGCTTCGGGGTCTGACACCCTCAAGGTGGGGGATGCAAGGACAGAGGCATGCTAGAACAAGAGGCAGTGGGTACAAGCTGGAACATCAAAGGCTCCAAAGGTATACAAGGAGGAATTCCTTCCCTGTTGACGTAAGGGAGCACTGGAAGGGGCTGCCCAGATGGGCTGTGGAGGCTCCTTCTCTGGAGGCATCCAAACCCAGCCGGACGAGTTCCTGTGTGCCCTGCTCTAGGTGGTGCTGCTCTGGCAGGGGGGTTGCACTGGATGAGTTTTCCAGGTCCCTTCCAGCCCTCATGATTCTGTGGCAGCTGGGGCTTTGGCACTGGGGTTGCTCTGCCACAGTGGCAACCACTTAGGGGACAGGGGGCAACTGGGCTTGCTGGGCTGTCCCCCCAGCCCAGAGGTGGCCCCACAGAGCTTGTCCCTCTGTGTGTGTGTGTCCCCAGGTGAGCCGGGTGAAGGCAGAGGCCCGGCTGGCACTGCTGCGAGCAGCGGGGCTGGATGTGGACGCCTGGCTGGCTGGGGCCGTGGTGGGCACAGGTGAGGAGGCCCCTGCAGGGCTGGACCCAGCTGAGTTCGATGACTATGAGGACAGTGACGAGCCGGATGAGGCCGATGAGCCTGGCCCCGCTGCCCGTACCTACCCCTACACCTGCCGGGTGATCTTCGGGTACCAGGTATGGGCACGGCCGCCTGCCCTCCCCCTGCTTGCCCAGGGCTGCACCCCCAGCCTCCCTGACGTTTCCCCCTGCCCCCTGCAGGGCTGCCAGGCCGACGAGCTGTCCATCAGCCAGGGCGAGGAGCTGGACGTCATCGAGGATGGAGATGCGGAGGAGTGGGTGAAGGTGGGAGAGGGCCGAGAATCCCCCGTGCTGGGGACTGGGGGGACACGTTTTGGAGGTCCCCAGGGCTGTGGCTGCCCTTGGGGCTGGGACAATCACCCAGTTTCTGCTCCTTCAGGCTCGGAACAAAGCGGGCCAGGTTGGCTACGTCCCCGAGAAGTACCTGCTGTCCCTGGGCAGCGAGGCAGGGGCTGGGGTCGGCCCCCCAGGACCCTCTGCCCTGCAGCGCCAGCTCTCCAGCATCATGGCTGCCGAGCTGGTGCTAGAGCCTGGAGGTGGGTGCTGAGGTGTCACCTTCCCTGGGGAGGGGGAAAGATTGCAGGGGCACATGCCCAGGGGATGCTGAACCCCTGCAGCAACATCATAGGGTGCTGAGCCCCCTCCTGCCAACCCCATCCTCCCTGCAGCCTGGCTGGTGCGAGCCCTGTACGACTACGAGGGGCAGAGCCCTGAGGAGCTGAGCTTCCCCGAGGGAGCCATCATCCGGGTGCTGCCGCGGGCCCCCGCTGACGTGGATGATGGCTTCTGGACTGGAGACTTCGATGGCCGCGTCGGCGTCTTCCCCTCGCTGGTGGTGGAGGAGCTGACAGGGGGCCAGGGCACAGCCGGCCAGGTTGGTGCCGGGGGGGTGTCACCAGGTCACCTCAGCCTGTGCCGTGGCTGCTGGGAGCTGGGTGCCCTCCCTGCTCGTCCCACTCTTCTTGTCTTTCCCTTCCCCCAGGAGCTGCCGTCGCCGTCCCCGCCGCCCTTCTCCCCTCCCGGCCTTGTGCCCGGGGCCAGCCTGGCCCCCGGCCCCTCTCCTGAGACAGCTCTGGGAGGTGAGTGCTGGAGCGGGGAAAGGAGTTTGGGGGATGTGGGGGGAGCTGTGCTGAGCTGTTTGGGCACCCTTCCAGATTGCAGGCAGGATGGCACGGGCAGTGGGCAGAGCTCTCCGGACCTGGCAGCCACCCGCCTCCGTCCGGTAAGCCCCATCCCGGCCCTGCTGTGCCCCCCAACCCTGCCCCCAGCCCTCCCAGAACAGGGGACAGTGCCCCCCCGTGTGCTTTGGGGTGGGGGCTGAAGGGGGCCGAGCAGCCTCAGGGTGTCAGCTCCTCTCCTCTCCTCTCCTCCCCTCCCCTCCCCTCCCCTCCCCTCCCCTCTCCTCTCTCCACAGCTCCGTGCACCCCCACCACCGCCCGGCCGAGCCCCTGAGCCTGACCCTGAGCTGCACCTCAGCTGACCCTGCAGCTCCCTCCCTGCTCCCCAAAAAGCTTCACCCGAGTGAGAGGCCTCGGGCTGCTGTCCTGGGAGCCCAGCCTGGCGCTGCCCCAAGCCCCCAGTTCCAGGAGCCACATCCTGCCCAGCACCACTTGTATCGCTGTAGAGCACGGGGCATCCTGGCAGCCCCTTCATCAGGGTGCTCAATGCCATGGCTGTGCCCCATCTCACACAGCATCACCCCAGGGTCCTGCCTGCCCCCTCCCAGCACCCCCCGTCAGGCAGGAGCGACGGGAAGGGGGCTGTGCCCCAATAAAACCAGTTGCCTCGGCCGAGGGGGTTCAGCAGCTTTAATGGTTGTAGCTTCTCTATATACAGTGCAGTTCCAGCCCCCAGGACGGGGCTGGCAGCTCCTTTCTCCACCAGCATCTCCCAGGGTCCCTTTGCCGGTGCAGGATTGGTGCCTGTGCCCGCTCTGCGTGCTGTGGGTGCCCTGGGGCAGGGATGGGGGGGTGTCTGTGCTCTGCGGTGAGCGTGGGAGGGGCCGGGGGGAGACGAGCCACTGCCTCCATCCCTGCCCCTCGCTGCATCCTCCTCTGCTGCATCCTCCCCGCCCGGCGCCGGGGGCAGCGGGGACTGGCTGCTGCGGTGCCCCTGCCAGGCCCGAGGGTGCCCTGGGACGGGGGCAGTGGGGGGTCTGTCCGGGGCGGGGGGGTGGGAGGCGGGTACCTATTGCCAATGGGATGTGGCCTGTGCCGCCCAGCGCGGTTGTCGCTGACGTCGGCGCGTCGTTCCGGCCATGCCAAGCGCCAAGCTGCCCAGCCAGGGCTGGGGCCGACCGCCCCGGGGGTCCCCCACGGCTGAGACCCCTCCCCGGGGCAGGGCTGGGGGTCCTGGGCCTCCCGTCCACGCTCCAGACGGGAGCGGAGAGGAGCTGCGGGGAGAGGGGCAGGTTGAGGCTCATCCCTGCAGATGTGGCTTCCCCTGCTAGCCATGGCCTGGGACCAGCTAGCCATGGCCTGGGGGCAGCTAGCCACGGCCTGGGGGCAGCTAGCCACGGCCTGGGGGCAGCTAGCCACGGCCTGGGGGCAGCTAGCCATGGTCTGGGGGCAGCTAGCCATGGTCTGGGGGCAGCTAGCTACAGCCTGGAGCCAGCTAGCTACGGTCAGGGACCAGCTAGCTACGGCCTGGGGCCAGCTAGCCACATCTGGGCCGTCCCAGCCCATGGCTGCCCACTGCCATCGCTGCCCATGCCCTGCAGGACCCAGTGCATTGGGAACCAATCCTCCTGGAGCAGGGGTTCAGCCTCTCTCCATCCCCAGCCCGTGACTCACCAGGGCAGAGACCCAGCGTGTGTTTTCCACCCAGCCTCTGCCTACCACCCGCCCTGCCCCAGGCACCCTCCCCACCCTGGGGCTGGGGAGCAGGGGACCAGCACTCACGTCACACAGTTGCTCCTCGGTCCTGCAGTGCGGTGCTGGGCGCCTGTAGGATGGACATTTGGGTGTCAGCATCCTGCTGGGTGCAGGGTGCTGGGCTGGGTGTCACACCAGTGACCCACAGGCCAACGGGCAGAACGCTGCAGAAGCTGCAGGCGCTGAGCTCCATCTCCCTGCCTTTCCTCATCACCTCCAGGACGTGTTGAGCAGCAGGTAAGAACTCTCAGGGTGGCCCCAGCTGGGACCTGGGGAGTGGGGGAGTGTTTCAGTGGTGCCAGGGCTTGGTGACAAACATCCCAGTGAGGTCCTATCACCCTTCTCCTGGGCCCCTGTCTCCTGGAGCACACCGAAGCCTAGTGCTGTGTCCAAGACAAGAGCCGTGGGGACAGATGAAGAGGAGAAAAGTCCCTGTGTCACTGGGCTTGCCCTGCATGTAAGTGCTTCCTTGGTATCAGAGGGATCACTGTCATGGTGGGCCATGAGAGGACCTGTCACCACCTCTCCAGGTGCCTGGGGAAGTCCTCCAGCCCACCAGCCCTGTCCTGCATAGCTGCCTTGGGCTGCCCTTCTCCACAGACCAGCTCAAACCTTCCAGGCTGCCCACCAGAAAGCAAAGAGGGAGACGATAAACAGTTGGTTCCTGCTGACCCAGTCCTGTCCCATGCCCTCTCCGTGCCAAGGGCTGTTGGCACAGGCTGTGCCCAGCCCATGGAGCCCCAGCAGAGCCAGCCCAGGCCATGTCCCTGGCTTTGAAGCATACCAGGACTTTTACCCACACCATTTGCTTCCTTTTTCTTCCAAGGGCTTTGCCACGTGTGCCCCGGTGCTGTTTTTTGTGGGGTGAGCTGAGGCCGACTCTTGGGGATGCAGAAGCAGCCCCAGGGCAGGGGAGTGACATTGTCCCAAGTGCCTTCTCCCAGCCCCTTGCCATCAAAATCATCTTTCCCTAGCTGCAGAACTATGGGTGAGTGTAAGAGGGAAGGTGTTGGGTGTCTGCTTCCCCCCTCACCTGCCTCAGGGGGTCAGTGCTAACAGCCCAGAGGCAGTGGCTGGTAGCCAGTCCCCAGAATCAGGAGCCACTGGTGGCCAAGCAAAGGGGATCCTGGCCAGTGCTGCCCTGGAGCTCCTTCACACCTCCAGCAAGGTGGGAAGGCTGGGAGATACCAGGGTGGGCTGCCCTTCTCTCTGAGCAGAGAACAACCAAGAAGTGAGCAGTTGCCTTCACCATTTCCTAGACTTCAAGGTAAGAAAGGCTCCTGGAGGCATCTGTCCCTGCCTGTGTGTTGCTCGGTCCCAGCACTGCAGCGAGGTGGTTTTGGAGAGACCAAGCTTAGGCAAAGCCCCCCCAGGTCCAGAAAAAGCAATCCCAGGGGATGTCCCAACCACCAAGGAAAACATCCCTTGTGTGAATGGCGGCAGGTCTGCAGCATCTCCCCTGCAAGTCAACCAGGGACCTGCCTTTCCCCCAGCAGTGCAGGTGCTGGCAGGCTGGGAACTGGCAGGGTGCTTCTGTGTGCCCCAGCCAGCAGGAAAGGGATGGGAAAATGCCATCAAAGATAAGTCAGGAGCAGCAGAGTGGGCAGCACAGGGCAGGGCATCAGCTGGGTGCCTCTGCTCCCTGGTCCTCACTGATGGATGCCTCTGTGCTGGTTGAGCTTGTTGGCAGCAGGACTTGGGGTGCTGTGCCACAACCTTTCAAGCCCTGCAGCCCAGGGGGAATCACACAGGGCCGGGGAAGGGGGAGGGACCTACCTGCTGCCCCGTGTCCTCTGCTCCGGGCTGTTTCCTGCTGCTCTCGTCTCTTCCCGGCTCCTCAGCCTGTTCCTGCAGACTCAGGCTCCCGTGAATATCCGACACCTCGTCTGCCGACCCCAGTCCGGTCTCCTCCAGGCAGACGCCGGCTCCTTCCTCCCCCAGCTCTCCCGGGATGCTGGGGCTGGACCCTCCCAGCACCCTCTGGCTCAGCAGCTTGCGCTGGCGGCTGGTGCTGCCGGCGCCTCTGCCCGCCCGTCTGCTGTCACGGCTGCCGGAGCTGGTGGGTGTGTGTGGGGCTGGAGGGGTGGAGCGGCTCTGCTCCCCGCCTTTGCTGCCCTGGGCACCTCTCTGCAGGGCCCCGTTGTGCAGGACAGTCCCGTTGCGCTCCCGCGGGAGCCGCTCGCTGCTGTGCTCCAGCTCCTCCGTGCTGGGCTCCCGGCTGCCGTCGGGCACGGGGCCGTCCTGCTGCTCCTGCAACGTGGGCTTCTTCCCAATGTGTGTGACACGGAACCTGGGACGGGGGCAGGACACATCAAAAGCCTTCTTCTCCTCCTCTTCCCCCCCGCCCCGCAGCTTGCCCATGCCTCCAGCCTCATGTCTCCTCTCTGACATCCAGTGGTTGCTGATCTCCGGTGTTAGAGACCACCCCACACCAGCAGCCCCCACTCACAACCCCATTTTTCCCTCCATCTTTTTGGCAAAACAAACAGAAAGGGAGGATGGAAAGGTCAGCCCAGGTGTTGGCTGGTGCAGCCCCTGCCAGCCTGTGATCCCTGCAGCAAGGTGAGTTGGCAGCTCTTGGAGATGCTCAGAGATGCAACCTGCATGATCAGGGGCTTGTACAGCAACTCGGGCCTTGATTCAGAAGGTGAAATGCCAACCAGCTGAGGCTTGGTGAGGGCGATGGCCCTGCAGAGCTGCATGGACACGGTGTGCAGTGTCTGATGGCCATTAGGGGACTGGGAGCCAGGGGTTTTGGCATACAGTGCACCCTAAGTGAGGGCAGGGACGGGGTTTCCACCGGGTGAGCTCTATTTAGGTCAGGGGATCAAAGGCAGGAGGAGTTGATTGGCTAAAACCTGCCAGAGCACATCGTGGCTCATCCCCTGGAGTGATGGATGGTACTGAGGTGCTTCACCAAGGCTTCACCATGTACCACATAACAGCTCAGAGCTCCAGCATAGGCAGGAAAACAGCTGCAGAAGTTGGTCTGACACCCTCAAAGGGTGCATTTAACAACCAGGTGATGGAATGTTGCACGTGGGTAGAACAGTTAGGGCTCTACCGGATCTTTGGGACTCACAAGGAGGCAACATGCAGGCAGAGCCCAAAAGTTTGGCCTTCAAGTGAGCTGGTTGTGAGTAATGCTGTGACTCGTCTTCTCAAGCAATACCAGGCACTGCTGGGTCATCAGAGGGGAGATCTCTTCCATGGGGAGCTAGTGTCCAGCAGCCAAAGAATGTTGCTCCCACCCCAGAGATGTCAGGCAGCCCCTGACTCACCCAGCAGCCCTGAGTCAGATGGGGAGAAGCTGCAGGTGGCCCTGGAGCTGCTGAGCTTCAGCTGCGAGTCAGCATCAGGGCAAGACACAACCACAGCAGTAAAGCTGCAGCATGGCTGGGCTTGAAAGAACAAGAGCCAAAGGTCAAGCAGATGGCAGCACAGCCATTCTGGAGGAGGAAGCTGAGAAGAAAGGTCAGAGAGACAAGAAGAGATGCCAGAGATGAAGGAGACCATGGGCAGAGTGAGGAGCAGGCAGCAGGCTGTGGGCAGTACTCAGCATTGCAGTTCAGAGATGCTGCGTGTCATTGGAAGGGTCAAGAAGAGAAATGCTTCAGCTCTGGGTGAGGTACCCACAGGGCTGCCCAGGCCAGGCCCAAGCAGCAGCAAATGTGACCTTTCAGGTCTACCTGGGTGTTTGGAGACAAGGCAGCAGTGCTGCAGTTCGGGAAGAGCAAAGCAGGTTCCAGCACTGAGGAAGGACAGGGAGGAGGCTCAAGGGGCAGGATCAGGTCTTGGTTGAGCAATGTCAGCCTGGAAGGCCTGGGAAGGGATCCAAAAGAGCAGGCAGGGCTCAGACTGGAGGGAGCACAAGAGGTAACATCAGCAGGCTCTAGATGGTGAGGGGAAAGGCTGCAGAGCTCTGGCTGGATGCTTAGTCAGCATCCCCGAGGCATCCGGCTCAGGAGGACGTGACACGCTGTGGCTGATGGGCAAAGGACACAGAGGCTTTGGCAGAAGGGCTCTGCCACTCACAACAGCTGGCTGAGGGAGAGAAAGCCCTGAGAGAGACCATGCAGTGATATGAGTGCAGATGACAGAACCCTGCTTGCCTCTGAAGTACAGAATAATGCAGGTGCAAAAAGCCCTGAGGAGATCTCCAACCCTCTGCTCAAAATTGGGGCCACCTCCACACTCAGGCAGGTTGCCCAGGGCCTTGTCCAGTCAAGAATCTTCAGGGATGAAGATTTCTCCACTCTCTGGGCTCTGTCACTATTCTCATGAGGAAATAGCTTTTCCTTACACCTTCTCTGGATTTCTCCTGTTGCCACTTGTGGCTGTTGCCTCTCACTCTCCCTGTGCCTCTCTGACAAGGGTCCAGCTTCAGCTTCATTTCAACTCCCTCCCACACCTCTGAGTAGTTTTACAGAGCAGATAGATCGCCCCCCCTCTTTTACTTCAGGCTAAACAAACAGGGCTCCCTCAGCAGCTTCTCACATGCCACGTGCTCCAAGCCCTGATGACCTTGGTGGACCTTCACTGCTCTCACTCCTTTCCCCTCCTTCAGGGATGAGCTTGTGTCTACCAGCTGAAGGACGAGACTCAGCCAGGGGGGTGTCATAGGGAAGGGACTGGACTCTCAACCATGGTGCCCAAGACAAAAGTGATAGCAAAGAAACCCCACAAACTAGAGAGGCCAAGACCTGAGGAATGCAACAGAAGAGGTGGGTTAAAGCAGCTTTTTGTCAGGAGTGAAAGTTCATCCTTCAATCAAGATACTCATAGTAAAACAGGCCCAGCAAGGGTAGCCCCAGGAAAGCCAGCCAGGGTGTGAAAGAGTGAAGGAGGCAGCTTGGAAATGGGAGCCAGAATTTGGAGGTAGTTTTGTACCTCAAGGTACAGATGGAACTCATCCCAAAGAGATTCAGGAAGTGGAAACTTCCAAAACACAACCCTGGGGAAAGGTACTGACTGTCCTGTGGAGAAGGCTGATGTGACATGGGGCGTGAACAGAGAAAACCAAGGGCTGAAGGAAGCTGCCTTTAGGAAAGCAAGGAAACTCAGAGGTGAGTGAGAGGAGACTGAGAAGAGCTTGGGCAAAGGACACAGAGGAGTGGATGGAGCTGGACACCAGCCAGGGAATTACATTAGCCATGAATATGCAACTGTGCAGAGATCTGGCTTAAGTAAACACCAGCCCCAAGGACAGCTGACAGCAACCAGCAAAGCAGAAGCCAGAAGCTGCCAGTCTCCAGGAGGTGTGATCTTAGCTGGAGTTCCACATGGTGAGGTCCACCCTGTCTCTCCCCTTCACTAGACCCCCATAAAGCCCCCATTTCACCTGCCTGCTGTGATGGTGGAAAGCCCACACCCCCTGATGCCCACCCTGGCTCAGCATCACCATCAAAGGGCTGTGTGTCTGGCCACAACAGGCAGCTCCATCAAGGCTTTAGAGCCTGAATGAAGACCTGCTGCAGGATCTGAGCAAGGCAGAGCTTTGTGTCTGATCAGGGATGGCCACCCTGGTCACCAGGGTCAAGCAGGTGCCTGTCATCTTGCCCTGCTCACTACTGCAGTAGGGAGCTGAGCTCTGGAAGACTGGATTCACTCAAGGTTGCCCCCCTGGTGTGGGGCAAGTGGGGAAGAAATAGGGGACCTGAGAAGACTCTCTGAGATGCTTCCACCACCAGAGCAGATGGGCCACGTGTGGCAGGGCTTGTTTAGTACCTGCCCACTGAGAAGACAGTGGTCTCTCCAGGATGCATCCTGCCTTTGCCTTCCTTGGACCGTCCTTGTCGCTGCAGTGGATGCCTCTTCCTCTTGCTGCAGTGGATGCAGGGGGCCTGTGTGGAGCCCAGGTGCACGGTGTGGTGATGTGGTGGGCCCCCATCCTGGCTGTTACGGTGGGGACAAAGGCTGCAACAGCAGAAGGACATGACAGGCTGTGTTACCTGGAGGAGACTTCCCAACCTTGGCTGTTCACTGCAGCAAGGTCTGAGAAGCAGCAGCTCTGGAGGGGATCCCCTTTGAGGATAGGAATGAGGGAAGGGCCCTGCAGAGCTGCTGCAGCCCCAGCCCCTGCTCAAGCAGGTTCCCCTCGCTCAGGGGACACAGGAACGTGTCCAGGTGGGGTTGGAAACCTCCCAAGAAGGAGCCTCCACACCCTCCCTGGGCAGCCTGGGCCAGGGCTTCCTCACCTCAGCACCAAAGGACTTTCTCCTGTGTTTAACCAGAACTTTTTCTGTTCCAGCTTATATCCATGAAAGAAGAAGGAAGAGCTCTTTCCAGAAAGAAACCCTGAAACCCTCCTGGCAGCCTTTTGGGGACCAGGACCTCTTGTTGGGAAGACACTTTATAACAAGCTGGGAAGGGGCTGGCTGCAAAGTGTCCAGACCAAGGTGGTACCCAAAGGCTGCCTCTCTCTTACTCTGCAGGAGCCACAAGCTGGTAGAGGCTTCCCTCACCTGGGCACTGGCACTGGGATGTCCCCTTCATTGTCCCCAAGCATCTCCTTGAGGGCCTCTGCGTTTGCTGAAGAGACAGGAAAGGGAGAACACGTCAGCCAAAGCACTCAGCACGTCCCCAGGGCAGCCCTAGCAAGTGCTCACCTTCATTCTGGATGATGCATCTCACAATCTTCTCCACAGTGTCCTCGTTCAGCTCCTCCTCTTCGTCTGGAAAGGAGAAAATGTGCCACTGAGGGCTGGGATTCGAAGTCTCACCTCACCAGTTCCCTCCCCAGGAGCAGCCACAGGGACAGAAGGTTGGAGTAAGCCTCTTTGCCCCCTGTCACGCTGAGAAGCCCCTGAGGAACACCAGATCCCTCATCCTGGAAAAGAAATGGCTTAAGGCAACAGCCACATGAGCAGAGCGACAGGAGAGGTGTTGCTCCCTCAGAGCCAGCGAGCATCAGGAGAAATGAGCAGCAGCAGGTTGGAAACAGCCTGAAGGAAGAGGCTCTTCGTGGGGACAGTCCAGCCCTGGAGCTCCTGGCTGCAGGGTGCTGTGGGTGCTAAAATTCCCCAAGGGTAAATGAAACAAGCTGACAGAAAAGAAATCCTTTGGGGCCTGTTGAATACATAGAAATCATCTCTGATGGAGGAAACCTTGGAGCTGCACATTGGTAGAGGCTTGAAAGAGTATGCTGGGGAAACCTGGCTCTGTGTCTGCTCTGCTGTGGTGCTCAGCCCCAGGATTCACCACAACCTGCTTCTGGCCACTGTTGGAGGCAAGAGGCTTGGCTGGCTGGACCTTCAGCCCCATCTGTAATGTTATATGTTCCCATGAACAGGTCAGAGCTGTGGTCTGGCAAGCAGCTGCCTCAAAGAGCGTGGTCAGGAGCTACCATCATGGTCCTGGGAGCCCATGGAGATATTTCCCTGGATGGTGGTGTTTCCAGCAGGCAAAGCCAGTCCTGGAAAGTTCAGACACTGTCTCCATGTCATGTGTGGGCCAAACATCAAAGCCACAGGGGTATATCCAAGGGCAGCTGGAAACTGCTGCTGCATCTGTGGGTGAGCTGGAGAAGGCACGTTTCCCTCCCATGTACAGGAAGTGGCAGCAGGAGGTGCTGGTCCTGCTGAGCACTGCTGAGGCACAGGGAAGCTGGAGGAGTTCTGTAGCACCACGTGGCCAGTTTCAGTTGAGGAAGCAGCCAGAGGAATGTGTCCTCTCCATTTCAGCAGAGACTCGTGGAATCTCCAAAGGACAGAGCTTGCTTGGGCCAGGCTCTCACACCCACGCTCGGTGCTGCAGGGACTCCCCAGTCCAGCTACCCAAGAGTGGCTTACAGTGGCCTGAGCTATGGAAAAAAGCCTTTAAGGTCCCCTTGTAGCATGTGGCACAGATGCTAAGGGAGCACCCCTATTCCTCTGGCCTGCATGAATACAACACAGGCTAGAAGAACACATGACCAAGCAAGCTGGGGGATGCTTTGCTTGGAGGGGACGTGGGTTATAATCCAGGCCCTGGCCATTTGTCAGGATTCTGGCTGTTCCTCAGAAGTAACTTTGGTGACAGTGCTGCTTTGGGAAGGGTGAGATGCTGGTTCCCACCTCCCTGGCACCAGCAGCCTGCAGAGCTGGCAGATCAGAGGGCTCCCCAGGCCACAAGCTCCCAGTCCCCCAGGAACACCTCAGAGCTGCTCTCACAGCTCCTTCCCTCGCTCCCACCCCAGGGACATGTGACAGGTAACCCTCCCAAACCCAGCCCGTGTCTCAGGAGGGGTTTAAGGTGCATCAGCCCACGCCAGGAGAAGGGCAGCAGGCGAGCCCCCCAGCGAGCCCCCGTGGCCCCAGCACTCACTGGCCTGGAGCTCCGCCAGCACATCTTTGTTATCTGGGTCGAGCTCGTCCCGGAAGGTCCGGCAGCGGTAACCCTTCTTCTTCAGGACATGGCAGATCAGGAAACCCACCAGCCCCATGATGAAGAAGACGAGGACGAGGAGGAAGACCATAGAGAGGCTGTGCTGGGGGTCTGAGTCCCCATGGTCGGTGCTGTTCTGATCTGACATGCGGATCTAGGAGGAGAAGGAAGGCGGCTCAGAGACCTCGGTGCTCACCCCCCCCGCCAGGCTCCCCATCCCCTTCCTCCCCTTCCTTCTCGTCTATCTTGGGCAAGAGCCAGCTCCCGGCTTGGGGTGGGCTGCTCAGGGCTCGTCTCTCAGCCCAGACCGGGCTGGAGGCGGCTCGGCACAGCCTCCCAAGGACACTGCTGCCCCACACGCGCCCGGCAAGAGGCATCCCAAGGGCAGCGGCGGCAGCATCCCCGCAGGCCCGCCCGGCCCCGGGCTGCAGCCTTCCCCCGTCCCCCGCGGGCGGTTTCCCAAGGGCACGGCCGTCCCGGGCTCTGCGGCGGGCGGCATCACCCCGCTCGCCCCCGCGGGAGGACGAGGAGCATCCTCCCCGCGCCGCCCCGCCGCTCCCGCAGCCCGCGCCGCTCACGGCCGAGGGCCTCCGCCGGCGAAGGCGAAAGCAAAGGCGGGCAAGGAGCCGCGGCAGCCGGGCCGGGGGAGGGCCGAGGCTGCCGGCAGCTCCCGCATCATCCGCCGCAGCACCGAGCTCCCGCGGGCTCCCGCGGCTCCCTTCCCTGGGGCTCGGCGTCGGCCGCCCCTTCGCCGGCTCCGCTTCCCAGCACGGGCACGGTCTCCCCCCGGCTCGTCCCCGCTGCTGCGGCGGTACCTGGGCCTGCGGAACTCCGCAGCGCTCTCCTCTTCACCTTCACCTGCCTCCTAGCAACCCCGCATCCCTGCGGCTGGGGACCGCGGCGAGCATCCTCCGGCCCCCCGGCTCCCGGCTGCCTTCCTCCCTCGGGAAGGAGCCAAGCCGGTTGTGGGTGCGGCGGCAGCCTCTGCCGCTGCCTGCCAGCCACAGCTCCCGCCTCGCCCGACCCCGCGGAAAAAAACCCTCCTCTCCGGAGCGGTTTCGGAGGCTGAAGGTGCGGAGAGAGGCTGAGGGCAATGCCGGCAGCCGCAGCGGGGAGCACACGGGAGCTGTGCTACCAAGCTGCTGCCCGCCCCGGGGCGAATCACCTCGCCCGCCTGCGAGCCAGCCCCGATTTCCCCCGGCACCCTCCTCTCTGAAGCTCTCGATGATTTTTTAGAGCGCTGAGCCGTGCAAGTGGGAGGGCAGAGGGGTGGGAGTGAGGCTCAGCAAGACCAGGACCGGTCCCCCGCCAACATATGCAGGGGGAGAGGGGTGCAAAGACCCTCACTGTGGTCACATCATGGTGCAGAAGGAGCTCCAAGAGACCCCAAAGCCCGGTGCCCTTCCCTAGGACATCCATGTCTCCCTCCTCCCTGAAAAAGGAGTGGATAAGCCATCCAAAATCTCCTCCTATGGTGGTCCCACCAGCTCCTTCTCCACTTGCACTCTGACCCAAGAAGCACAAGTGACCC
Source organism: Colius striatus (assembly GCF_028858725.1). Classification (NCBI taxonomy): domain Eukaryota; kingdom Metazoa; phylum Chordata; class Aves; order Coliiformes; family Coliidae; genus Colius; species Colius striatus. The sequence continues at coordinate 12,245,465 of NC_084767.1, forward strand.
TTGAAATCCCCCCACACTCCATCTCTACTGACCTAAGTGCCTACCTATAGAAATATGAACTTGTGGGAACTATCCCACCACACTCTGTGTTGCTGTGAGGCAACCTGCAACTCCCCCTGGTTTTCTACTGAGATGCTGGCAGCTCCCGTCCATCTCTGCAAGCAGCCAAGAGTCAACTCTTCAGAGCCCAGGAGCCTCCTCCATCACCATGACTTCAGGAGGTCACTACACTGTAGGTGCCACCCATCTGTCTGCTGTCCTAGCAGGGGCACAGGCCCTTAGATGGACCAGCTGCAGCAAGAAAAGACCACAGGTAGCAAGACTTACTGCTCCTGCCAGGAATTGCCCGGGCTGCAGGAGAGAAGGAGGTCTCCTGATGCTGGATCAACAAGCTGCAACATCACGTGAGTCTGCTGGTCGAGCCTTTAAAGGTGGTTTACACCTCACCCCTGTTCCTTTGAAGCAGGAGCTCTCTGGGTCTGGGTTTCTGCAGAGCCCCGAGGGGATGCAGCCATGGTGAGCTTATTCCCACTTCCCTCCTGCCCACGCACAGTCCTGCACAATGAACTCTTCTTCTCCTCCTGGCTGTTCCTGCTCACCCAGCACATTGCTGCTCCCTACACCCCTGCCAGCCTGCAGCCAGGCAAAACCAGCCCATGTTGCTCAGCCCTCCCCACTCAAAGGGAAGATTCTTATTTGTCCATAGCCACTGATGTTGAAGCATTTCCACAGCTTGGGGAGGAGGGGGCACGGGATGGTGCAGAAATCCAGCTGGGGACAAATCCTGGGGTGAACTGGGAGGAAGAGGAGGGTGCTCCACCATCGTGGAGCTGCTCCCATCTGGCTCGACAGCAGGGTTAGCAAAGCTGATCACAGTTCTCCTACTGCTCTCCCCAGGCACTGCATGCCCCTGCTTTCCATCCCTCTCCCATTGCCCTCAGACTCAGCATCCCTCCAGGCTGCTCACTCCTCATCCCACCGCAGGACACCGTTAGCACTTCAATGGCCAGACGGTGAGCCTTGTCCCATGCAGGGCCTCATAGGCAGCCCCAAAAAAGACACCATGGCTGCTCTCTGCCCTGAGACTAGCCAGCATGGCAGGCATGAACCCTCACAGCTGAGCTCTCCCTCAGGCTTAGGATGTCCACCCCAAGCCAGGGGGGACAGTCTCTGTGTGGGGTTAAGCCCATGTGTTCACTGAGCAGCAAACACAGCCACAGGCTGGATGCTCCTGGCGTGCCCAGAGGTTGGGCTCTGCAGCTTCTGTTCGTCCCTGCCCCCACCTCAGCACCCCTTCCCATCCTGTGCAACCTCACTCAGCCAAGCTGAGACAGAATCCAGCCAGAGCTGTGGGACAGGCAGCTGCCTGCCTGCTGCACCCACCACCTCCATGCCCCTGCCCTTCTCCCCACTCCTGGCTCTGTGACAGGGCACAAGGCCAGGCATGAATCCTGGAGGGACCTTGGAGGCTTCAGTCCCTTTGTGACATTGTCTGGAAGCCCTTAAATTTGAAGCCACCACATGGAGGGGTGGCTGGGGAGGGAAGGGACAGAGCAACCAAGGAGAAGGCGAAGGGCCAGTGCTGTCCCCAACCTCCCTGTGCCACAGGCAGCTCCGGCTCCAGCGTGTCGCCACGTTACCTCTCGGGCTCTTTCTTCCCACACCTCCCGCACAGCCACTGCCACAGACGTCACCCCATGAACAATGGGAACTCACCCGCTCAGGGGATCGGCCTCCCCGGCCCCGCTGCTTGGCCACGTGGCAGCTAAAGGGGCCAGATGGCCCAGCTCTGGCACTTCCACAGGCAGGTTCCCTCCGGGGTCTCCGTTACGGTGCTCAGCCTGGGAACTGCCATCACCTCTGCAAAAACGCCACGTCCCATCGTGTCAAATGTCCCCCTGCACCTTAAACCCTTGGTTTAAGTTTTCCAGTCATCCCCTGCAAGCTAATGGCCTCCAAACCACAGCATTTGGGCTTGTGAGCACACAGAGCATCTAAAAATAACCCTCTCCAAGACCCATGAAGCTGCCCAAAGCAGCCACCGACTTGTAGAGAGCGAGTTGAGCCGGCAAAGCCATCCCCAGTGGAGGAAGGGACGTGTTTCTCCTCTCCTCAGCCCCTTCCCCCGCAGCCAGGCAGCTCAGCCGTGCTGCTCAGGCACTTTGGTGGCCCCGGACAGTTGTTATCTGGTGGCAGCACCTTGTGCAGCAGCGACTGGGTGAGTGTCACGGGAGTGAGCAGCCCCTGCCGAGACGTCAGCGCCCTCCACATGCCTGCTGCTACACCCTGGTTGTTTAGAATCCCAGAATCCCCGGGGGCTGGAAGGGCCCTGCAGAGCTGCTGCAGCCCCAGCCCCTTCTAAAGCAGGTTCCCCTCGCTCAGGGAGCACAGGAACGTGTCCAGGTGGGGTGGGGAATCTCCTGAGGAGCCTCCACACCCTCCCTGGGCAGCCTGGGCCAGGGCTCCCTCACCTCAGCACCAAAGGACTTTCTCCTTGTGCTTAAGGGGAACTTTTAGTGTCCTAGCTTCTGTCCATTACCCCTTGTCCTGACACTGGCCACCACAGAACAAACACTGGCTCCATCCTCTCTATATCTGCTCTTTAGGTACTTATAAGTACTAATCAGGATTCCCTCAGGCTTCTCTTCTCTAGGCTGAACAGCCCCAGGGCTGCAGCCTTTCCTCCTCACACACATTCTTTCCCCTCAGCATCTTGATGGCCCTGCACTAGCCTCTCTCCAGCAGTTCCCCATCTCTCCTGAGCTGGAAGGCCCAGAACTGGCCACAGGACTCCAGATGAGGCCTCAGCAGGGCACAGCAGAGGCTATGTTTAAAGCCTGTTTATTTAAGGTGGTGAGTGCTGGGCAACTGTGCCAGGGAACACAGCTCTGAGCATCCTTGACCACAGCTGTGCCCTGTGGGGTCACAGTCAGAGGGTCCCAACATCCCCCCTGTGCTCAGGAGCTGGTATCCTGAAGGGAAAGATGCCCGAGGAGCAGCACAGAGGGAGCAGTGTCCCCACAGTAAGTGGCAGAGCCAGACAGAAGCACCATTTAGCAACCCCACGACTGAATCACACCTCAGCACTAGTTCTCTCCCCTACCCGCTGCCCGCACAGCACCCAAAAGCCCCCAGCACCCTGCTCCTGCCTTGCCCCCGCACCAGCCCCATCCCGCAGACCCCGCCACGCCCGAAGCTCCTGTTGCCACACACCGAGGGCTTTTCCCTGCCGCACGTTTTGCTTTTACCCAGCGTGAAACTCCGGCCGCTGAGGAGCCCGGGAGCGTCCCGGCACCGCTCTGCCGTGGTCTCCATCCTCAGCCAGCTCTCCGTGTGCCCCTCGGGGCTCTTTGCCCTTTGCCCGTTCCTCTCTCAGTCCCCATTTTACCGGGCAGCCTGGCTCCAGCGCATCAGCCTTCGCCCCTGACCTCCTGCCCAAGAGACGGGCAGGACCGAGTCCTTGCCAAGCACCGCTGTTGGCTCGTTTGTTTTCCGAGCCTTTGGGCGAGACTACCTGCTCCTTTCATCTTTTCTTCTTTCCAGCCCCCAGGGAACACGGTTTTGCCGCCGGCGTCACTCGCTGCGCGCTCCCGGCCCCGGCCCCGGCTGCGGTTCGGGGGTTTTGCCCTGTTCCACGTGGCTGCTTTTTTGGCACACGGCAATTTTCCACCCGGCTTTTGTCCTCCGCCTCCCTGGCCCCGCTTCCCCGCAGCGGGGTTGTTTTGAAGGGTGCCAGCGTGCGGGAAGGACCCGCACCCCAGTGGGACGGCACCTGGGAAAGCTGCTCGGCTGGGTGCCAGCTCGGGGTGGTGGTCCCCAGCCCTCACAGCTCGGGGGGCTGCTTCCCAGAAGGGGATGGGTCCCAGCAAGGTGTGGGTGCTCCCCATGGGGACCCCACTGCTCCCTCCCCTGTGCCCTTGGAGGGTGGGCTGCAGGAGCTGAGGGGTGACTAAAGGGCAAGTGGGGGTAATTGGGGAGCAGATGTAGAGTTAAGTAACAGGAAAGAATCCCGTGGGCAACTGGGACTGACTGGGAGCAGCTTGGCATGATTGGGAGACCAGTGAGGGTAACTGGAGAGCAGCTGGAGGTGCCTGGGACCACTGGGGGTGACAGGGGAAGCTGGGGGGAAGCTGTAGGGCTACATAAGGTAATCCAGTGGGCAACTGGGATAGGCTGGGTGTAAAAGAGGCAGCTGTGGGTGCCTGGGAGTAGACGAAGGGGGTGACTGGAGACAGTTGAAAGTGATTGGGGAGCAGTTTTAGGGATATCGTATAGATCCAGTAAGCAACTGGGAGCAACTGGGAGTGACTAGGGGCATCGAGGGGAAGGTAGTGAGCAGCGAGGTAAGACTGAGGTAACTAGGGGTGCCTGGGAGCAGTTGGGGATGACTGAGAGGCAAGGGGAGGTAAGCAGTGAGCAGCTGGGGGTGCTTGAGGCAACTGGCATGGGCTGGGGGATGACTGGGGGCAGCAAGGGGAAGGTAGTGAGCAGCGACGTGAGACTGGGCCACAACCTGAGGTACCTGGGGGTGCCTGGGAGCAGTTGGGGATGATTGGGAGGCAGAGGGAGGTAAGCAGTGAGCAACTGGGGGTGCCTGGGGCAACTGGGATGGGGTGGTAGTGAGGCGGCAGCGGGAGGGGCGGGCACTAGGACCGCGGGGGTCACCGCCGCGCCGATAGCCCCGCCCCCAGGTCTGGGCCCCGCCCCCTCCCGGCAGGGCCCGGCGGCGGCGGCGCGGCGTGATGACGTCAGCGGGAGCGCGCGGCGGCGGGCGGCGGCCGTTCCGCCATGGCGAAGACCGTCGCTTATTTCTACGACCCGGACGTGGGCAACTTCCACTACGGTGCGGCCGCGGCCGGGCGGCGGGGCCCGGGGCGGCGGGGCCGGGCTGGGGCCGGGGGAAGGGCCCGCGGAGGCCTGCGGGCCGGCCTGTGCCGGCGGGCCCGGCCCTGGCGGCAGGGGCGGCCCGTTGTTCCTCACCCCACACACACCCCGTCCCCTCGGTGAGCCCGCGGCCGTTTCTCTTGCAGGCGCGGGGCACCCCATGAAGCCGCATCGCCTGGCGCTGACCCACAGCCTGGTCCTGCACTACGGGCTCTACAAGAAGATGATTGTAAGCGACGCTTGCGCGGGGGCGCGGCGGGGGCGGGAAGGGCCGCGGCGGGCAGGCCCCGGGGCGGGTGTTTCGGGCTTATGCGTGTGTGAGAGCTGCCGGAGCCCTGTGCAGCGTTCTGCTGCCGGCGGGGAGACAGGCACGGAATGGCGAGGGTGGGCAGGGCCCTGCAGAGCTGCTGCAGCCCCAGCCCCTGCTCAAGCAGGTTCACCTCGCTCAGGGGACACAGGAACGTGTTCAGGTGGGGTTGGAAACCTCCTGAGAAGGAGCCTCCACACCCTCCCTGGGCAGCCTGGGCCAGGGCTCCCTCACCTCAGCACCAAAGCAGTTTCTTCTCCTGTTCCAGTGGCACGTCTTGTGTTCCAGATGATGTCCATCACCCCTTGTCCCATCGCTGGCCACCACAGAACAAACACTAGCCCCATCCTCTCTACACCCTCCCTTTAGGGATTTCAAGACCCTCCTTCAGTCTTCTCCAGGCTGAACAGCCCCAGGTCCTGTAGCCTTTCCTCCTCACACACGTTCCATCCCCTCAGCATCTTGGTGGCCCTGCACTGGCCTCTCTCCAGCAGCTCCCTGTCTCTCCTGAGCTGGGGAGCCCAGAACTGGACACAGGACTCCAGATGAGGCCTCAGCAGGGCAGAGTTAGAGGGGGAGCAGAACCTCCCTCACCCTGCTGCCCACTCTCACTGGTGCATCCCAGGCTGCCGTTGGCTTCTTGCCCATGAGGGCACGTTGCTGCTCAATTAGGACTCCCAGCTCTCTATCTGCAGAGCTGCTCTTCAGCAGTTCAACCCCCAGCCTGTACTGGTGCATGGGGTTGTTCCTCCCCAGATGCAGGACTCTGCACTTATCCTTGTTGAACCTCATGAGGTTCCTCTCTGCCCAACTCTCAAGCTGGTCGGGATCTTGCTAAATAGCAGCACAGCCTCTGGGGAATCAGCCAGTCCTCCCAGTTGGTGCCGTCAGGGAACTTGCTGAGGGTACACTCTGTCCCCTCATCCAGGTGGTTGATGAAGATGTTGAACAAGACTGGCCCCAGAAGCAATCCCTGTGGAACTCCACTGGCCACAGGCCTCACACTGGACTCTGTGCCATTGATCACCACCCTCTGGGCTCTGTCATTCAGCCAGCTCTTGATCCACCTCAGCTCCACTCATCCAAGCAACACTGCCTGAGCTTTCTGATGAGGATGTTGTGGGAGATAGTGTCTAAAGCCTTGCTGAAGTCAAGGTAGATGAGATCCACTGCTCTCCCCTCATCCACCAGCCAGTACTGCCCTGCTCTCAGCTCCTTCCCCCTCCTGTAGCAACAGAATTGTTCCTGAGCCGTTTTGGACCAGTGAGTGGTTTAATTCCTGGGCTGCCTGGTGGAGTTCCAGGTCGTGCTATCTGCTCCATCTGAGCCAGGTGCTGCTGCTGCCTATTGTCTCTGCAGCCTGTCAGCTGGTTGATGTGCCCTGGGGAAGGGACCCTTGCCCAGAGTGTTGTTTTCAGTGCTGGAGGCAGCAGCTACAGGCACTTGTGGTTGCTTGTCCATGGCTGTATTTTAGGGGTGCACATGCAGGCACACACATGTGCATTTGCAGTATCTCTTCAGGGGAATTACCTCATGAAAAAGAGGTGAAGGGCACTTCTGTCACAGTCACCATCATGCATACAGGGAGGGGAATGAAAGGAGGGCGCAAAGCCATCCGTGAGGCACGTTGGGACTTTCCCCTGCCCTTCTTCTCTGTGCTGCTGCATCCCACGTGTGTTTCCTTCCAGCCACATCCCCTGTTACTCACAAGCTGAACTGGCTGACCCTGAAGGTGACTGAAGGGGATATGTGCTCTCTAAATGATTGTAGGAGCCCATTGTGGGTTATTGCTTGTGGTTGTAGGTGATTGCAAGGAAATGGTAACAGGCTTTTCCTGAGGCTGTGGGGAGGAAAGTGTGATCAGCTTCTGTCAGTGCTGTGTTTCCACACCTGCAGCATGCTTTGGGGATAAATCAGGAGCTGCTCTGAACTTGGAGTGATCCTGCAGAGTTGTCAGACCAAAATAGGCCAATTCTAGTCCCTCTCCAGCAGGACCGGGTGCATCTCCATCCTAGGAATTGCTTCCCAGGTTCCCCCAGCCCCACTATTAGACCCTAAGCGAAACAAAAACCAACTTCTATTGTGTTCTCAAAGGCCTGACTAAGCATTTAGCTGCTGTGATATCAAACAAAGGCAAGTTGTGTCACTGTGAGCACAGGGGAGCAGGATTGGAGCTGTGGCTTTAATGCTGGCACGTTTATAGTGTCTTCTGCACTACCTGGACAGGACAAAGGGCAGAATTCTTGCAGGTGTTACAGCAATACAGTTTTCCTGCTTTTTCTTTCTTGAGGGCAAAGCCTGAACAACTAAAGCAGTACAAGTAGGGCAGAGGGAAAGGCTTGGTCTCAGCTGCTTTGTGCCTGCACCACTTTGTATCTGTGGCACTGTACAAGTTGCTGGTGTCTGGAACAGGCTCATTACAAGCCCATCCTTTGCCAGTGCTTCTCCCTGTGTGGGGAGAGACTTGTGGGCTGAGCAAAAGCAAGTGGAGGATGAGCTTCCTCAGAACTAAAGCATGATAGCAGTTTTTCAAGGAAGGTGCTAGAAGGGACCAGTAGAACAGTGCCTTGATTAAATATCTAGAATGATTTAAACAATAGGATGTCTTCCCTCTGCTCTCTAATCAATAGAGTTGCCTCTTACAGTCGCGTGCAGCCATGGTGACCTGTTGCACTCCCAGGGGGTTGCAGCTGGAGCACACACAGGGCATGTAGAGTCTGCAGAGTTTATCTTTCAGGTTTTCACTCTCAATGTATGAACTTCTGTGAGGAACTTTGCCTAGAGCTGGGCTGGTTCTTGCAGAAGCAGCAGGAAGCGTGTTGTGACATGACAGCCCTGTCTGTCAGACCCCCTACTGGCTGAGGCACTGGGCAGAGTCGGCTGCTTCCCTACCTTGGGGGGGCTTGAAACTCTTTTCTGGGGAGTTGTATTTTACACAAAACGCTGAAAAACCACAGGGGAAACTACTTTTCCTGAACAGTCAGCATCTGGCAGAGTTACAAGCCAGTAAAAGCAGGGATTGTGGTCAGCTGTGGCTGTCGAAGGACCCGCTGAGTGCATGTCGTGGTTACATTGCCATCCGCCCTTGCTGCCTCCTCCAAAGCAAAGGCTACTCTCTCCTTGAGATGAGTTTGCCTCCTTCCACTTTTCCCAGCCGTGGTGTGTGATAAGGCAGCGAGCTGAGGCTCAGCATTGCCTGGAGAGGGAGGCTTGTCCTACTGCTCTCTGTCCCTGCTGTTCTGCCTTGGATCCCTGGTGAGCCAGTTCTGCTCAGTAAAGCCAGCAGAGCTTCCTCTGGAGTCAGCAAAATGAAGCCAGGGACAGAGAGGGCTGAGGGCCAGAGCTTTCTGTGGTATTATTTGGAGCAGGCTGAAGGGTGGAAGGAGGCAGATTTTGTTTCCTGCCAGCAGCTGAGTCTGTCTTGAAGCTTTTTTCCCTTTCTTTCTGTTTTGAGTCACACATCCCTACTTTTTGTGTCCAAGAGAGCCTCTGGATATCCAGGGAGAACCATTTCTTCTCCATGATGTCTCTTTAGCATCACTTCTGGTCTTGTTTGATTTGCTGAGATGTCTGTGCAGGGCCCTCCTGGGGAAGTGGCTTTGCCTTCCCCCTCAGTACGTGCACCAAGGGCTTGTGCTTGCCACTTGCCTCATCCTCCTTGTTTGAGTTTCCCAAGGCAGCAGAAACACCAGACTTCATGTGGAAGACACCATAACACAGGCAGGTTGAGTCAGGAAAGGAGCTGATGGGTTTCTTGGGGTGTCTCATGTCTATGCTTAGCCAGGGAGTAGGCACAGGAGTGCAGCTGCCCTCAGCAGTTTTCCTTTTGGAGACGAGCTTGTGCACCCCACTGTTACTTTTTTATTTGTCACTCAAATGCCTGTTTAAATTGAGAGGAATCAGGAAACACAAGAAAAAAGCCTCTCAGTGCCTGCAGGCCAGCTTTAGTTTCCTCTTGCCAGGTATGTGGTGGTCACTTTTAACTTCCTGCATGTGCATGAAGTGCCAAACAGACAAGCCTGTGCTGTCCCTGGGTCTTTCATTTGAATCCATCCAGGTCCCAGACTGGTTTTTTTTAGCAGCCTCCCAAAGGAAACAAAGCTTATGCAACTCTCCCATCTGTCTATCAGTTTGCTCTAGAGAAACCTTTGAGCCTATCAGCCCATTACAGGTGAGCAAGGGACTGAAAGCACCCTTGTGTCAGAGCCTTGAAAATGTTTGAAAGCTGGTGAACGACAGGGGACTGGTACCTTCATGGAAGAAAAGACTGGAGCTGGAGCCTGGCTGGGTTATTGTGCTGACTTGCCCAGGGAAGGAAGGCATCAGAGAGTATGTGGCAAGAGCTGCAGTTGTGGTGAGAGGCAGGAGGTGTGTTTGTGGCTACGAGTGAGGAACCAGGTCTGATGGAGCGACTGGTTGAACTGGAAATTGAAATTGGAGCCGTTTTTTGACGTACCTGCAATAGGTCATTTGTCAGTCAGGCTGAGGATTTCTCCCAGGCAAAACAAAAGGTGAGTTTGGATGGGGGGAACTGAGCCTTTGCTTTTCTCTCCTGAAGGTTTTCAAGCCATACCAGGCGTCGCAGCACGACATGTGCAGGTTCCACTCCGAGGACTACATCGATTTCCTGCAGAGGGTGAGCCCCAACAACATGCAGGGCTTCACCAAGAGCCTCAACGCCTTCAACGTGGGGGATGACTGGTGAGTGCCCTGTGCCTCCTGCCAGAGGAGCCTCCTCCTGCCTCCCTCCTGTCCAGGCAGCTCTTGAGGAACAGCCACTTCCTCGGTTGGTTGTAACCAGACTGAGGTCCTGTCCCTCCTGTGTGTATCCCGTTACTGCAGCCTCCTTGGTTCTTTTCCCCACTCTCTTTAGACCTTGCACTCTCCCATGTGTGCAGGCTGTAAGCTGCTTGGGTTTAGGCTGTATCTCCTCTTGCAGAGCCTTCAGTTCCTGAACATGCCAACTCCTTTGTTTTAAACAATTGCCAGTCATTTTAGCTCCCTTAACTTGTGCCTGTTAAATTCAAGAGAAGTCTGAGAGGCTGATTTTCAGGTAGAGCTTCAGGAGATCCCCCTGCTTCTGTACAAACCACAGGAGATCTTGTGGAGAATATTCAGTCCCAGTCTTTAATGCTGATGAGAGATGAAAGATGGGGAAAGGCTGTGTGGGTGACTGAGGAAGGAGCAATATGCCTTGTCTGGCTGAGGATTGTCAGGACTGTCAGTAAGATTGTTCTTGTGTGTTCTAAGGAGGGGAAAGTTGTAAGTAGTAGCATGGGAGGAGTTCTGTTAGCTAGTTCTGTTAGTCTTATCCCACAAAGATCTGCTACAGCCTGGTGTTTAATATTTAGGCTGAGAATCATGAGTGGCCCGTAGCCTTGCTGCTCTCATCATCAGAAACCATCTTCTCAGAAATGAGAAGGGGAAATAAACCCCCCTGGTCTTCATGCTTGTCTGGGACTGAAATGCATGAGTTGATGCCAGCAAGCTGGTGACACAGGGGTTGTGTGTCCTGTGTTTGTGCTCTGCCAGTGTCTGGGTTGGATCAGCCCTTGCTGATGCAGGTGCAGCCCAGGGGACACAGCATGGGAGCAGACCAGCCCTCCCCTCTCCTGCTGCAGCATCTCCCATCCTGTCCCAGCTCTGGACACATGTCAGCAGGGCTGCAGGATGGATGGTGGCAGAGTGGGGAGCAGAGGAGTCTCTTCAGGACTGGCTTGGAAGCTTTCATGATCATTATCAGCTTGACCAGGTTTCCTTTTGTGTTTGCAGCCAGATCACTTGCCTGCCCCTCCTCAGCCTGTTACCACCAGGGTCAGGGTGATCCCAGATTCACTCTCAGAGAATGAGTTTTGATCTTGCTCAGCAAATGTCCCTGGGCAGTTTTATCCCTGGCTTGACTCTGGAGGAGGAATGTTCGGTGTTTGAGTCCTGGTTTCTCTTTCAGCCCAGTGTTTCCAGGCCTCTTTGAATTTTGCTCTCGCTATACCGGGGCGTCCCTGCAGGGAGCAACACAGCTGAACAACAAGGTAACTGAGCTGCTGTGCTCAGCTTCTGAAGCACAGGCAGAAACCAAGTGGTTTTCAATTTCAGGAGATCTTCCTGGGTTTGTTTTGGAACGCAGCAGAGCAAGCACTGTAAATACCTAATGTCATAGCTTGAGGCCATTCCTGTACTGTCAGAGACCACTAGTTAGCAGATGCTTAGCATGGAAGGAGTCAGAGGATGCTGATGCTGCACATACTGAAGTGGGAAAGTAATCTCAGCACTGTGGAACAAACCTGAAGCTGGCTGCTGGGAGACTTGGAGAAGGACTCAGCTATGGAGGTGCAGTAAATGAGACCATGCAGAAGGTCTGGAGAAGAGGGTCCCTCAGGAGAGTAGCAAAGAAAAAGTACAGAGCTTTGAGTCTTTTAGAGACCTGAGAAAGGTCTGTTGTGTGTAAAGAACAAATGCAGGAACAAACTGGATGTGCCAGGAGCTCTGATGGGAGGGGGACGGTGGTGGGAGATGATCTTTTCTGGTCTAAAGGGGAATACCAGAGATGGAGCTTTGGAAAGACCTCTGTGGGAAGAAGGGAAGGCCAGGAGAGTGCTGGTGGGCGACAGGGCTGGGCAGGTTGAAGTGGGTGCACTGGGGCAGTTGAGTGCAGGATGGATGTCACCATGGTGTCACCTTCAACTGACTCTTTCCTTTCCTAGATCTGCGATATTGCAATAAACTGGGCAGGGGGGCTGCATCATGCCAAAAAGTTTGAGGTAATGAGGCAAATCCACAGATCCCTCTGTTTTTTGAGGCCCAGGCTCTGTGTTGATCCCTTTCTGATGCTGTTTGCTTTTCCATGTCTTGCAGGCTTCTGGGTTTTGTTACGTTAACGACATAGTCATCGGCATCCTGGAGCTGCTCAAGTAAGGGTGTGGGGCTCAAGTAAGGGTGTGGGGCTCAAGTAAGGGTGTGGGGCTCAAGTAAGGGTGTGGGGCATGTGCAGCACTGCCCTCTGCCATGTGCTTTCCTTCTGCTGCTCCACTGTTCTCTCTCTTTACCCCCTCGTTTGCCCTTCTAGAATCCAGGAACTTGATTTTTGTCCTGGCCTCTTCTTTAGACACAAGGAAGCTTCAGAACTGGAATAGATGCCTCCAGTTTTGTTGCATGCAGCTTAAGGGGTACAGAAGAGTTCTCCAGTTCTCCTTCCCATCCATCTGTGAAATGCTCATTTCAGGCTCTCCTGGCTCTCAGTGTTGTTGCCACAGTGAGGTAAATGTGAGTTATGGCTCGCTGGAAACAGTGAAATGACTCAGATCTTTCTTGTTTCGCTTGAGTGGCTTAGGAACAGGACTTGGGCAACACATGGATGATCAAAGGACACTGGCTCTGAGCAGGAAAGTGAGAGCATTTGGTTTTCTTTTTAGGAAACAAGAAATAAATCCAGAACAGGAGGAAAGATTGCAAAAAAAGCACCTTGTTACTGGGATTAACCTGTGATTTGGGGTTTTTTTTGTGCTCTCTTGCCTCCTTGTCACTGAATCTGAGACCAGATGTTATGGAGTTAAAGACTTGGGGCTGACCTGACAATGATTGTGGGCTTGGCTGGTGCCAAGCTTCCTCACCATCCAGAGGCACATTTGTGGGAGGGACTGGGATTTCTTGTACCTCTTTCCTCTCTGACAGTCTTCCCATCTCTCTGGATGGTCAGGTCTTTGCTGCCTGTCACTGCACATCCATTTGCATGAGCCCCATGTGCCAGAGACTTCAAATACAGCCCAATCACCTCTCCCTGGAGATTCTAAAATGTCCCTGTTCTTCTCTTCCCTGTTTTCAGGAGCCATTTCTGTAGCAGGTGGCTTCATACTTGAGTTTGCTTCCCATCATGGGAGTACTGTGGTGCCCCTGCTCTCAGAAGGTCCCTTTCTCCCTTTACCAGGATGTGTATATCCCTCCCCTTTTCCTCCTTGCTATTATTTGTGTCTGGGATGAAGAATCTGGGCTGTCTTAGACAGTTTCTTTCTTGGGAAACTAAGGCAAGGTACAGATGTGCTAGTCAGCATGGGTCAGCATCATCAGCCAGTCTGATGTGATCACTGCTTCAGGCCATGGTTCCAAGGCAAGATGGCACAGACCATGTGTTCTTCCTTTCTCTTTCCATGTTGTCTTGTTGTTTCAGGTCCCTCCCCAGTCTCCTAATGTTTTGGCCTGGTCCCTGTTTTCTGGGGCCTGACCACATGCAGTGTTTGTGGCAAGTTGGAGAAATTCTCTCCAGCCAAGCAGGCAGCTCTGGGGCTGGCAGGGATGGCTTAGGGCCGTGTCTCCAGTGCTCGAGAGCACATCAGCTTTGAGCATTTCCCCAAGGCATTTGCTTGTGATGATCTCCCTTTCTTCACCCTCTGTCACCCAGCAGGTTTCTGTTCCAGTAAATTGAGTCCAGCCTGGTGGTTTTGGTGCTGGCCAGCTGGGATACAGTGCTGCCAGTACTCTGGCACAGGAGGAAGTGAGTGTTCCTACCTCCTCCTTGGCTTTCACTTCTTGATAATGATGACAGATCATTGGAGCTCTTAAAGATTAACTAAGAGCAGGCAGTTTGTAGAGGAAACAAAACCCTCCAACTCTCTAGCAGCCACAGGTCCTTTTCATCATGTGCTTTCTGAGACACTCCTGTCCCCATCTGAAAACCTTTCATTCTAGTATCTGTTGCCAAAGACATTGGAGGGAGACTTTTTTTAGTGTCGGGATACGTTTGTATACAAAGATCTCGTGTCTAAACCATTTGATGTGCCTCAGGTGAGTTCTCCTGGCAGGTGGGCCTGTGGGGAGATGGTGGTGGTGCTTTTGAGAGCTGTAGGTGAGGGAGGTTGGGTGCTGTGCAAGCAGTGATGCTCTTTTTCCTCCTGTATTTGACAGATACCACCCACGTGTTCTGTACATTGACATTGATATCCACCATGGAGATGGGGTGCAGGAGGCTTTCTACTTGACAGACCGTGTCATGACAGTGTCATTCCATAAATATGGGAACTACTTCTTTCCTGGTACAGGTATGTAGTGTCCCTTGTGGTGTGGACACAGACCTTGCTTCAGAGTCCTTGGGAAGCTCTGCTGGAGCGTGTACAATCAGGAAATGAGAGCTGCAGGGGGAACTGATGGAAGGAAGGGCGTGGAAAAGCAAGTAGAGAGGAACACAAGTACAGTTGTATGTAAGAAGGAGGGATCCTAGCCAGGTTGAGAGGTCCCACCCCAGAGCAGATCTGGCCCTTCTGCAGCCCTGAAGGCCCCGAGCTGCTGTGACTCTGTCTGTCCCTGGCCAGGTGACATGTACGAGGTTGGTGCAGAGAGCGGCCGTTACTACTGCCTCAATGTGCCCCTGCGAGATGGCATCGACGACCAGAGTAGGTGCCCCCTGCCCCTCTGCCCTCCCCTTGCCCAGGCATCTGCTGCTCCTTCTACTCCTGAGCCGTGACAAATCTCTCTTTCTCTCCAAAGGTTACAAACACCTCTTCCAGCCAGTCATTAACCAGGTGGTAGATTATTATCAGCCCACCTGCATAGTATTGCAGGTAAGAAAGTAAACATCTGGGCACGTGTCCATCCCTTTCAGAGCTGGAGCTGGCAGGGGACTGCTGTCCATGTGCTTTTCCCTCCTGTTGGGGTTGGAAAAAACCTTTAAGATCATTGAGTCTGCCCATTCCCCCAGCCTCTCTGCCCCAGCCTGGAGCTTGGTGTGGCCCAAAGGCAGGACCCAGCACTTGGCCTTGTTGAACCTCATCCCGTTGCCCTCAGTCTTCCTGCCCTCATGCACCCCTGCCACCCAGGGTGGGACCACTCTGGTGAATGAGAGTGGCCAAGGGATGGGGATGCTGATGTGTGGCTGGAAGGCAAAGCCACTGGAGCAAAACTTTAGTGCTGCTCTTTGTGTTCCCCAGTGTGGAGCTGATTCTCTGGGCTGTGACCGTTTGGGCTGCTTTAACCTCAGCATAAGAGGACACGGGTAAGTGCAACAGGGCTGGGGCAAAGCAGCTACCTGAAAAAAAAAACCTCATCCTTTAGTCTGAAGGGCTCAAATGAGTCCTCTGCTGTGAGGTTTGAGCTTGGCCTTCAGCAGCTTTGTGGGTTTCTTTTGAGGGGGTCACAGAACGAAGCTGCAGAGCAGTGGTTCAGAGTAGCACATGATTGTGGCTCCCTGATAGGAAGCCCTGAGCTCTGGCTGTATTGCACGAGCCATGGTTATGTGTGAGTGCCCACTGGGCATTTCTGACAGCCTGTGCGTGCTGCAGTTAACAGCTCTGACTGGCTTCTGCTTGGGGGTTTCTAGGGAGTGTGTGGAGTACGTGAAAAGCTTTAACATCCCCTTGCTGGTACTGGGAGGAGGCGGTTACACAGTCCGCAACGTGGCACGATGCTGGTGAGTCCCTTTTCTACTTGTTGGAGGTTGCTGGTGAAGCAGTTCCTGTGGGTTTTGGCCCTGCATGTACCATGTGGCTTTCTCTGAACGTGAGCTCATGCTGTTCCTTGTTTTCAGGACTTATGAAACATCATTGCTTGTAGATGAAGCAATTAGCGAGGAGCTCCCATACAGCGGTGAGTTGGGTTTCTCCTCATTAGCTGAGCTAAAGTATTTGTTACATCAGCTGAGGGATTAACTCTGCTGTTCTGCACTGACCAGAGATAAGACCAGGATCAAAGCAACAGTGCTTTCTAATCTTAGAGATGGCCTTAAGTCAACTCCTGCCACCCACTCATAGCCTCTGCTGGGCAACACACCCTTACTGTCATGTGTCATTAGTGTGCATCATCTCCTAGTCAGTGACCTGAGTGTTACTTTTGCTCTCTCTGCAGTTTTGGGGAGCTCCTTGGTGTTGCAAAGCTGTAATCACTTCACTTTTTAGGATCTGGTCACTGGGGCAGTGCAGGCTCGCTGCCTTCCCTCTCCTCTAACTCTTGCTCCTTCCATCACAGAATACTTTGAATACTTTGCTCCAGACTTCACCCTTCATCCTGATGTCAGTACAAGGATTGAGAATCAGAACTCCAGACAGGTCAGTGCTTGCAGCTGTATTGCAGTATCAGCTGTGTTCTTCGGAAGCCCTATGGGTGATGCTCTGTCCTGTGAAACCAGGTGGAACCCAGGCAAGGAACTCTTGCAGGGCAGAAAACAGATGAAAAGCAAACAAAATCTTTCCTCTGGGATGTCAGAAAGTCTCAAAAGCACTTGAGAACTTTGCTGGGTTGTGTTACTGCCCTTCTGTGGGCTTCAATGTCCACGATTGGATTCACTCTCCCACCTCCTCTGCTCTGATAAATAGCTGTTTCTCATGGCCATCGCGTAGCTGATGCTGGCAGGTAGCAATGCTCAGAGCTGGGGCTCTGTGCAGACTGACAAATCTCACTGTGGTGATCTCTCTCTGTTCTATTTTTCTGCTTAGTACTTGGATCAGATCAGACAGACGATATTTGAGAATCTGAAGATGCTGAACCATGCTCCCAGCGTGCAGAT
Organism: Colius striatus; assembly: GCF_028858725.1. NCBI lineage: Eukaryota > Metazoa > Chordata > Aves > Coliiformes > Coliidae > Colius > Colius striatus. The sequence continues at coordinate 12,262,141 of NC_084767.1, forward strand.
CCACGATGTCCCTTCGGACTTGCTCAGCTACGATCGCACGGATGAGCCTGATCCAGAGGAACGAGGCTCTGAGGAAAACTACAGCAGGTACCACCAGATCTTGTTCTGGGGAAATGGGCTTCCCTTTCTGTCCCTGGTAAGACGGGCAGGTGATGTACTGGTGACTGTTTCCTAGAAGAGATACTAAAGCCATTATGGCTTCACCCAGGGAGCCTCTCTAGAAATGAGCGATCTCCCCATGAGCTGTTCTGAGGTGGTTTTGGTGCAGGGCATCTCCTGATCTTTAGCAGCATGACTAAGGCATTGTTCTGTGGCCCCAAGGCTGCCAGGCCTCTCCTTGCTCATGGTGATTGTCTTTCCCCCCAGGCCTGAAGCTGCCAACGAGTTTTATGATGGTGACCACGATAACGACAAAGAGAGTGACGTTGAGATCTGAGGGCTCTGGTGTGGGGCTCTGGACTGAGGGGGGTCCCACTTTGGACATGGGTGCTTGGAGCAGATGACTGGGCCACGTGGGGACCAGTTAGCCCTCCCTTCATGTTTGATTGCATGCAGTGGCAGCAGGAACACCACCACTGCAGGCTTCTGCTACCTGGAGAGGCAGAGAGCAGTGAAATGTATTCCCCACTTTCCACCACGGTTCCATCTGTGACTGCTCTGGGCAATGGACATTCAAGTAGTGGCTGAATCTGTGCTGTGTCCTGGCTGCTAGCTGTGCCACTGCCCTCAGAGCTGGCTCAGCCCCATCCCCTGCCTCCCAGGCAGGCTTCTGCCAGCAAGGTGGAAGCTGCAGCGGTTGTGTCTGCCATCTGCCTCCTCAGCAACCAACACCTGATACATCCTGCTCTCCCCAGCCCTCCACTCAGGTACCTAGCCGTCTGTGCTCTGAAGCCTGCACTTGAGAGTTGCTTCCTGATGTCCCTTCTAACCATCTGAGGCTCCACAGCTCAAGGAAAACTATTGGAGAAGACTAGGATGGGGGTGGGGAGTGTCCCTGGAGCAGGGAGCAGCTTGATGTAGCAGGGTGGAAGAACATACGCAGAGCACAGTCTTGGTTGTACCCCCCATGCTGAGTTTAGCACTCGCAGATGCTTTGACCTGGACCTGCCTTCCCTCTTTATTCTTCAAGAGGCTAAAATCACTGTGGAACAGAGGTTTGGCTGCCAAGGTCAGTACATAGTGTGTCTTGCACCTCTAGTGGAACTTCCATCTGTATTTTCCACATGGACCTTCTGTGTATTAGCAAGAGACTTGGGCTGCTTGCTCGGAGGGGAAACCCCTCTTGACTATACCCAGGAGATGTCATTGCTGGTGGCTGAGGGAAGCTGCTTCCTCCAAGCCCTGCCTGGCCCTCACACAGCAGAGATCTGTCAGCCATCCCTCACACCCCAGGCTCTGCTGCTCCTCCACCTGAGTCATTGCCTGGTACCTGTTGTGGTTGGGAGCGTACTGGTTGGGGAGGTGGAAGGGGTTTAGCCTCTGACTCTGTACTGGTCTGTTTGTTTACTGATGTCTTTAAACATTAAATGAAGAGGCAGTATTTTTCTTACCTGACCTGTTGTTCCTCTGTTTAATGCTCTTGGCTCCTGGCCTCCCAAAGACTGAGAACAGGAGTATCATTCCTGGCAGGGTGGTGTCCACTGTCTGAATGAGGTTCTCAAACTTGTCTAAGTTTTCATCCTTTGTGCACAGTGAGAACACCCTAAATTTCCCTCGCAAGAGGAGAGGTGGGCTGGTGGACACTCCTGCTTGTCCCCTCTGATTGCAGCAAAAGGCTTTGCAGGAAGCTGCAGGGCTGATTCAAGAAACTTTTCCTGTGATGGTTGTAAGTGTTGTGGTTTCTTTGAGTTGTGGTTTCCTCAACGGCCTGCTCTTGGCAGTCTCTTTCCTGGAGCCCTTGTTGAGGGCTATTCTTTGTTTCTAGACTGTCACTATCTCCCTCTTTGCTCCCCAACACATGTCCTGTATCAAATAAGCTCATGCTGGCCTGTGTGAATTGACATTCCTCTTGCCAATGAACCTGTGGGAAGAGGATAGTAGAAAAGCAGGAGGGTCTGTAGCCTGTGATGTGAGGGTCAGGAGGAGACACCAGCTTCACCAGATCTGTTGATCTGTTCACAGGTGATGTCTGTTCCTGTTAGGATGTTCACACAACTGCCAGCCCGAGGCTTCAGCTTTGTGAGAAAGAGGTAAAGCCTGGCCAGAAGTGAGCTACACTTCACACTGCTACAGCGTGAAGCAGGCAGCAGGCAATCAGTGTTACTCCCACCTGCTGTCCAGAGAAGTTATGGTAGAATTAGTGTAGGCACAGAGAGGGGTGATAACACAGCTTCTGTATGAGGAAAGGCTTGGATGAGGACACTGAGCTGGGAAAGGATTTGGAAGGTCTGTTGGTAAGGGTTTCTCCAAGTATATAGACACTAAAAGGAACATCAAGTGAGACTCACGAGTGGCCAGCTTGAAAGAAAAAGGCTGCTTTGCACACACCTTGAGCCATGTCAGCTTTTGCCAGCAGGTGTTGTGAATGTGGGTTCAAAAAGGGAGGGCAGAAATCAAGGTTAACACAAAGACTGGCTGCAAATTATTGGTGAGTATTCTGAAGAAGTCTCACTGTGCTTGTGCCATTCCTGGGCTAGGTGGGCCTTATTCTGCCCTCTGTTTGGTCAGTTCCAGTTGTTTCTGGTATTGTGTAGAAGAAAATGTTCTTTGCAGATCACAAGACACTAAATGCTGCTTTAGCTGCTAGCTGCATTTGTTAAAAGGAACACTTTGACCAAATAAAAAGTAAACTTTTATTCCAGCTTGCCACCTCACCTGGTGTCAGAGCTGTTTTGTTCCCTCTGCTGCTGCTATCACCCCTCATAGCAAAACTAGGGAGGAAAATAGGCTCCTGCCTTGAGTAAGAGGCAGTGTTTGTTTTGGGGGCAGTTCTACCTTGTGATTTTTATCTTCCCTGTGAAGATGGGAGTGACTTTACCCTGCAGACCCCCAGACAGGATTGCCCTGCTGCCCTGCACTTTCCAGAGCCCTGCTCTCTCCTGTGTTTTGAAACAAGGCTGCAAATGGTGAGTATCATTGTACCTAGGTTTCTAAAGGTGGGTTTGTTTGGGGTTTTATGGGGTGGTGGTTGATTTTAAGGGTTTTATTGAAGCAGCTAGCAACATCAGGCTATAAAGGTTTTTCTTCCTTGTAGTTGTATTTTTACAGTGCAGCAGAGCTGTAAAAGTAAAACCAGAAAGCACTACATTTGCTGTTTGATATTACAGAGCTCCTGGAGCCACATCAGCTCAGCGTTTGCCCCTGCCATCAGGCACCTGACACTGAGGTAAGGCCATGGCCAGTCTGACACCCCAGGCAAGGTGGCCAACCTCATCCTCCTGAGCTGTAGCTGATGAGTGGCAGCTCCCTAAGCCAGAGGGTGGGTTGGCAATAACAAAAGCTAGATGATGAGGTCTCATTTAATTATCCGTAGGGAACGTGTGAGAACACAGTTGTGCACCTCTGGATAACAACGGTTGTTTGAGGCGCAGGTGAAGGGGCAGTAGATCAGAGATGGAATGGTAGGAGTTGGAAGGATCTTTAGAGCTCATCCAGTCCCAGCCCCTGCTAAAGCAGGTTCCCTTTGCTCAAGGGGCACAGGAACGTGTCCAGGTGGGGTTGGGAACCTCCCGAAAAGGAGCCTCCACACCCTCCCTGGGCAGCGTGGGCCAGGGTCCTTCACCTCAGCACTGAAAGAGTTTTTCCTTGTGTTTAAATGGAACTTTTGGTGTTCCAGCTGATGTCTGTCACCCCTTGTCCTGACCCTGGATACAACAAGTGCTGCCCCAGGCTCCTGACACCCACCATTGAGGTATTTGTAAACATTAGTGAGATTCCGCCCACCCCCCCCGGAGTCCCCTCCAGACTGAACGAAACGGAGGGGGGATGAAAATGATGTTTTGTGTGCTAAAGCGCGGGTTTTCCCTTTCTCGACGGGTTTTATTTCCTCTCCCTTTTTTCTGGTCGCCGCTTTCCCTCTTCCCTCACGCAAGAACCGCCTTCCCACCTCACTTAGGCAGGGCGGCCCGGCCGCCCCGGGCGCCGCCTCCCGGCCGCCCCGGGCGCCGCCTCCCGGCCGCCCCGGGCGCCGCCTCCCGGCCGCCCCGGGCGCCGCCTCCCGGCCGCCCCGGGCGCCGCCTCCCGGCCGCCCCGGGCGCCGCCTCCCGGCCGCCCCGGGCGCCGCCTCCCGGCCGCCCCGGGCGCCGCCTCCCGGCCGCCCCGGGCGCCGCCTCCCGGCCGCCCCGGGCGCCGCCTCCCGGCCGCCCCGGGCGCCGCCTCCCGGCCGCCCCGGGCGCCGCCTCCCGGCCGCCCCGGGCGCCGCCTCCCGGCCGCCCCGGGCGCCGCCTCCCGGCCGCCCCGGGCGCCGCCTCCCGGCCGCCCCGGGCGCCGCCTCCCGGCCGCCCCGGGCGCCGCCTCCCGGCCGCCCCGGGCGCCGCCTCCCGGCCGCCCCGGGCGCCGCCTCCCGGCCGCCCCGGGCGCCGCCTCCCGGCCGCCCCGGGCGCCGCCTCCCGGCCGCCCCGGGCGCCGCCTCCCGGCCGCCCCGGGCGCCGCCTCCCGGCCGCCCCGGGCGCCGCCTCCCGGCCGCCCCGGGCGCCGCCTCCCGGCCGCCCCGGGCGCCGCCTCCCGGCCGCCCCGGGCGCCGCCTCCCGGCCGCCCCGGGCGCCGCCTCCCGGCCGCCCCGGGCGCCGCCTCCCGGCCGCCCCGGGCGCCGCCTCCCGGCCGCCCCGGGCGCCGCCTCCCGGCCGCCCCGGGCGCCGCCTCCCGGCCGCCCCGGGCGCCGCCTCCCGGCCGCCCCGGGCGCCGCCTCCCGGCCGCCCCGGGCGCCGCCTCCCGGCCGCCCCGGGCGCCGCCTCCCGGCCGCCCCGGGCGCCGCCTCCCGGCCGCCCCGGGCGCCGCCTCCCGGCCGCCCCGGGCGCCGCCTCCCGGCCGCCCCGGGCGCCGCCTCCCGGCCGCCCCGGGCGCCGCCTCCCGGCCGCCCCGGGCGCCGCCTCCCGGCCGCCCCGGGCGCCGCCTCCCGGCCGCCCCGGGCGCCGCCTCCCGGCCGCCCCGGGCGCCGCCTCCCGGCCGCCCCGGGCGCCGCCTCCCGGCCGCCCCGGGCGCCGCCTCCCGGCCGCCCCGGGCGCCGCCTCCCGGCCGCCCCGGGCGCCGCCTCCCGGCCGCCCCGGGCGCCGCCTCCCGGCCGCCCCGGGCGCCGCCTCCCGGCCGCCCCGGGCGCCGCCTCCCGGCCGCCCCGGGCGCCGCCTCCCGGCCGCCCCGGGCGCCGCCTCCCGGCCGCCCCGGGCGCCGCCTCCCGGCCGCCCCGGGCGCCGCCTCCCGGCCGCCCCGGGCGCCGCCTCCCGGCCGCCCCGGGCGCCGCCTCCCGGCCGCCCCGGGCGCCGCCTCCCGGCCGCCCCGGGCGCCGCCTCCCGGCCGCCCCGGGCGCCGCCTCCCGGCCGCCCCGGGCGCCGCCTCCCGGCCGCCCCGGGCGCCGCCTCCCGGCCGCCCCGGGCGCCGCCTCCCGGCCGCCCCGGGCGCCGCCTCCCGGCCGCCCCGGGCGCCGCCTCCCGGCCGCCCCGGGCGCCGCCTCCCGGCCGCCCCGGGCGCCGCCTCCCGGCCGCCCCGGGCGCCGCCTCCCGGCCGCCCCGGGCGCCGCCTCCCGGCCGCCCCGGGCGCCGCCTCCCGGCCGCCCCGGGCGCCGCCTCCCGGCCGCCCCGGGCGCCGCCTCCCGGCCGCCCCGGGCGCCGCCTCCCGGCCGCCCCGGGCGCCGCCTCCCGGCCGCCCCGGGCGCCGCCTCCCGGCCGCCCCGGGCGCCGCCTCCCGGCCGCCCCGGGCGCCGCCTCCCGGCCGCCCCGGGCGCCGCCTCCCGGCCGCCCCGGGCGCCGCCTCCCGGCCGCCCCGGGCGCCGCCTCCCGGCCGCCCCGGGCGCCGCCTCCCGGCCGCCCCGGGCGCCGCCTCCCGGCCGCCCCGGGCGCCGCCTCCCGGCCGCCCCGGGCGCCGCCTCCCGGCCGCCCCGGGCGCCGCCTCCCGGCCGCCCCGGGCGCCGCCTCCCGGCCGCCCCGGGCGCCGCCTCCCGGCCGCCCCGGGCGCCGCCTCCCGGCCGCCCCGGGCGCCGCCTCCCGGCCGCCCCGGGCGCCGCCTCCCGGCCGCCCCGGGCGCCGCCTCCCGGCCGCCCCGGGCGCCGCCTCCCGGCCGCCCCGGGCGCCGCCTCCCGGCCGCCCCGGGCGCCGCCTCCCGGCCGCCCCGGGCGCCGCCTCCCGGCCGCCCCGGGCGCCGCCTCCCGGCCGCCCCGGGCGCCGCCTCCCGGCCGCCCCGGGCGCCGCCTCCCGGGGGGCGGGGAGGCGGGCTGGCGCGGAGGCGGGCTGGCGGGGAGGCGGGGAGGCGGGGAGGCGGGCTGGCGGGGAGGCGGGCTGGCGGGGAGGCGGGCAGGCGGGGAGGCGGGCTGGCGCGGAGGAGGGCTGGCGGGGAGGCGGGCTGGCGGGGAGGCGGGCTGGCGGGAGGCGGGCTGGCGGGAGGCGGGCTGGCGGGAGGCGGGCTGGCGGGAGGCGGGCTGGCGCGGAGGCGGGCTGGCGCGGAGGCGGGCTGGCGGGAGGCGGGCTGGCGCGGAGGCGGGCTGGCGGGGAGGCGGCGCGGGGAGGTGGCGCGGGGAGGCAGGCTGGCGGGCTGGCGCGGAGGCGGGCTGGCGGCCGCGCGGGGAGGCGGGCTGGCGGGAGGCGGGCTGGCGGGAGGCGGGCTGGCGGGGAGGCGGGCTGGCGGGAGGCGGGCTGGCGGGGAGGCGGGCTGGCGGGGAGGCGGGCTGGCGGGAGGCGGGCTGGCGCGGAGGCGGGCTGGCGGGAGGCGGGCTGGCGCGGAGGCGGGCTGGCGAGGAGGCGGGCTGGCGGGAGGCGGGCTGGCGGGGAGGCGGGCTGGCGCGGAGGCGGGCTGGCGGGGAGGCGGGCTGGCGCGGAGGCGGGCTGGCGCGGAGGCGGGGAGGCGGGCTGGCGGGGAGGTGGGCTGGCGGGGAGGCGGGAAGGCGGCCGCGCGGGGAGGCGGGCTGGCGGGAGGCGGGCTGGCGGGAGGCGGGCTGGCGGGGAGGCGGGCTGGCGCGGAGGCGGGCTGGCGGCCGCGCGATGCCAGGCGCCTCACGTCTCGGCCTTCCGAGGATGGGAAACACAGCGAGCAGAGCCGCGGCTTCCCGCCGGCTTCTCCCCCGCCGCCGGCTTTTAGAGGAGGTGCCGAAAACTCGACTTTTCCCCCCCTTTCTAAGTTGCTGTCGAGCGATATAAATCCCCTCCGTGTGTGGGGGGTAACTTAGGTTGAGCTGCTGCTTGGGTGGTGGTGCAAGCCCCGGGGCTTGGCGAACTGAGGCTCTGCTTTCCTTTCTAAACGAAGAAAACAGAATGTTTTCATTCTTTCCCTTAGTTTTTGCATGTTCAAGAGGCTCCGGGAGCATTGAGTTCAGCCTCAGGTTTGGGTTATCACCTCAGCACGGGCTCCTAAGGCAGCTCCGGCCCTCGGCTGGAGAGTGGGGTGAAAATCTGCCCCAATGAGTTCATAAACCCCCCAAAAAATGCCTCTAGGGTAGCTTGTGTCTGATGGGAAGCTGAGTTGAGGTGTTTGGATAATCAAAATTACTGTTTGCTTCTAAGTGTTGGTGGCCAGATGCCCAAAGGTGGGATCCAAAGCTTTTCAGGAGCTCCTCTGCTGTGGAAAACGTAGAGGCAAAGCCTAGCTCAGCGAGGGCCAAGCAGGGCCTTGGCTCAGGTTTCTTTGTGCTTCTTGCTGGGCTTTGCTTCTCCTGAGCTTTTGGAGCTCCTCAGCTTGGTTTGAAGGTGCTGAATTTCCAGGCTGTTCTAGAAATGTCTAGGCTGACCCTGCCCCTTCTTATGAAGGGGAGGGATTGTTGGCATCTTCTCTAGTCTGTTCAGACTGTCAATGGGTAAGAAAAGCCTCTGTTTCTTGTAGGTGTTTTCTCTGTTGCTGATGTTAATATTATTGTTGTAGGAGCTGCCAGTAGGGCTTCACTCACTGAGTTGTGAGGTTCAGACTGAGCCTCCTTGCTTTCTGAGCTACTTGTAAGAGCAGTTTGGGCGTGCTTGGATTCAGTTTTAGCCCCCAGATATAAAGAAGTGTTCAGATTCTGGTACAGATAGTTCATTACAGCTCACATGGCTTTGCTTTTCCTCTTGCTTGGAAGCCTTTGATGCGAGCTCCAACTTCTACCTTGATGAGGGTTTTTCTCCTCTTTGCAGCTCTCCTGGTTTCATCTGGGATAGTCCTGATTTTCTTCCTAGTAGCTCCCTCCAACACAGCCTGAAGGCAGGTTCCCTTCTTCTTTCCTACTTCAGTTTTTCAGGATGTGAAAAACAACCTTAAGCTCTTCCAGCCCAAATGAAGCCCTGTGAGGTCACCTTGAAGGGTGGAGTTGATGCCAGGACAGCTTTGGTCCCCTGGTATCATTCATCCTCAGCAGCCCTTCCTTCTTGTACCTTTCATTGAGCTGAGGTTGAAGGGAGACCTTTCCTTCCTCTTTAGTGCTTCAGGGGCTCAACTGAGGTCTGGTGTTTTTTGTTTCATTTTTCTGTTTAAAGAATTGATTGTAGATCTTTTGCTTTCTGTCAGTAAATTAAGTAGCAATTTATGGTCTAAAATAAAGGCAGTCTCCAGGATTTCCACCCAGGAGTTACATGTCCAGCAAAGCCTGTCACTGTATGCCATTGTCAGCCTTCAGCCTAATGAAGTGCCTGTGTTTCACGGTAATGTAACTCAAGCACCTCTTAAATGCCCAGACTCAGAGAGTAAATAACCAGAACTGCCTTCCTTGGTGCTCACACAGGGCAAGAACCTGCAGCAGCAAGGGAATGGTTGCTTTTGGGCAGCTCCAGAGCTTGGAGGTAACTGTATTCACATCCCCAAATGATCCCCTGCTTAGTGTACAGGACTCCACCTTGGCTGAGCATGATGTTATAGGAATCTGGTATCAAGGTCAGAACCTTTTCTGGCTGGAAGTGGGTGAAGTCACTGTCCTGTGTCAGGTGTTACAACTGGCCAGGCAGCTTAGCCTTTCACTAGACCTGTGTGATACTTTTTCCTTCCTTAATCTCATTATGGACTGCTGAGAGGTGTTGGGGCTGGGAAACTCATTTCTCAGCCCTCCTCAGCCTTGGGGTTTGTGGCCCATGATGGAGACTGAACTGCTGAGGACAATTTTGCTCTTACGGTGTGCTTCACTCCTACATTTTCCCATCAACGTGTGCTATTAGCTTAATTTGCTCTTGTGGTGTTTTGTGACTGTTTTCCATTCCTGAGTACTTGTGTGTGTGTGTTGGTTTTTAATGGCCTGTGAACTGCACATTCCTTTCTTTGAAACCTTGTAAATAGCTTTGGAGGAGCAATTTGCTTAGGCAGGGTTTAGGGCAAGGAGCAAAATGAACTTGCAAGCTGAAGGCAGGTTTTGGATAGAGCTGCAAGTCTGTTTTCTCTAATTGGGTGGGTTTTAGCTTTCTGATGAGCTGCTCTATTTGATAAGCCTAACAGTAGCTGTATTTGCACCACACTTGTGTAAGAGCTCACGTTAGAAACAGTGCTCTTCTTGCTGAACTTACTGCACTGAGTGCAAGTGTAGCTTTTGTGGATTAAAGTAGTCCAAAGATGGGCCCACATGCATATGTTTCATTTGAGGTGAAGCCCCCTGCTATCTACAGGCAACTATCTTCTGCCCTAAACCTAAATAAGATGTAACTGCTTTGAGATCCTTTCAAAACCTTGACTGGAGCTGAGGGATTCTTATGTGTCGGGGCAGCAGTTCATAGCAACACCAGAGCTCAGTCTGGTGGTTTCCTGCAGTGCTACAGGTATGGGGTCACCAGCAACTGCCCACGAGCCAGCAGTGTGCCAAGGAGGCCAAGGGCATCCTGGCTTGTCACAGCAATGGTGTGGCAGCAGGAGCAGGGCAGGGATTGTCCACTGTGCTGGGCCCTGGGGAGGCTGCAGCTCAAGGGCTGTGTTCAGTGCTGGGCCCCTTACTCACTGCCAGAGGGACACTGAGGGGCTGGAGCATGGCCAGAGCTGGGGAAGGGGCTGGAGCACAAGGGTGATGCTGCCTTCTCACTTTTCATTGACAGGAGAAGTTGGCAGCATCCTGTGAGGGGAAGGATGGGGATCAGAGATAGACTTGATCATCTGGGACATGCTTTAGGGTGGTGCCCATGCTTCTGGGCAGCTGAGCATGAACTGACCTCTGGCATGTTCTTATTTCTGTTTCAGGTGGAGAGGTGAAAGTAGAGCTTAAAGACATCAAAAGGGAAATGACTTCACACTCTTCTTCCCTACCTGCAGCTTCACTCCTAGACACTACCACCCATCCACTACCAGGGACTGTTTCTGGAGACATCCCACCAGCTCCTCTACTGCCCAGGTGTTCTGGCATCCCAGCAGCTCCATCATGAATGGATATTCCTGCTCCTGCCCGTGGCTTTGGATGCAGGGGAGCCTGTCAACCTCAACTGCTTCCATGAGGATTGTCTCCAGAGAAGTTTCTCAGCCAGCCATACAACTGAAGACCACACTGGACTAAGGTAGGACCTATGTTTTAAAGGCTGCTTTACACTGTGTTTATTCACCACAACAAGCTCACCCTTTGCCTTGTGTCTCATCTCCTCAGTGCTCCTGCCCTTTGCTCTGCCTGTAGTTCTTGCCCCTGCCCTGAGGACAGATTTAGGACTGTGTTTTGTCCCAGGGCTGAGGGCAAGCCCTGCAGCTGTACAGTAGAGGGAAGTTATGAGTAGGATGGCTTGGAAGGTGATGTACTTAGACATCACTAAACTTACATGCCTTAGAAGGGCAGAAAGGGGAAAATGTCTTGTGCCTTTGAGCTTTTCTCCTGGGCTCTCATTGGGTACTTTGCCCCAGGGCCAGGCCTCATCCTTTTGCCTGCTGACACCAGCTGCAGTGACAACAAACTTTCACTTCAAGGTGATTTTATGGTGCCTTTTCTTAATCAGCAGCTCCTTGCTCTGCTGCTGAGCCTGGGAGCAATCTGCTTTGTCTTTCACTCTTTGTTTGACTTTGATATTGAAGGCTGTTTTTCTGAGTGTATTTTCCTGGGTGTATTTTATTAGCTAAGGTTCCTAGTTTGAGGTGTCTGTGGGATTTGGCAGCCTGGCAAAGTTTCCCTGTGGGACAGAAGTGACCTGCCTGAAGGATAATATGGAAGTGTTTTGTGCAGGTCTGTGTGGCTGCACTCTCAGCTGCAGTAGCTGAGGCCAGGCCGGGTGGCACTCGGTGTTTCTGCAGAAGAGTAGGGGAGTGCTTGTCCCGATCGTGGTCTTATTTACGCTTCGGAGAGATGCAAATCTGCGTCTCTGTGCCATTCAGGTTCGGGTGCAATGCTGCTCTGGGACACCAGGTGGCACATGGATCAATTGGTTTTGCAGGGAGGCTTTGTGTCCCTGCTGCAGCCTGTGTGTGCAGGCCTGCTTCATAGCCTGGTAGGGTGAGCCTGTAGTGCTGGGGATGAATTTTGGAGGTAGCAGCAGAGTCCTGCCGTGCTCTGGGATGCACAGAGGGATGTCAGTGCAGGGCAGCAGCTGCAGAGCGTGTCAGACAGGTGGTTGGCACAACTGTCACACAAAATCACAGGATGGTGAGGGCTGAAAGAGATCTCCAGAGATCATCTAGCCCAACTCCTTGCTAAAGCAGGTTCCCCTTTCCTGCCTGAGCCTCTGCCCTGTCCCAGCAAAGCCTCTGGCAGCAAGAGTGTAGCTAGCTGGGCAAGCAGAGCAGTGGCCAGGGTGACACTGGCCTTTCTGCACAGCCCCTGCTGCAGCCCTACAAAGCCAAGCTGTGCCCTGGGCTACCACTTGCCCTGCCTGGTTGGTAGCCCAGTGCAACCTCAGCTGGGCTCCTCTAAAGAGCTCTTTCCAAAGCATGTAATCACTTCTGTACTGTTTTCCATATTAAATAAAGCTCCTTGTGTAGTTACCTCTTGTATTTGTTGGTAGATGTAATCCAGAGAGACAGGAGGTAGTAATACTGAGTGATCACAGAATGGTTTGGGTTGGAGCTACCTTCAGAGATCATCCAGTTCAGCTCCCCTGCCATGGGCAGGGACACTTTCTACTATTTAGGTTGCTTACAGACCCATCCAACCTGCTTTTGAACCTTTCCAGGGATGGGGCAGCCACATCTTCCCTGAGCAACCTGTGTCAGTGCCTCACCACCCTGATGTGGAAGAATTTCCTCCTTATATGTAATTTAACCCTTTGCTCTTCCAGTTTAAAACTGTTGTCACATCACAGCAGGCCCGGTTTATCCCCACCTTTCTTGTAAGCTCCCGTTATCTATGGAGAGGTGCAGTAAGATATCCTCAGAGCCTTCTCTTCTCCAGGCTGAATAACCTCTGAGACTCTCCCCCTAGCAGAGCTGCCCCAGCTCTTGGACCATTTCAGTGGCTGCCTCTGGCCTCAGTCTTACAGGACCATGTCTGTCTTGTGCTAAGCATGTCTGGAGATGAGGCTAAGCTTCAAGTGCCCTCAACACCACTGTCCTGTGTCACTGCTGAAGCTGTTAAATAGTACAGGTCTCCCTGCAGGCCCCTGAGGGTCACCTCCCATCACTGATCTCCATTTGGACACACACCTGTCTAAGGATCAGGGCCCTGAGTGCCTTGGGTGGACCTAAGCCAAAGTTTCCCTCGAGTATGAAACACTCCTTTTTAATGAAAGCACTGCCCAGGACTGCAGACTAGCTTCCAAAATGTCTTGTGGTGGTTCACTGGGCCCTCTGCATCCTCACAAATACATTTAAAGCATCCTCATGTGCTTTTCATGTGTCCTCACCTTTCCAGGCTGCTGGGAGGCATCGCTTCCTCTTGCTCACAGCTGTCTTGCTGCAGGGGTCCCTGGCACAAGTGTATCCTCTGTCCACCACCTCCTTCCCTTTTCCTTTTCCAAGCCAGCATCCCCAGGTCCTTCCCCTCTCTCTGGGGAGGCAGAGACAGTCAGAGCTCTACAGCTGTAGTTTCCATCCTCCTCCAGCATCCAGACCTAGTGTGCCAATGTTGGAGGAGAAACAGCAGTGAATGGGGACAGAAACTTCCCTCTATTGCTAAGGAATATTCTCAGACAAACCAGAGAAGTCAGCCCACAATCTTGGGAGCTCACGGGTGTCCTTCCAGCATTGCACAATGATTCAGAGAGTCCTCTGGAGGAGTCAGGTCCATCCATCCTGCTCCAAGTAAGGCTGACCTGAAAGTCAGAGGCTGCTCAGGGCCTTTTGCAGTCAAGTTTGAGTCTCTTCAAGGACAGGTATTGCCCAACATAACTGGGCTCTCTTCTCTGGCGTTTAACCACCCTTGTGAAAGTACTCTCTGCACATCAAGTCAGGGTTTCCCTTGTTGCAGCTCTTGGCTGTTATCTCTCAACCTTCTCTCTGCTATTGCTTCCTCATTTCTCCCAGAGCAGTGTTGGGGAACACACACTAACAGCATCAGTGTGCTTTAGAGATGCTCTGGCAAAAGTGCTGGTAAGAAACTGAATGTTCATTTACTTCTTAAAGGAGGCAGGATCTGTTTGGACAGCTTTCTCCCTAGATCTTGTGTTTCATCTCTGCAGTATATATGGGGTACTCACTCCCTGTGTCATGCCCCAAGAGAGGGTTTTCAGTGTGTGCCCTGGAGTTTCTGGGAAGAGAAGTCACTGCTTGTTGCACACATGAAGTCTCTATAAGTACAGGTTGCAGGAGTGACTGGGCTGGGAGGGGTTTGTATGTTCCTGCTGTTTCCCACCCTCAGGTATCAGAGTCCAGAGAAAAGAACCACAGCCAGCTCAGAAACTTTCTGTAGCACAGCCTTGTATCATAGCAGTCAAAGCTTGATTTGCAATTTGAGCGTCGAGAGGCCCCTGAGCCAGCCCCAGGTTGAGGCCAGGGGTGCCCTGGGCTTATTTTGGGTTTAATGTGGGTCTGGCCTGGCAAACTGGGCAGGTTTCTGTGGGATTCCCTGTCTGTGTGTGAACAGAGTGCACCTAGCTCTGGGATGCAGCTCCTGCCTGTCCCAGGCTACTGCTGCTTCCAGAAGCACTTGGGGTGTTACTGGTGGGGTCTCTGCAGGTGTGTGGTGCTTACTGGGAGACACTGGGAGCCAGCCTGTGCCCGTGGTGCCCACAGTGCACATCACTGGTGTTCACACCAGGCTGTCAGCACCAGGCAGTGACTTTTATCTGCAGTCTGAGCTTCGAGAAGCCCCTGAGCCAACCCCAGGTTAGGGCCAGGGGTACCCTGGGTTCTTTTGGCTTTATGTGAGTCTTGGGACTTGTCTGGCCTGGCAAACTGGGGGTTTTTCTGCGGGACCCCCTGTCTGTGTGTGAGTATTTCCAGGTCCCTTGCAGTGCCGTTTTCATCCGCCAGATGCGCGCAGTTGAGCCACGTTGGCTCGGTTCCTGGAAATGAGCTCAGAGGATTGGGATTGGCGGAAGGGATCAGCTGCTTTGCTGACGGAGGGCTGACGCAGCCCAGCATCCTCCCCTGCATCCCCCCTCCCTCCCCTGCATCCCCCCGCGTCCCCCTCCCTCTGACCTCCTTTCCAGACAAAGACGGGAAGTGCCGGCTGCGCACGCATCCTGCTCTGCGCCACTGGCAGCCCCGGCATCCCCCCTTGTGCTCTGCCCCCCTCCCTCCGTCCCTGCTCTGAACCTGGAAAGAGCAGCTCAGTTTCCATTTCAGGGAGCCTTTGTCCTCCTAGACAGCTTTCTTTGGGTGATTTGTGTTTCTTTTTTGCTGCTTGTGACAGGACAATAATTGGGAAGGGGATCTCCATCTGCTGTTGGGGGGAACGGGGGGGGTCACAGGGAGAAATCACCTGCCCTGGCACACAAAGGCTGCAGCAGCCCCCTGACCAGCAGCACCAGCCTTTTGGGTGTTTGGTTATGGGGCAGTTTGAGAGCAGGAGCAGGGATTAGCAGTGTTTTGTGCTTATCTTTGGAGCATTGTGCCTCTCCCTACATCCCTTTGTTGCAGGACTCCCCACATTTCTCCAGTGCACCCCATCCCTGTGCTCTCAGCCCATTGCTGGTTTAATGCTTCTCAGTTCCTGCACCCCTCAAACCCCCTTCCCTGCTGACACTGCAGGCTTGGGTGGCTGCCCAGCAGTGACAGCATCCCCTAGTCCTGGGCTCCCACTGAGCCCATTTCAATCACTCCTGCCCCATGGCATCATCTTCCTAGGCTGTGGGTCCACCCTGTCTCACTTGTGAATACCCAGCACTCCCAGACTGAGTCACTCAGGGTGTGCTGGGATACACTCATGTTTAGTAGCCCTAAAGCTATGGTTTTCAGTTCTTTTTCAGGCCCTCATTGCTCACAGGATGAGGTGTTCTGGCACTTCAACTTTTGATGCCCCTTCTTATGCAGCAACACTGCAAAAATGCCCACTCATCAGCACACCATGATGCTGATCCCTCTGTCTCTGGCCTGTCAAGCTCCCTCCTGTCCCAGTGCCAGCCTTGCTTGTCTCCTGCCATGCAGGGGGACATGCCCATAGCTTTTGCAGCTGCAGAAATGACAGTGATAAAACCTGACCTCCCTGGCTGTCCCATCCCAGGTGTCTTGTTCTCTGTCTGCACCCAGCCATGCTGCTGCAGCAGCAGCATCATTGCAGAGCTCCAGGTCAGCCTCACCCACTCTGATCCCCCAGAAAGGGCTGTTCTCTCACAGAAAAGGCCCTTCAGAGGTATTTTTGAGGTTAGCTACATAGCCAGTGGGACTATCGGAATGTGACTTTGTGACCTCTGAGTGCTGGTACCTCAGAACTGGTGCTTGACAGACTGGATGGGTGCAGCTATGGTGCTGAAATGTGTGCTGGGCACTGCTTCTCAGGAGTTTAATCCTTCAGTGTTAGGATATTACCTGCTGTCGCCTATTCAAGTGCTTTCTCTGTCTTTTTCCTTTCATTTTTCTTCAAATCTCCTTGCTTTTCCTCCTCATCCTCCTGTGTGTTTAAGTTACTGCAAAGGTCTTGGGATCCTGGATCTGGCTGGGAGTTTTGTCTCATTGCTGAGTGATGCTTTTTCTTCCTTTTTGAACTGGCCCTGGGAACACTTCTTGTGAGATTCAGGTGGGAATTTAAGCTTTGGATCCAGCTGGATTTGGCCCTACACTGCCTTACACCAGGCTTGGAAGCTGGATGCTCAGGGAGCAGCTTGCAAGGCATCCTTGTGCTAGTTTTGCATGTACCCTTTGGTTCCTGAACCTTTCCTAGGGGATAGCATCTGGTCACCCTAATGCAGGTGGGTGCTGCTTCCCCCCCCATGTCTGTCTTCGGGCCTGGGTGTGTGCCCATGAGATGACAGGACAAGGGGCAATGGGTACAAGCTGGAACATCAGAGGTTCCAAAGAAACACAAGGAGGAATTCCTTCCCTGTTGAGATGAGGGAGCACTGGAAGGGGCTGCCCAGATGGGCTGTGGAGGCTCCTTCTCTGGAGACATCCCAAACTCAGCTGGATGAGTTCCTGTGTGCCCTGCTCTAGGTGCCCCTGCCCTGGCAGGGGGGTAGCACTGGATGATCTTTTGAGGTCCTTTCCAGCCTTTGAGATTCTGTGAGAGGTAACACCAAGCTTTGGGTGCCCATCCTGGGTTGGAAGTTTAATACAGGTGAAATTTGGTGGCTTTTTCTCAAACCTGGAGAAGTATGTAGATGAGGAGAGCAGTGGGATGAGCTGTTGGGAACTGTCTGTGTGAAACACACGGGTTTGAGTACCAAATACTCTCCTTTTCCTAAGGATTGGGAATGTAACACAGTGAGGGAGAGCAGCCTATCAAAGGGGTGATGAGGAGAGGCATCTAGGCGAGCTCAGGAGGCAACAAGGCTGCTGAAGTGTTTGAAGCAAATCTTTTGGCTCTAAGGAGAGTTTAAATGCCCCAGGAAGGGCTGGTTGGGGTCTCTTTTTCTCGGCCTGGAGCCTGTGGGGCTGCAGAGCTTTTTCCCCCCCGCATGGCTCATCCAGCAGCAGAGGGTGCTGCTGCACCACCGTGCAGATCCTCCTGCTGCCTCAGCCATCTTAGGCAGAGCCTTTCCCTTCCCTCAGTCTCCATTTTATGCTTCTGACGCAGAAAATAACAAGGTTGGGAAAGGGAGGGGGGAGGATGGATGGGGAGGAATGGAGCAGGATGTGCTGAGGCAAAGCTTGGCAATGGCCCTCTCAGTGCTGGGGCTGTGGTGGGGGGAGGCAACGAGCCCCATGCTTGTCCCCAAGGGCTGCAGGATGAGGGGCTCTCTGAGGAGGGATGCTAGAATTGGGGAAAGGGGGGGTCTGCAGAGGGAGATGGTGTTTCAGATGAAATACTGCGTGGAGCTCCCCTCTCTGCTCCTGCCAGCCCTCCCTCCCCTCGCTGGCACAGGGTGCTCTAGCTGCTTTCTTTAACCCACATTACAGACCCCACAAACTGCTTGGAAGGCGGATGGAGCTGAGGTTTCACTGCAGAGCTGCCCTTGTCCAGGCTTCCCAGATGAGAGGGACTTTCCTGTTTTCATTGTTCAGAACACTGAGATCTATTCTTGCCCTGTTTTCTTTCCTTCCTGCCTGTGCACGTTGGGGGGAGTGAGTTGTTGCCCCAGGTTTGTTACCAACAAATCCTGGCAGCAGCACCTTTCCCAGCTGTGTGCAGAGCCCCAGGAGAGCTGCCAGCATCTGACATTGAGCAACTATTGTCAGTGTCTCTATTTGTAGTAACCATTTTTGTGTTATTCATCACTGCATCTTTTGTTTTGTGCAGCGGACCCTTAGGGGCCAGCAGGCATTTCTCAATCCAGGATATGAAGCAAACCAGCAACTCAAACTTGCTGGAAGCTTCTTGGACAGTGAACTTTAGTGGCCCAACTAAACAAGGGTGCTGAGGTGGGCTCACACTCTGTGGGCTGCTCTGGTTGTTGCCTCTCTGTGGGCTCTTGAGATGTGAGGAGCACAGCACATCTCCCTCATGCATGAGAGGCAGAAGGAGAGAGTTTTGTGCACCTCTGTAGCTCCTGGGTTTGTTTGCGGAGGTTTTGCAGACAAAAGAGTACAGTTTAAGGGATTTTCTTTTCTGGAGCCTGTTGATCCAGTACCTGAGAACTAAATCTCTAGGTCCTCACCCATGCAAGTATGTGCACAGACACAGTAGCTGGCACAAATGCACCCAATTAACTTCAAATCAACTGAAGCCAACAGCTCCAAAACGTGCCAGAGGTGTGGATTAAATGCTTCATCATTTGGTACAAGTCCATCAGCAAACTTGAACAAACCTCCCTGGGAAAGCTGACTTCTTTAAAGTGTGTTTAGAGGAGGCTGCACCAGCAGCTCATCCATCAGTGACAGGGAGCAGGAGCACAGCACTGCGGGCTTGGTAGAGATACTTGTTCCTTCCACACATGTGAGTCCTGGTCAGTCTTGTGCTTATCAAGTCCTAGGCCGAGTTTATTCTTTGCTTCCCTAGAAATGTGGGTTTTGCAGCTCAAGGAACCTATTTGGTTTGCTTTTACCCATTTGCTCTGTGCTGTATTTCCACCCCCCATCCCACCCCCTTCCCACAGCCACGCACAAGGGTGATTCTCAGGGGGATAATGAACATCCTAAAAGCCCCTGTGGTTTCTAGGGAGAGTCATATGAGTGTCTTTGCCTTTAAATCTCTTCAGCTAAAGCTCCCTTTGTTTGGGAGCTCGTGCATGCCCATATAGACGAAAATAGGTCAGGGTTCCTGTGCGGGCAGCAGCCGCTGTCTGCTCACTGCCCCGGGCGCCTGCGGGGGGAGCGGGGGAGCAGCACAGCCATAGGTCAGCTTCGAGGGAGGGATGCTCACCCCCTCCTGCCTTGTTACTGGGCAGCACACAGCTTCAGGGGACAGTGGGGGGATGCTGGGGGTGCTACAGGCCTCTGCAGCCCCCTTGGCTGAGGTGTCAAAGGGTGAGTGCCCAGTGGAGCTGGTCAGGGTTGGGTTCCTGTGCTGCTCCTCCCCTCCCCATGGTTAGGGTACAGCAGGAAGGGGCATCTTGGATTTTGTGGTCACCCTGGGACAGTCAGACACGCTTGTCCTCCAGGAGCTCGGATCTTGCTCAGTCTGCCCGTTGTCACTCCTCAGGCCGGCAGTGTCTCACTAGAGCAGGCTTTGATGGGGTGCGAATGTCTCGGCACTAATTGCCCATTAAGCTTCGTGCTGCCGTCCTCGGGCGATGTTTAATGACCCCGGTCTCCTGCTGAGGGCTCCCAGCACAAAGGCAGGGCAGGAAAGGAAAGATCAGCTTGCCCATCAGCGGTAATTACCTGTTCAGTTGTAATTGCTTTCCACTGCCACGCGCAGCACAGCAGGCCTGGGCTGATGGAGGGGAGATAAAGGAGAGTTACACCGGTTAGGGCACTGCGTGGGGTTTTGTTTGTAACCCTTGCAAGCTCTCCAGGGAAATAACCCTGGAAAGTCTCTTCTGTCTGTTAAACACCTTGTCTTACAGCAGGGGCTTTAAGCCCAGAGTCTCCTTTTCTTCCTCATCCTGCTTCCCGCGACTGTTTTTTAGCACCCTGAGCAATGATCAGTTTAAGTTCTGTGCTTAGTTTATAGGAAAAACACTCTATGAAGGTCTTCAACCTGTTTGGGCAGCAGCAATTCTTTTGGGCTGCTTGATCAGTGCCAACTTTATTACCTGAGGTTCCAAACAGACTGACTCTTTCTCTTCCTGTAGAGAAGGCAGCTTTAGCCACCTCACTCCGATGTGGGGAGAGTCTGGATGAGTACATTGGGGACTTGATGCATTTTTTTGAGATCCAAACAATATCCATCGTTATATATGTGTTCTAGAAAATCTGTGCTCCCTGTCCTTGTTCCCTTGGCTCCACACCCCCACCCTGCATTTCTTTAAAGACACTGGGAAATTGTTCAGAGCTCTCTGGTTGTCCTCACAAAACATTTCAGAGGGTCTCTGTTGTTCTGTGTCTTAAAAACCAGGAGCCTGGCTTGTCCACGTAGGAGAAATCTGATGTTTGAATTGCAAAAGCATCTGGTGAAGCTCCAACAAAACAAGTCATTTTCTCCTGCCACGTTTCTTTCCAAAGCAGTAACAATTTGGCTTTGCAGTGACAGTAGGAAACTCCAATTGTGACTTTGTTTTTCCTCCTTTAAGTGCAAAAAGCCTTCATGTTGTCAGATGTAAAAAGGCTCCTTTAGCAGAAGCATTCAGTTTTGACACTGCCATTAGCCTCACTGCAGGATAACTGGCAAGAAGAGAGGATGAGGAGGAAAAGCAGGGCCCAGGGGCTGGGGAATCCTGTGCTGAGGAGGACAGGCTCACAAGGGGTTACGACAAAGACCTCAGATGAGAGCACTGATGCCTGTCACAAACAGGGCAGTGGGAAATAAATCTGATCTTGTTCCTGATGTTGGAACCCTTAGCAAATTTGAGAAGTACAGGAAGGATGAAATGCCTGGTCTTGTAAGGTTTTTTTCACTTGATCAGAGTACCATTTGTACAGTGAAGATGTACTTGGGGCTTAGAAAGCCCCTGTCCAGGGAGGAAAATGATCCAGCACTGCTCAACCCTTGCTGATGCTCATTCTGGAAGCATCTCCTCCTGTGCCCAGCTGTGTGTAACCTGCCTAGTGCCTGCAGCCTGAACTTAGTCTCCTTCCTCCCCCTCAACTCCTGGATAACCTTCTAAGCCCATTCTTGGCTATGATAACATACACTTGGTCTGAGGGGAAGAGATAGTAGGAAGAAGTTGCTTCCTGTGAGGATGTGAGGCCCTGGCACAGGCTGCACAGAGAGATTGTGGCTGCCCCATCCCTGGGAGTGTCCAAGGGCAGGTAGGATGGGGCTGGAGGAAGATGTTCCTGCCCATGGCAGAGGAGTTGGAACAAGATGAGTTTTAAGGTCCCTTCCAACCCAAACCATTATGTGATTCTCCTTCCCAATAGCTGGCCTGAGGATGGGATCTGAATGCAAAACTGCTCTGCAGGCAGCACCTGCCCCTTCTGAAAATGCTTTTGATTGCTGTAACAAGTTGGGAAGCAGCACAAAGTAATGAGCAGTTGTTCCTCAACAACAGCCTCTGTATGCTCAGTCATGTGGGAGCCCAAAAAAGCAGCAGGTCTCACCTCACCCTGTGGCATGGATAGGCTCAGTGATGGTCCCTTGAGACTCAGATGGTTGCTGCTCATCTCTTTATCTGTGTTCAAATGCATCCCTCTGCCTTATCCTCCTGCTGATAGCTGTGCTTGTCACAGTGTTGGGCTCTGGCTCGGGTCAGCAGGAAACAAGTGTTTGATAGGTCTGAAGGCTGTGATACTGCAGGCAGCACTTTGATGCTTTCTGTGTTTGATCTCACAGGTGGGAGCTGCTGATGGCAAAGAAAAAGATTGCTGGCAGCTAGTCCTAGTGCCTGCACTCATCCAGCACCTTCTTGCTTACCTGCTGCCTTGGGCACTAAGACTTAATTGGCTCTCTTTGCTTGGTAGAGTGGGCCTGAGCACGGGCTCAAACTCCTCAGCTATGGGTCTCCAGGCTGTGGCTCAAGGGATGCTGGCATGTATCTGCAGAGAACTGCCAGGTGAGTGAGGGCTCTTCCATGGACCACCTTTTCCATGCTTGGTGGCCCCTGGGTTTATTTCACTGCCAGAAACACACACAGAGGCTGTAGAGGCTGTACAGTCCTATTTCCCTGACCAGTTTTTCTCGTGACCAGCCCCAAAACACAAAGTGCTGGGATCAGAAGTGATTCCAGTGAAGGTGTGATGTTTGCTGTGGCCTGGGGACAGAGGGTTTGGCTCTCAACTGCCCTGAGCAAAGACAGTTTTGGCTCGTTGCTGTGTCTGAGGCTGCATCCCAAAGATGCCTCATTTTGTGGTACTATAGTTGGGAGAGTTTTTTCCTGTCAGAGCTGGGGCTGTGCTGTACTGCACAGGGGTGGTGAAGGAAAGAAACACTGATGCAATGCCTGGAAGGAAGGATACCTATTGTTTTGTCCTGTGATAAAAGGCTGGTGGTGCTGAGTCAGTATCCAGGGGGGAAGGAAAGTGGGAGGCAAGCAGCAGGATGTGGACTGCAGATGTATCCGTCCCTCAGGCAGAGGATGAAAGCTCTTTGCCCACACACACTCCCAGTGCTTTGCTCTTTGATTTACCTGGTCTAATCTTTACCTCCTGTAAGACTCCATCCCACCTCTTGCTGCAGGCTGCCCTGCTGGGCCATGCTGGAGGTGGGCAGGTCGCTTCCTTCTTTGTACCCTTCTCAGGGGCTCTCAGTCTTTAAACACCTTTAAACAGGAGGTTTAAAGAAATCACAGAACTGAATCATAGAGTCACAGAATGGGGGTGGGGGTTGGAAGGGACCTTTAGAGATCATCTAGTCAACCCCCCCCCTGCTGAAGCAGAACCAACTAGATCAGGTCACGAGCTGATCACCTCTAACTCATTTTAGGGACTAGAGGTTGTGAGAGCATACAGACCCATCCTGTTGTGTGTGTGTGTCCCCTGTAGCAAAACACTGGCAAAAACCAGAGTGTGGGGAGCCTTGATGCTGGCTTGGTTTGCAGAGCTCTCTCATCTGCCTGTGAAAGGCATATGAGTGTATGTTTGAGGGGGCTTTGCCCTTGGTGTGAGCACACACACACACACCATCCAGGAGCAGAAAGGACCATGTTTCCTGGGAAGTCTACTGCTGAGGGGTTGCCTGAAGCAGTTTGTTATCAGTGGGGAGGTGATTTGCCTGGATCTAACTGGGAAGGAGGGTGAGTCACACTTCTGACAGGGAGGTCAAACGGATATTCAAAGGGTGCATCTGGAGTCCTGAGGGCAGCTGTGGGGTTAAAACTGTGCTCCTACACAAAGCAAAGATGTTAGGAGTGTCCTGCTCTATTTATGTAGCTTTATTGTTTTTCCAGTGTCTGACTTAAGGAAAAGCTTAAACATGTCAAAAGGAGAGCTCTTTAAATGGATGGTGCAACATGCTAAACTTCCCAGCAGACACAGATCAGAGTGACAAATCTTTTGCTTTAGGCAGAAAGCTGTTTCAAAGCAGATGTGAGCTGTGACAGAAAGGTCTCAGCAAAGCCTGGAGGGAGGGCAGAAAGGTCCATGGTGTGGGAAAAGGCACTTCTGTTGTGGTATGGGGCACAGAGCATTCCTCTGTGGCTTGGGGAGGGAGCTTGCAGAAGGCTACTTGCTGTTAGAAGGGCATCTCAGTGGTTCTGAGCCTCCTGGTGAGCTTTGGGCAAAGGGGTTGCTGTTCCCTTCAGCTGTTGTCTAAAAGCAAGTCTAGTTATTAGCATGAGGGTGTTACTCCTTCACTGAGAGGAGACCTGAGAGCAGTAACTTGCAGGTTTGCATGCAGAGCTTTCAACTTACATGTTGGCCAAGTCACAGTAAACCCATCTTCAGGGGTATGCCAAGCCTGCTGAGGCACAGAGAGCTCTGCCAAACCTTGAGAGGCTTTCTGCCTGGGCACACTGCAGCAATTCATGTGATTCTCTTTAGTGCCGTGGTCCTGTGCTCCCCTCTGTCTTCTCTCTGGTTTTTGGGGGGCCTGATGGATGTCAGCAACAGAGCCCTTCTCCCCCTTCCCAAACTGTGCTGCTGAGCTCTGTTAGTGCAGTCTGGCATTCAGCTCCTCCATCCCAACCACACAAGGTTCAGATTACTCTGCAAATGTGTTTTAAAAGAGGGGGGAGGGAAGGGGAGAGGCCATAAAGAGCGTTAGGAGCTTTCCCAGAGCTGTAGCCTGAGCCTGGGGGTACAGGGGCAGTGGGATGGCCTCTGTGGGACAGCTTGGCCATGACCCTGCAGACTCAGGTTCCTCACTCATCACCCTGTCTGTGCCTTTGCCTCTGAGTGACTGAACCCTGTAGGATTTGTCTGTTTTCTGGGAGCAGAGTGGACCTCACAACGCTCCTGGCGCTGCTCAGTGAACGGCAGAGCTGTGTTCCTGCTGCCTGCTTCCCTTCCTGGCCCCCTGCACGCTCAGGGACATGGGGGTAGGTCTAAGCCTGTCACTGTGTAATAAAGCAGCCATCTCCTGCACCTTTTTGGAACATTACTGTTGCATTTGGATGTTGGAAGCCTCCTGAACTACAGGCACAGAACTGAGGGGGCCACACTAGTGACAACTGACCTGTCTCAGCAGTTGTGCTTGGTTTGAATTAGCTCTCTGTATGGTCCAAGGGAGTTAAGGTGACTCTGAGTGCCCTGTGCTGTCCCCACAGCATGGGCTTTCTCTCTCAGTCTGCTCCCTGCTACCAGATGCATTCTTTGCTTCCAACATATGGACTCAATTACTGTCTCTCCCTCCATTTCCTGCCTCTTCCCATTTCCTGAAGCGCATCCCCTCCCCCAGCAGCCTCCACTCCCCCCCTCTCCATGAGATGCTTTGCAAGCCCTCACATTCCTCCCTCCCTCCCCCCAGCTGCTTTGCTGCCTCTGGCAAGGGGGTCCCGAGCCAGAGCACGCACAGATAAAGGCTGCAAACCAAGGGCTTGGCTTGCCACAGCACAACTAGCCAGCCCACTAAGTGCATGCTCAGTGTCTAGCAGGGCTCCTCCTGACAGAGGTCCCCACCCTGCCTCAGCATCCTTCTTACATCACCCTGTAGTTTTTAGCTGACTGTTTTACTTGCAAACTTCAAGCTTTTGTTTTTTCATTGGAGTCCCTTCTGAGACTGTGGGCTTTCAGAGCCTCTGCCCTTTGAAAGGAGCATCAAACTGCTCTGGCCTTCTCCTGGGTGCTGTTTGGCTTCTTTCCTGGACATCACCTCCTGCAGAAAAGCCACATGCCCGTGGCTTCTGCCTCTAAAAGCATTTGAAGGGGAGTCTTCTCCCTTAGTGCTTCTCTCCAGCCCTGCCTGCAGCTCAAGGGGAGCCCCAGGCACTGCAGCATGGGGGTGCTGGGAATGTTTAAGGGCCTGAGCTCAGGGGCAGAGGGAGATGGAAATGGTTAAATCACACAAAGGAACACGCTAATGATTTCCATCCCTTCCCTGGCATGTTTCACTTTTTGGAAGGGGGTCTGACCAGCAGCTGTGCCAGCAATTGTAGCTCCACAAGAGTGTTTTCTTTCTGTGTCAGCTTTCATCCGTGGCCTCTTTGGATTCCCTGGGCTCCTGCAGATGCCAGAGTTTCCAGAGCTCCTGCTGCTCTGAGTCCCTGGGACTCTTTCCTCCCTCCCTGCGCTCGGTGTGGAGATAGATAGTGGGCAGGATGAAGAAGGCACTGTTTGCTCCCTGCCCTGTCATTCCCCAAGCAGAGGAGAGGTTTTTATTCCCCAGGATGCAAGTGATACAGAAGGAAAAGCTGTGGCTTCTGCTGCTCTGGGTCCAGGAGCAGCTTCGGGTACAGCTCAGGGGAAGGAAGGTGTGACACGTGAATACCTGTGCTGAGCAGCCCTGTGCACAGCCTCACCTACCTGAGCCTTAGTGGATAATCAGGCTTACACGTTGCTTTATAGAGGGATATGGTTTATATATTGTTGTACATTGTATAATAAGGCATATCCTAGCAAGCTTGGGCGTTGTGTGTGTTCAGCTTCTCTCACCCAAGGTCACTGAGCCCCAGCAACAGACCCATAGGAACGGGTTGTCCCTGTAGCTGCTGTTAGAGCTTCCCCTGGAAGGATAGTGCCTGTTCCCTCACAAGATGTAGCATCTCCTGCATGCCAGAGCCCTGGTAGCCCAGTACCCAGAGAGCCCTTTGTGTGATACCAGGCTCAACCCTGTCGTGCTTTCCTCACATCAGTTGAGCTCTGCCATCAGCAGCATCCCCTCAAACGTGTAGCACCCCCCTGGCTTCCCACTCACCTGCTCCTGATGCCTTTTCCTATTGCAGGCAACAACTGCAGGGACAGGCAGTTCCTGTTCTGTGGTGGAAGCAAGCTTGTTTGAGTCAGGTAAACTCTTGAGGGTGTTTAGAAGCACTTGAATACACCAAAGCTGGAGAGGGAGTAAATGAAGAGAGAACTATGGGAGGGAGTCTGTCTGTCAGGGTCACAGCCTCCCTCCTCAGCCTTCCCATCCCAGTGTAAGTCCCTGCTGGGCCACTGCCCTGTCTCATCCTCAGACACCCTTCACTGCAGCCCAGACCCTCTGCTTGGCCTTGGCACAAGCAGATGGGTGTTAAGGAACTAGAAAGCCCTGAGAGATGCCACTGGCTTCCTGCTGTCCCTCAAACCTACCCTCCAAACTCTGAGAGCCCCTGAGGGGGGAATTTGGGCTGATTTGCTGAGGAGCATCTCTGCCAGAGCTGTGCCAGGCAGGTTTGGTGCTGCGTGACTGGGGCTGAGGGGGCTGTCGGCAGAGGGCAGCCTGTGCAGGCTGCAGCCTCGGCGCATCGTGCCGGGGGTTGCGGGGCTCTGGCTTTCATCGGGAGCTGTTGTCACGGAAACGGAGCTCTGCAGAGAGCCCGTGCGATCCGCGTTAACCGCCTCGCTGCCGGCAGCTTTGTGCCTGCAGAGCCGGCGGGAATGTGCCCGTTTGTTTAGGACTCGGGGGTTTAACGGTGTTTGAATCTATCCCTGTGCTGTTGGGAGCACGAGGTTGTGCTTTAGGGGAGGCCCATCTTCTGCCTGTTTGTCCTGGCACTGTCCTCTTCAAGCTTCCCACACAAACAGGGGGAGGCAGCAGGTCAGGATGAGCGCAGGGCTCCCAGGTTCCCAGCGTGGAGGCGGATGGAAGGGGGAAGGGAAGCGTCCTACAAATGCCTCATCCCAGCACATCCCATCCCAGGCTGCAGCTTGGGTGTGTGGCTGGACAGGAGAGGGCAGCGGAGCTGCAGTGGCACCGGGGAGGGGACAGCACACGTGTCACCCCCCCATGCGTGGCTCCCTGGGGGGTGACAGCTCTGTTGCCAGGGAGGACGAGCAGCTGAGGCCGGGCTAAGCTCCTTAGCGGGCTGAGCACCGTCACGGGAGCGAAAGGGAGATTAGAGAGCAGAGCTGGCATTAGCAGCCCGGGATGCTCATTGGAGAGGAGCGAGGATGAGGAGCCGAGCAGAGAGGGAGCAGACCCAGGGGCAGATCAGTGGAGGAGCCAGAGAGGCCCCATCGGCAGCAAATAACCCGACAGCTGGGCTCTCTGAGGAAGTGAAAGGCTTTAGCCAACGTGGCCAAAAATCCCGCTGCAGGCGTCTCCACCCCCTCCTCCCTCCCCACCCCCTCCTCCCCGGGGAGGAAGGTGTTGCCAGGCAGTCTGGGTCCTAATCCGTTCCCTCCCACCCAGAGCGGGGGAGGTGGATGCCTTCCCACCCCCCCACACCCGTGGGGCTCAGAGTATACACAGAATGAAGGCAGGGGGGATGACAGACGTGGAGAAGCAGGACCTGGAACACTTATTGTCCCTTTCCATGATACAGGAAGCAAAAGATGCTCTTTTCCACAGCAGAGTGGGGGGTGAGGCTCACAAAGCTTCCCTGGAGGAGTCCAGCTGCTGGGCTCAGGTCTCTGTTCCTGCCACAGCAGTGTCACAGTGTCCAGTGTCTGTTGCAGGTGGCTCCCAGGGCTGCAGCAAGGGATGCTGTGCAGGAGGGCATGGATCATAGATTCATTGAATGGTAGGGGTTGGATGATTTCCAGGAGGGGCTGGATGCTTTGCAGGGGAGTGTGGCAGGGTGGGTGCTGCTCACCAGGCTGTGCCTTTTCCCCCAAGCAGCTCATAAAGGAAAGGGGGAAAAAATAATGGTGCCTTAATATTCCTCTTTGCTGTTTGTTCCTTCCTCTCAGCTGTCAAGGAAACTGTGGCATGGTTCACATACCCAGCTGGTGTTGCTGCAGTTGCTGACGTGTTATGTCCTTTTAATCCATCTCCAAAATAGCTTCCCTGCCTCTCCCTCCCTCCCTTGGTGCTGCCTCACACAGCACCTTTCCCTCAGCACTCTCTCCTGCCATGTTTTGTTCTCCCTCCTGGTGATGTGGACCAGGGCACCAGGCTTTTTCTTAGAATCACAGAATGGTTTGGGTTGGAAGGAGCATTTAAAGCTCATCTCGTTCCACCATCTCCTGCAATGAGCAGAGGCATCTTCAGCTAAACCAGGTGCCTCACAGCCCCATCCAACTTGACTTTGAATGCTCACAGGGATGGGGCAGCTGCCTGGGTAACCTGTGCCAGTGCCTCACCACACTCACTGGAAAACATTTGTTCTATCTAATCTGAATTTCCCCTCTTTATAGTTTCAAACCATTACTCCTTGTCCTATCCCATCAGGCCCTACCAAAAAGGCCTCTTCCAGGGTGAGGGAGCAGAATTGTCCCTTTTACATGCATGAGTGTGGTCAGGACTGATACACTTCTGCCAGAAAGACTTGCAAAGAGAAGGGAATGAGTCGAGGTGACAGTGGCATATGTGGAGATACCCCCAGGTGCCAGCAGCTATGGGAAAAGATGGAGAGAATGGGCCTGTGGCATGTTTGGGGCAGAAGGAAGAGAGATAAGAGGGTTTGGAAAAGGACAGAGCATGGAAGCAGGTTCAGAAATGACATAGTGTGACTGGAACAGTGTGAAGAGATGTTAGAGCAGCATCTGTGCTGCTGAAAGTGGTGCCTGTGTGGGAGATTCTGGGTTATGATGTGCTCAGGGTGGAAAACAAAGTGGAGAAGGAAAGAGGCCAAAGTGCCAGTGAGGGCACGTGGTGCTGGTTCAGTGCCACAGAAATGGCCACAAGCCAGTGACCAGCCCAGAAGAGCAGAGGAGGGACATCTCTCAGCCAAACACCTGCAGAAAGGAAACCAGAGTAGAGGTGGAGAAGAGACAAAGCAGCAACTTTTCTGTCTCAAATACAGGAGGAGGGTCAGGAGAGGCATGGAGAGAAAACTCCAACCTGATCAACGTGGTGTCTGTGTAGCAGATGTGTGTTGGTGCTGTTGGACGTGCCTGTGGCACCCCACTGGTGTCAGGACAGCCCCAAAGCTGTGGGCTCTGGTGCTGTGTGTGAGCACAGTGCTGTGTGCTGATGGCCCGAAGCTCTCCTGCTGGAATCACTCATCCTGCCTTTGTGGCCATTTCACACCCTTGCCTGGGGAAGCATTTGCCTTTCCACACCTGCACAAACAAGGGGCCCTGACTTGCTGCCTTCAGAGTGCAAGGGCCAGGAGGGCTCCTGTTACAGGGGAAGATGAAGGCACCACCTTCGTCTTGACCCCAACCCTTCCAGTTGTGCCCCCACCCCGCTGGGGGCTGCTGGGGCCGGGTCCCAGCCCTGTGCCAGTCTTGGCATTGCCAAGTAGTGTCCCAAGAGCCTGTGCTGGCAGAGGGTGCTGCTGGAGCTGGTGCTCCTCTGATGCTGTGCTCCCAGGAGCTCTCTGTGGGACGTGTTGTCCTTCCCCATCACCAATTGTCAGGATGTTTCTGCCTCCCCTGTCAGAGCTGCAGAGGCAGACAGAGCTCAGTGTGAGCCATGGCAGCTCTGACCTCCCAGTGCCATGCTGCTGGGCACCTGTGGCCACTCAGCCACCAGCAGCTCTGACCCTACACTGTAACAAATAGGAAAAGCCACAGGGTTCTGCTTAACAGCTTAAAGGAGCTGTTGTGGGGGAGTGAGCTCAGTGAAAGGGGAGTGCTGCCAGAAGAGACAGTAGTCCAGTGTCCTCCAGTTGGGCTCAGGGCTGTTCTGCCCTCAGGGCTTCAGCCAGAATGGTTCAGAAACCATTCACAACTGGTTTGTGGTTGAAGTGACTCAAGTTGTGACCTTTCCTGTCTGCTTGACATCAGGGCAGTGCCATCTGCTCCCCACCGTCATCAGCCACTGAACATACACTGATCACTGCCAGAGGCAATGGGGGTGACCTGCTGGGAGCAGCTCAGGGAGAGGGACCTGGCAGTGCTGGTGGGCAGCAAATAAACACGAGCAGCAGTGTGGCCTCGTGGGCAAGGAGGCAATGGCATCCTGGGGGCATCAGTGGGAGTGTGGGCAGTGGGATGAAGGAGGTTCTCCTCCAACTCTGCCCTGCTAAGGCCTCATCTGGAGTCCTGTGGCCAGTTCTGGGTTCCCCACCTCAGGAGAGACAGGGAAGTGCTGGAGAGAGGCCAGTGCAGGGACACCAAGATGCTGAGGGGATGGAACATGTGTGTGAGGAGGAAAGGCTGCGGGCCCTGGGGCTGTTCAGCCTGGGGAAGAGAAGCCTGAGCTCAGGGGCACCTCAGCAGCACTGACAAGCACCTAAAGGCTGGGTGTCAGGAGGATGGGGCCAGTCTTTATTCTGTGGTTGCCTGGTTTGTGGGACAGAGGATGCTCATCTCTAACCCAGGCAGTGCCAGCCCTGAAGAGAGCTGGGGAGAGGGGCAGGCTGCAGCCACACCAGGGTGAAAATCTGTGTCTCGTGGGTAGGAGGCAGCAGTTTCCCAATCTTCCTGAAGTGTTTTGCCAGTCTCACAGAGGACTTTTGCAAGAGATTGCAAAAGATTTGCAGTGTCCCAGAGGACATTGCAACCTTCATTCCAACCTGCTGGGGATGACCCAAAACAGCATCTTTGGGCACTGGGTTCCCAACCCAGCAAGCCACAAACACTCACTGCCCAAAGCATCAGTGATGTTCAGTAGCTCCAGTGTTGTCCTCATGATGATGATGACTTGAGAAGCCAGTTGCTAAGGGCCCACCTGGATATGCAAAGGGCTCTCTTGCATCCTCTTGAAGCACCGTGGGGTGAGAGGGAAGGAAAAGCAACCCCAGCAGTGGCTTTTTCTGTTGCTTTGAGTTGTGTTGTGCTGCCTGCAGTTCTGGCTCCCCTGACTGAGGAGGGAGCTCATGAGCTAGAGATCGTGCAGAGGGTGACTGCGTGGGCCTGGGGCTGCTTCATTCAGGAGCAGGGCATCGAGGAGGGGCAGGACATTACCATCTGGAGAGGTTTGTGTGTCTTTGGA
Organism: Colius striatus; assembly: GCF_028858725.1. Lineage (NCBI taxonomy): Eukaryota > Metazoa > Chordata > Aves > Coliiformes > Coliidae > Colius > Colius striatus. The sequence goes on from NC_084767.1 coordinate 12,292,985, forward strand.
CAGAGCCTGAATGAAGCCAGGAGGGGCTTGGCTTAAATGCCGGGCTGGAATTTCACAGCCCTCATCTTTACAGGATGTGGCAGATGATTATGGTTTACATGGGTTAAAAAAAGCAACTGGGATGCGTTGATGGAAGGAAAAGGTGGGAGGATGTGTGAGAATTCACTGCCTGAGAAAGAGGAGAGTGTCAATGGGGGAGTGAGGGGAGAGCTGGGCGGTGGGGGAGCAGTCTGGGGTCAGGCTGCATGCTGGGAAGGGGTTGGCCTGGGGATTTGGGGTTGGGAGAGGGGTTGGGATGGAGAAGAGCTCTAGGGGAGAAGGAGCTGCTGGATCAGAGTGAGACTGTGGGGGACAGGAGGCTTTCCTGGGCGATGCAGAGGACAAGGAGTGCATTGAGTGCTGCTTTCAGCTCGCTCTAGCTATGCTACGGTCCAGCTGGCAGCTGGGGCGGGGGAGCATCCCTCACCCCCTGCTCCTCTCTGCTGCAGCCCTGGGGGGATCAGAGCACAAAGGCTGGCAGCTCTGAATGCTCCCTGTGTTGTCTGCTTCATCCCCACTCGCTGCCAGACTGAGATGGGAGAGCAGCTCTCACACAGCCCAACAGCACCAACCTAAGAGCACCCAGAGGGGCTGAGCCACCACCACAAATGCCCACCTTGCCCAGGGACATCCTGGGAAGGGAAGGGAAGGGAGGTGGGAGGTGGCTGGGGTTGGAGGCTGAGGGTCCCTCCCTGGGCTCTGCCCTGCTTTGTCTTGCTTTTCTGATTGAGGGGGAGGAGGACAGACGCGTGAGCGATGTCTCCCGCCCGCTGTGCTGTTGGCATGAGGGACTGTGGGGCTGGGGCAGGCAGAAGCAGCCTGAGAGAGCTGAGGGGTAGTTTCAGAGGTGCTTCAGGGTACAGGCATACTGAGAGAGGAGGTGCTGAGCTTGCAGTAGTCATTTAGCAGAGCTTCTGGAAGGCTTTTCAGTCCTGTCCAGGAGCCTGCAGCTTGTTGAAGCCGCCTGCCCTTGGTATATCAGGATCTCAGTCCTGAAAGGGTTAACTTCTGATGCCTGCAGCTCTGGGCAGTAATTCAGCCGCTACTTTATATTCCTGAGCAGGTCCCCTCCCTTGTGCCATCCCCTCCCACTCAGATCCATCTTCCCAGGCAGGCAGAAGCCCTGTGGGCAGCCACGCTGGTGCCAGGCCCTTGCCCAGCCAGTGCCCTGCTGCCCCTTGCCACTGGGCCACTGCTCTAATTCAGGGCTGCTGTCACGAGCTGGAGGAGCTCAAGGCCTTTAAGCTCTAAAGGCTTCTTCAGGGTAGGGGCTGTCTGGGCCTCCACAATCCCCAGCTTATCCGGATCAGGTAGAGCTCAGGGGCTCTGAGCCTCTGCCACGAGCCCTGGGTGGGCACTGCCCCCCCTGCCCTCCTGTGGGCTCCCCAGGAGGTTGTAGCCTGTGGAGTGAGTGAGGGTGTTGCTCCTGCTGCCTGGACTTGGGCTGAAGCCAGAACCCTCCACATGCTGCACTTTGCAGCCCTGGCCCCCCATGGTGGGAACATCTCGCTTCCTCAGTCCCTTGAGGTCAGGCAGCTCCTCCAGCCCAGCTGCCTGCAGTCCCTGAGGAGAGGGGCTGGAGCAGAGCTGGCCTGGAGGTGCTTCTCTCCACCGTGGTTTTAACAGCACTTTCTTTGCAGAACCAAGCAAGAGCAGCAGAGCCAGCCAAGGGACAAGAAATGGAGCCATCCCTGAGGAGACCACACAGAGCAGCAGCTGCTGGAGCCCTGGGCAGAGGCAGAGAGATCTGCTGGACCTGCAGGAACTTCCAGGAGGAAAATCCAGGTTCCCTCTGGGATCTGTGCAGAGCCATGAAAGGTAATTTCTTTTCTTCTTGCTCTTGGGGCTGTTTGTCCCAGTTTTGGGTCATTTTAGCTCTCCTGTCCCATCTTTGTTATGCCCCTGTAGTTCTGCCCTGGCACTTGGCCTTGTAAAACCTCATCCCACAGCCCACTGATGGTGCTGATGGGCCAGGGATGAGCAGGAGCTCACTACAAGCACAAGCCCATCCCCTGTCCCCCAGGGAAGGTGTGAGGGAGCCAAAACAGGGCAGGGAGGGGGTGTAAGGCATCGAGGGGGCACTGGGGGGTCCTGTGCCACCCTCACCCAGGCAGGGGTGGCCTTTGCACAGCCCAGTGCCCACAGCTGCCTTTAGCAGCCCTGCAAAGAGAAATGGGGCCACGTGAGCTGTGCCCAGGCCAAGCAGGAGCCTTGCCCCAGAGCTTTCATCTCCTTGTCCCAGTTCCCACAGAGGCCCTTGCCAAGGCTCTGCAGCTGGGGGTGAGGGATGCTCTGGCAGCAACACCTTCTCCTGCCAAGTTCTGTGTGCTGAAAATAGAGAAATAAACATTCTTTTTGGTATAAAACCATTGTGGTTTTGTCTCCAGATGGTAAGTTTGCTGGTGCAGGGCCAAACCTGGAGCACCTCGTGGTGCTGAGCCCCAGGGACCTCACCCAGGCTGAATGGGCTGGGGGAGAGCCCTCCTCTGTGCCTTCCCCACCCTCATGGGCACAGTCTTGTGGGGGACACCTGCCCCAAAATGTCCCTTCTCTTCCCCAGCCCCCTTTCCCCTGTCAGGTGCCCCCACTGCTGTGATGGGATGTGCCAGGGGGATTTTGGGAGCTGCTCCCTATGGGCACAGACACACATGGCACTGCAGGAGGCTTTCAGAATGAGGGCAGAGACCTGATTATTGCCCTACTTTGTGTCAATTCTCCTCAGTTCTTCTGTTTGAGCAGCTTTTGGATGGGCTTATCGATGCCCATTTGCTAAGTGGGGAGCAGTGCAGGGAGAACTGAGGGGTTGCTGGGGGCTTTGGGGAGTGTCTGTCAGTCTGCAAGGAGGGGGTTCAGGAGGTGGTGTCTGTGTGAGGATGCTCTGGGGGTCTCTGGGGCGGTTCAGGAGGTGGTGTCTGTGTGTGAGGATGCTCTGGGGGGGTTCAGGAGGTGGTGAATGTGTGTGAGGATGCTCTGGGGGGTCTCTAGGGGATGAGGGGAGGAGGCCATGGAGCTACAGCCCCAGTGAGGGGGCAGGGGATGGGAATAGGGGGAGAGCAGCTGTGCCCTGTGCCTCTGGAGCCTCCTGTGTGCTGGTAATGATGGGAGGGGGAATCAGCCACAGCCCCCACCCACCTCCACCCTCCCCCTGATCACTGGGCAGCTGCAGCTGATTTCTCCTCTGCATCTGCAATACCCTGAGTCATGGGATGGGGTTTGTTCCAGCTGGGTCAGATTCCCTCTCCTGTGCAGGGAGAGGGGACCCCCACACACACCCCCAAGCACAGAGAGGGGTGCTCAGGCACCACCACAACTCACCCTGTGGGCAGAGGAGGGAGAGTGGAACCCACTGGTGACAGGGAAGGGGGCTCAGTCCCACCCAAGGACTTACCAAGGGGCTGTAGCCATGAACACTGTGACCTCCTCTGTGGGCTCTGCTCAGCCCTTCCCTTCCCCCCAAAACAGTACCCACACCACAGCAGTGCCACCCTCAGCCGTGCCACCCCCTGCCCAGAGGCTGCAGGGCCCTGAGCACTGGGGTATCCCCAGAACATCCCCAGTGCTGGAGCCATTCTGGTGCCAACCCCCTCCCCTCTCCCAGCAGCCCTGGCCAGGCCACCCTCCTCCCACCAAAATAAACACACCTTTTCCTTCAGAAGAAACCATTTTATTATGGTTTGGTGGTTTTTTTCCCCAAAGAAAGAAGAGCCATATAAATATTAGAGTATAAAACCTGCGTGTACCACATGGACTGGGCCTACAGGGGTGTGAGGAGAAGCACAGATACCATACAGCAGTATAATCCCATATTAAGACACATTGAAAAGGGGAAAGGGAAGGGCAAGAAAATAAAAGCCAAAAGGATGTTTCATGTCACAGAGCACAGAACCCACGTGGGAGGAGGAGATTAGATACAGGGAGCAGGGGAAATAAAAAGAGTTGGAAATACTGGTGCCCACAAGTTGAGTTACTGGGAGTAAAAATAACACAGCACTAAGCTACACGACACCCACTAGGCTACCTCAGGCTGCAGGGGCAAAAGAAAGCCTACCATTGAGCTACAGCAGGGAGGGGAGGGGAGAGGGGCTGGGGGCAGCTGCAGGGGAGGGGCTGGCAGGAGGGAACATGGGCAGTTGGGGAGCAGGGGGTGGCTGCTGCCGTGGTGGAGCCTGGCTGAGGGGGCTGCAGGGACTCAAGTGAGTGAAGGGTTAGTGATTAGAAAGGGGGAAATAAAAACAACACACACACACATCCCCCTGGGCAAGCTGGTGTGGCCTCTCTGTGGCCACCCCATAGCCCCCTCCCCCTCTCCTTGCTCAGGCTACACAACCTCTCCCCCTCAGCCTTCCCAGAGCTGCTTTGAGCTGGGAAGATGGCCTGGTGCCAGGGTGATGGGCACATGCAGAAACCTGTTCCTCATCCTTTGATTCCTTCTGTGGGGTGAGCAGCCCAAAGCCAGGGGAGTTATCACCTCCTGAGGTGAGCAGCCCAAAGTCAGGGGAGCATCACCTCCTGGGGTGAGCAGCCCAAAGCCAGGGGAGTTATCACCTCCTGAGGTGAGCAGCCCAAAGCCAGGGGAGTTATCACCTCCTGAGGTGAGCAGCCCAAAGCCAGGGGAGTTATCACCTCCTGAGGTGAGCAGCCCAAAGCCAGGGGAGCATCACCTCCTGGGATGAGCAGCCCAAAGCCAGGGGAGTTATCACCTCCTGAGGTGAGCAGCCCAAAGCCAGGGGAGCATCACCCTGGGGTGAGCAGCCCAAAGCCAGGGGAGCATCACCTCCTGGGGTGAGCAGCCCAAAGCCAGGGGAGTTATCACCTCCTGGGGTGAGCAGCCCAAAGCCAGGGGGGCATCACCTCCTGGGGTGAGCAGCCCAAAGCCAGGGGAGTTATCACCTCCTGGGGTGAGCAGCCCAAAGCCAGGGGAGCATCACCTCCTGGGGTGAGCAGCCCAAAGTCAGGGGAGCATCACCTCCTGGGGTGAGCAGCCCAAAGCCAGGGGAGCATCACCTCCTGAGGTGAGCAGCCCAAAGTCAGGGGAGCATCACCTCCTGGGGTGAGCAGCCCAAAGCCAGGGGAGTTATCACCTCCTGGGGTGAGCAGCCCAAAGCCAGGGGAGTTATCACCTCCTGGGGTGAGCAGCCCAAAGTCAGGGGAGCATCACCTCCTGGGGTGAGCAGCCCAAAGTCAGGGGAGCATCACCTCCTGGGGTGAGCAGCCCAAAGCCAGGGGAGTTATCACCTCCTGGGGTGAGCAGCCCAAAGCCAGGGGAGTTATCACCTCCTGAGGTGAGCAGCCCAAAGTCAGGGGAGTTATCACCTCCTGAGGTGAGCAGCCCAAAGCCAGGGGAGCATCACCCTGGGGTGAGCAGCCCAAAGCCAGGGGAGTTATCACCTCCTGAGGTGAGCAGCCCAAAGCCAGGGGAGCATCACCCTGGGGTGAGCAGCCCAAAGCCAGGGGAGCATCACCTCCTGAGGTGAGCAGCCCAAAGCCAGGGGAGTTATCACCTCCTGGGGTGAGCAGCCCAAAGCCAGGGGAGTTATCACCTCCTGGGGTGAGCAGCCCAAAGCCAGGGGGGCATCACCTCCTGGGGTGGGCTCATGCAATGCCCCCCCACACACACCTTCCCCCAAACTCTGTTGCACCCCTGGCTCTGCAGCATCACCCCATCCTCACCTTTCCCCCAAGCTCTTGGGTCCACTCCTCTGGGTCTGGTCCCCAAATGCCACCAAACCAACCATCACTTGCTCACCCACCAAAGCCAAGCACTGGGCAGCTCTGCAGATCTCACCGCTCTGGGTGAGACCTCAACTAACCCCCTTGTCCAGGGAGGTTTTCCTACACCTCAAAGAAGCAGCAATGACTTTCCCCACTCCCTCTTGAGCCATCCCACCCCCCACCCTCTGCCCTCACCCCAAGGCAGCCCCAGCATGCTCAGGGGCAAGCTGCAGGCGGGAGGTGAGGGAGTTGCATGCAGAGGCTGTGCAGGGATGGGGAGGGGCTGCCCCTGTCCCCCTCGAGGGCTGGGGAAGGGGCTGCCTTGGCCACAGGGAAGCGAAGCCTCTCTTAAGCTTTAGTTCCAGGAGAACACTGACTGTACATATAAATATTTCCTGCTGAGATGTGTCTGCTCTTGGGAGAGCCCTAGAGCTGTGGAGGCAGCTGTGCCCCCAGGAATGCTCCTCAGGGAATTCCCTACCCTCAGGCATCAGGAGGTTTTTTTTTGGGGGGGTGGGGTGGAGAGGGGATTTGTCTCCTATTTCAGGCCATTGGTGGTTACAATTTTAGGAAGAAAAGCAAATGTTCAGGATGCAGCTTTGCCATATTCCCTCGGACTCATGCAACAGAGACACTTGGTGGGTCCCAGGGCAGCAGGGACTGCAGCACTCTCTGCCAGCTCCTCGGCAACAAAGCCAGCCAGAGCTGAGAACCACAGAATCATTTGGGTTGGAAAAGTCCTTTAAAGCTGCTGGAGTCCAGCCCTTCCCTCACCCTGCCAAGCCCAGCACTAACCCATGGCCCTCAGCACCTCAGCTCTGCACCTTTTCCAGGGATAAAGAAGTGGGGAGGGGGGAATTTTACCACTGGAAAGTTTCAGAGCAAAGGTCTGGAGCGAGGGCTGTGAGTGAGGAACTGCCTGTTCCTGGCCAAGCCAGAACCATCCAGGGTCTTACAGATTAAAAGATCTGCCCTAGTAGGTGCAGAGAGATTCAGCTCCTCCTCTGCTCTGCCCTCCTGAAAGCACATCTGGAATACTCTGTCCAGGTCTGGGCCCCTCAGTTCAGGAAGGACAGGGAGCTGCTGGAGAGAGTTCAGCACAAGGCCACAGAAGTGATGGAGTGGAGCATCTGCCTTGTGATGGAAGGCTGAGGGAGCTGGGGCTCTGCAGCTTGGAAAAGAGAAGACTAAGGGGTGATCTCATTCATGGTTACAAATCCATCAAGGGTGTGTGTCAGGAGGATGGAGCCAGGCTGTTGTCAGGGATGGCCAGTGACAGGACAAGGGGCAACGGGCACAAGCTGGAACAGAAGAGGTTCCAATGAAACATGAGGAGGAATTCCTTCCCTGTTGATGTAAGGGAGCACTGGAAGGGGCTGCCCAGATGGGCTGTGGAGTCTCATCTGGAGGCATCCAAACCCAGCTGGACGAATCCCTGTGTGCCCTGCTCTAGCTGGTCCTGCTCTGGCAGGGGGGGGTTGCACTGAGTGAGCTTTCAAGGTCTCTTCCAACCCTTAAGATTCTGTGGTTTGCAGTGGGCAGAGCCAAGCACCAGCCTCGTGCCTTTCTCACCCTGCCTGGGGAGGGGGCAAAAGGGGCTCTAAAGCCATGGCAGGAGCCCTTCCTGCTGCCCCTGCATATCCCAAACAGCCGAGGCAGGCCGGGGGAGGAGGGGCGTAGAAAACACGGGGGGATATTCACAGGGCACTTGTTGTTAGCGTGGGGTTGAGCTCTGAGGTGGGGTTTGAGCAGCGAGGCCCTGCTGGTGGCTCTGCCCTGAGCAGATCCGTTGGCAGCGCCCGCAGCACCCGAAGGGAACAAACCCCGAAGCGACAACCGTCACATTCACCTGCCTGGGCCGAGGAGGGGTGGGGATGGGGGGGTGGGAATGCCGGAGCCGGCTGCCCTGGAGCTCTAAGGTCTCCTTTCCTTCCTCCCTCTCTACTTCTTCTCCTTCTTGCCGGACTTCTTCTTGTTGCCTCCGGCGGCGGGGGCGGGCTTGGCGTCGCGCTTGGCGCCGGTGCCCAGCGTGGCCGTGCTGCCCGGGATGTACACGTTCTGCCGGTAGTCGGGCACGTGCTGCAGCGTGAACTGCGGCCCGTAGCGGGCGCTCAGCCCCATGGTGCCCGTGCCAGTGCCCAGCGCCGAGCTGCCGTCGGCGGCCTCTGCGGAGAGGATGGAAGAAGGGGAGAGAAGAGCAGGTTGTTAATGCCAGAGCTCAGCTAAGGGGAGGGGAGGGGGGGTTGGTGTTGGTAGCAACGGGAGGTGATTCAAAAGAGCTGCTGGAAGCTTCCCCTGGATGTGGCAGGGCCAGTGCCAGTCAGCTCTGAGATGCACCCACTGCTGCCCAAGGCCAAGCCAACCTCCAGGGAACCCTTTCATAAAGCCCTCACCCTGCCCAGCCCAGCACTGACCTGCAGCCCTCGGCACCTCAGCTGTGTGCCTTCCCACTGGCTCCAGGCCTGGGGCCTCCTCCAGCTCCACTCCTCCCTCCTCCACAACCCTCTGATTATTACCCCAATTAGCAACACAGGTGTCAGCTCTGTAACTTGAGAGGGTGCTGAAGGCACTGCAGAGAGGCAAAGCTGCAGCAGAACCTCTCCCCAGACCGAGTCTGTTGTGCCCACAACCACAGCTGCTGAGGGATCTCTCTGTCCTTGACTCAGAAACCTCTCGTTCTGTTTCAGCTGAGGAAGGGGCAGTGACAGAAGGACTTGGTGGGCACCCAGCCAGGGTTAAAGCATCACCCCAAGCTGCAGCAGCCCCAGAAGGCTCTCAGTGGGCATCGAACCCCCACCTCGGTGCCACCAGCCCTCACTCACCCCTCATTACCCCCCACAGGTGCCGCGTGGGTGCTGCTGAGCACAGCTGGCACCAGAATCCCTTGTTTCCATCTCCCGTTGTCACTGAAGGTTTGGGATCTGGGGCTGGAGGCTGATGGGTGTCAGGCAACCTCTGCTCTGCCCTGGGGGCTGCCAGTCCCACTCTGTCTGCTCTGCCTCCCCTCTCCAAAAGCCGCCCATGGCACACACCGCACGTCAGGAATGCGTGAAGGGAAATGGGGCGTTGTGTTTGCCTGCGGTGCTGCATTTAAAGCCCAGCCCCCAGCAGTCCTCCAGCCGGGCTTGTTCCCACAGGAGAGGGGGAAAGACAAACCCCTCCCCTGCAGTACCACAACAGGGCTCTAGGAAGCCGAGCATGAAGCGAATCGATGCTGAAGCAGCGTCTGATGGTGCAGAGCTGGGAGCAGGGGGAGGGGAAGGCCAGTTCTTTCCTGTGGCTGGGCAAAGCCCCAGCACGGAGAGAGAGAGCTGAGGGGCAGGGAAAGGCACTGCTCCTCCCTCCCGGGATGACGGGGAGAGACCAGATGGAGAGAGGGGGGCTGCAGGAAGGAGCAGGGAGGGGGTGGCTGAGCACCAGCGATGCTGTTGCCGTGAGCACAACCTCACACAGCCTAAACCCCTCCCTCTGCTCTGGATACTGGGCATCTGCCCTCAGCCTCCTGAGACTCGGCCCAGCAAGGCAACCTGAAGGGCCAGAGGCAGAGTCCAGGGCTGCTGCTCCCTCCATTCCCAGGCTGTGGGGCCACAGACACACAATGAGCAGAGAACGTGGGTTGGTCTCCTCCTATTTTCCTCGCTCCAGACCCAGCTCTGTGCTTGTCTCTGTGTTGCTTTTCCCTGATGGGTAACCCAGCCAGAAAGCCATATCCCACCCCAGCCCCCCTGAAACACTCAGAACTACAAAGCCTCTGCAGTTGGAAAAGTTCCAGCTGCTGGAAAAGTTCCATCAGCTCTGACAGAGCAGGCAGAGGAAAACACAGAGCAAGGCTAAAAGCAGGAGAGATATTGTGCCCCAAGGCTGAGGGATGAGCAGGTCAGGGAACAAACACAGCAACCAGGGTGGGAAATGCCACTCTGCTTTCCCCTGTGGGAGCATCCACTGTCAGGACCCTCAATAACCACTCCTTTGGTGCTGAGGGGAGGGAGCCCTGGCCCAGGCTGACCAGAGAGGGTGTGGAGGCTCCTCAGGAGGTTTCCAACCCCACCTGGACACGTTTCTGTGCCCCCTGAGCCAGGGGAACCTGCTTTAGCAGGGGCTGGGGCTGCAGCAGCTCTGCAGGGCCCTTCCAGCCCCCACCATGCTGGGCTTCAGTAAGTGGGTCCCAGACTGGATGGGGCTTTGAGGACCTGGGTGAGGAGGGGATGTGCCTCACAGTGATATTTACCCTCAGGAGCTTGTTTCATTAACCACCAAGTCAACCCCATAGCCATCAGGCTGTTACAAGGGGGAGGAGGTGGCTGGAGATGTGCTGTCAGGCCAGGGACCAGCTCACAGCTACCTTGTGAGGGATGTGTGTGTCAGTGAGGGACATTTGTCTTCTCTGGGCTCCCTGAGTTGCACACAGCCCATCTGGGGCTTTGGTGGGCTTGGGCACCTTTCTCTTGTACCCTGGGGGCTGCCAAGCACCATCCAGGACAATTGGTGCCCACAGACTCATTTGCAGTCACAGCACAGCTGTCACGGGGCAGGAAGAGCTGCCCATGAAGTTCCCAGCCTGCCCACTGCTGCCCAGTAAGAGCAAAGGGCTGTTTCCAGGGAACCTGGACGTGAGGGCTGAAAAGAAGAGAGAACAGGGACAATAGAGGTTTATAAATGGGCACTGAGCTGCTCTTGCCAAGCTCTTGTTGCTGGAAAGGTTACCCTCAGCCTTTCCCAGCAGCCACCCACTATCCCAAACGGTCCTGAGGAAGAAAAACAACTTGGGCTCCATCAGAAACCCCCAGCAACAGCCCCATGGGCTCGTCAGCAGAGGGGAGGAGAGGCTGCCTGGAGCCAGCAGCCACGGCTGCAGCTGCTGCTGGGGCTTTCAGGAGAACCCAATTTAGCCTGTCTGTAGAGCTGGGGGGGAAGGACCTCCTGGGGCTGCCTGCCTGGCTGCTTTCCCCCCTTCCCAACTCATGGCACCCCTATAAATCCTGTCTGGAAGGCAGAGTATTTCAAGGACAGGATGTTTGCCCTTTCGTGTCTGGTGTCCTGGAGCATCTGTGCTCCTCACTTTGTCTCAGCAGCTGCCTCTGCCCCTTCACATGGCTCAAAACACTGGCTCTTCCTGTTGTTCCCAGCTCCTGTGGAGGGAGATGCACAGGAAGGGAGCCCAGCAAAAGAGACACAAAGTCTACAGCAGGGTCACAGCCTTGGGGGGAATCCATCTCACCAGGCACTCTGCCTTGGAAGTGTCATTTAACCCCTGGGCAAACAATTTAATCCTCAGAGCCAGCTGAGGCTTGGCATGGCAGGGCCAGCTCTGTCCCTTAATGCAAGGAGGGATAACCCCCAGCACTGGGGAGGGATGCAGCCAGGGCATCACCAGCCCCTTCCATCTGCATGGGGAGTGGAGCAGCAGCGAAGGACCTTCTGCTGGGGGTGGGCTGGAGGGTGGGTGTGATGGGGTGGAGGTCGGAGGAGTAGGTGAGCAAAGAGCACCCAGTGCCATCACTGTGTCCCATCTGCCACCTCAGAGCTCAGGCAAGAGCTCTGCAGGTGATGGGATGAGATGAGGATCCTTTAAATAGCCAGGAAACATCACCCAAGGACAGGCAGCACAAAGCTTAATGAGCAATTAGCACTGCCCTTCATCATCCTGCTATCAGCTTAATGAGTGTGAGCAGAAGAGGTGGGGACAGGGAGCAGGGGAGCCATGAAAACAGGGTGCAGCTGGAGAAAACCTGTGCTGTGTCCTTCCCCTCCCTCCATCCATCCATCCATCCATCCCCCAGCACAGCCAAGGACCAGGGTGGGCAGGAAAGGGATGGAGTGCAGGACCCTCTCTCCCTGGGGCTGCAGCTGGGGAAGCCCTTAGCTGGCAGCTGCATCTGATTCCATTGAAGCCAGGGGAGATGGTAAAGAGAGTTGTGGACTGGGGGAGATCTGCCCCAGTAGCGCCCAGGGCTATGTGCAAGTGGGTGTTTAACCTGAAGGGCTCCCAGCTCTCTGCTGCCCGGGGAGTGCTGGAGCAGGAGGCAGGAAAACGTGTGTGTCTGAGAGCAGGGAGAGCAGCCTCGGAGGCAGTGGGGGATGGGAACCACAGGCTGCTTTTCCACCGTGTTTTTTCAGAGCAGAGGCACATTTTGCAACGTTTCCCTCCCTTGAGTGTAAACAACTCCCTTGCCCAAGACCTTTGTCCCCATCCCTGGCCAGGGCAGCTCTGCCTCCAGCCTGCCTGGTGTCTGCAAAGCAGCAAAGTTCAGCTGCAGCAGCTTTCCAAGAACACGCCACCAAAGCCATCCCTCCTCCCCCAGATTCCTTCTCTCCCCCAACAGCTCAAAGAAAACATCCTGAGCATTCTGTGCAGGGTTTTATGGCTGTGCTGTTGCTTCTATTTTTAAACCCGAGGAGGGGAAAAAGCTTGGAGGTGTTTATAAATAAAGGCTGGATGAAAACCAGCCTCTCTATCCATAGAGCATGGAGTGATAATTGCACTTCTTTCTATAAAGGCAGGGAGACTGCATGGGAACCCCCTCCCTGCCCACACAGCACAGCCAGAAACCAGAACAAACCAACCCCAGACCGGCCTGTGACTGGAACTGCAAAGAGCTGGCAGCAGCTGCTGGGGTGAGTGAGCCTCAGTGAGCACGAGGTTTGGTGGGGACACCGAGTCAGGGGGTTACTGGGCTCCTGGCCCAGGCTCTGGCCACAGCCAGATCTCCCAGCTCCCTCGTGGGCAGCTGCAAGGCAGCACACGTTACATTTGCTGTCAGGCACCTCCTGGAGCCAAGTAGCTCCCAGCACATCTCATGTAACACAACTCCATCACCTACCAGACAACATTCTGGCCAGTACACTGATAATACAGTTTGGGTGGAAGAGGTTCCCCTATCTCCAGCATGCCTGCTGCTGCCAGCCAGCTGGGATCTCCCCTGAATCCTCCCTGACCCCTCTCCCCTGCAGGGTAACACAGACAGCAGTGCATTTCCACCAGCCCCTGGTGAAGAAGGGCTTTTGAAGCCACCCCAACCACTTCAATCCCACCAACCCAGTGAAGAAGAGCTTCTGAAGCCACCCCAGCCCCTTCAGTCCCAGCAGCCCCTGATGTAGCCATGCAGTGGGGATGTCTGGGTGGGAGCAAGTGGGTTTCCCACTCGTGCTGGAGACCAACCGTTGGCTGAAGCCAGGATCATGGCTTGGAGCATCTCCGTGTCAAACTGGTTGTTTGGCCAGGCTCCACCTTCCTCTCCATTCTGGGAGCTGCAGGGAAAGGAAGAAAAGCAACAGTAAGTTCCTGCAGCTGGGGAAGGAGGGGCAGGCATGGCAGGGAGCATGAGAAGCCAGAGCTGTGGCCTTTGCTGTCAGAGAGGCATTTGCAGATTTTAAATCCTTCTGGTAACCAACACTCAAGAGTCAAACCCCTTTCAAAGGTTTCCATCATCTCTTCAGGCTTCTGGAGGGTAAAAACCAACACCAAATGCACTTGAGGGGCTCAGGGGTGCTTCCAGCAGCACCTGCCTAATTCCTGCTGGCTTCAGTCACAGGCAGCACCTCAACACCTCCAAAGCCCACCAAGAACATCATGTCATGCCACACACACTGCTGGCCCCAAAGCCCCAGAGCTGCAGGAACCTTTGTATGACCAGCTCCTCTCTTCCTTCTGCAGCCCATGGGAGTGGATGCCCCTTCTCAAGCAATTTCAAGCTACAGCTCCACTCTGCAGCTTCCTTTGTCAGACAGACGGTGAGAAAACCCTGGGGTGTGATGGGCTTTGGGATCAGCATGGAGCCAGCTGCCTGGCACCATGAAACTTGCTCTGAAAAGAGTCCAGGAACAGCTGCCAGCTCTGCAAAGCCAGCAGTAAACAGTCCTGGGGAGGCTGGAGCAACGAGAGGAGAGGAGAGGAGAGGAGAGGAGAGGAGAGGAGAGGAGAGGAGAGGAGAGGAGAGGAGAGGAGAGGAGAGGAGAGGGTAACAGGACGGCTATCAGTGCCCATTAGCAGACCCCACACGGCCCTACCTGGTCACACAGCTGGGTATGGACCTGCTGAGGGGTCTATATGGGCAAAAGCCCCTTTGCAAGACAAGCTGTGAGTGCAAGGATGGGTGCAGGGACCCTCCCAGGGGCTCTGCAGCAAACCTGCTCTTAAGCACTTTGCCCAAAGACACACAGGCCCTGTGCCAGGACAATCCATCCCCTTCCCCCTCTGATCCACCCTCAGACAGGCACAGGGCACTGCCCTCACGCTGGGTTTAATGGGGAGGATACAAACAATCCCTCAGGTAACACAGAGGCTGCCCTGGCACGGCCCTGCCACAGCCCTGCTGCTGAAATACCTGTGTGTGCTGCAACCCCAGGCAGCCCCAGGGCTATTGCTATCACTCCTCAGCCTGTGGGGTGACACAGATTCAAGGAGGCCAGAAGTGAGGCTCCCGAATTGCTTTCAGCTCCTTTGCAGGTTGGTTGGGCTGAGGCTGCTCTGGGAGCTGCTGCCCTGGGCTCGGGGTTGTGCCAGGGAGCAGCCAGGACAACATGGGGACAGCCCCTGGGCTGCAGTGACCTGCACAGCAGCAGCAGGGCTGGGAGTAGAGCCCTCAGGCTAGAGCCAATAAAGGACTTAGGAACCTCACCACCACTGCAAAGCACAAGCCATTGAGCCACCAGTTAAGCCTTGCTCCACCAGCTCTCCCCAGCTGAGGTTCCCTGGCTGCCCAGACACACCTCAGTGCCTGTCTCTGGGGGCTGGGATGGGATCGGGGCTGGGGAAAGGGAGAGAACAAGGAATCCAAATGCCCCTTTTCTCTGTTCCAGCTGTAACACTGCAGTGGTTGGAGCTCTGCTGGGGAATCAGGGGCCAACTCCCTCTTCCAGGCAGCAGTTCCAGCATCACATTTTCCACCTCTCCAAAGCCTCCTTCCTTCCTTCCTTTCCTTCCTTCCTTCCTCCCACTTCTCCTTCAGGCAACACCAAGCTGCACTGCACAGCAGCTCCTCCTGGCAAAGTCATGCCCCAGGGCAGCAAGGAAAGGCTCACCCCTGATCAGGACATTCACCTAGGAGGTAGCCCCAGGACCTCTCTAACCAAGTGATCCTCCCTCCACCTCACTGGCCCTCAGCCCCGGGGCTGCCTGTAGGCACTGACAGGAGAGCTGGTCACCATCCAGCACCAGATTTGCCCAGGGCTGTCTTGGAAAGGAGGGGAAAGGGGGTCAGTGGTTTGTCCCTGCAGCCTGGGAGCAGGTTGAGTGAAAAACAGCCCAACCAAGAAATGTGTGGCTACTGCTCAAGTTGGTTTGAGAACCATAGAATCAGAGAATCCTTTCAGTTGGAAAAGCTCCTGAAGTCCAGCCCTGCCCTCATCCTGCCCAGCCCAGCACTAACCCCTGGCCCTCAGCACCTCAGCTCCACGGCTTTGGGATCCCTCCAGGGCTGGGCACTCCCCAGGGAAAGATGACTGCGACCAGTGAATAGCAGGAGGTTCATCCCCAGAGGATGGGGAGATGGGCAGCATTTCACACCCTTTTCCTTTCTTCTGGCCTTTGAGGGGAAGTGACCACACATGAACTCAGATGGTGGGCTTCCCCAGCCCCTGTGTTATGGCTACACCCAGTGTCAGAGGAACAAAGCCCTACAGCCCTTTAAATGTTCTGTGGGATCACCAAACCACTGCCTGATTCCACTTGAGAGGGACATGAAACACTCTGCCTAATGAAGGCAGGGGAGCCCAAAATCAGTCACAGTGCTCCAGGTGTGGTGTCCTAAAACTGAGGACAACCACCTCTGAGCTGCTGACCAGAAGCTTCCCAGTGCAACACAGTCAAGTCTCCATCACAGCAAGGGTGCTGTGCTCGACCTGATGGCCCTCCCAGCTCCTCTCCTGCAACCTCACTGCACTCAGAGGCCCCAAATTTGGCACAAATTGCTGCAAAGCTCTTTTGCTCCCTGCTCCCCACCAGGAAGAGCTATTTTGGAAATGCCTTAGAGCTGCAAAAAGAAAGAGAAAGGGCATTGCACCCCTTTCTCTGAGCAGGAGACTCAAGTGCCTCAATTACTGACAGTGCAATCAGCCAGAATTCAGATACACAAGGGGAAAAAAAACCCACAACCAAACAAGTGCTGCAATCTAAAAACGCCCTGAAATAGCTGCTTGCATTGGAAGCAGGGACACAGCTGATGGCCAGGGCTGGCAGCTTCAGGGCTGGGGGATGGCTGGAGACGTGAGTCAGAGCTGTGAGAGCAAAGCAGCTCTGCCCTGCTGCCCTGCCTGGGGGGTGGGCAGAGCTCGGAGCCCCCTCCCCATCGCTGCTCCCTCTCCAGAGACAGTGGGATGCTTTGAATGCCTGTTGCCTCGAGGGGGTTTTTTTCCTTCCCTAAAAACCCATCCCCCGCAGCAGAGATGGATTTTTCTCCCCCCTCCTCTCTGTTCAATCCTGCTCTACACTTCAAAGCTCAACAAAGAGCTGCCTTGCATTAGTTTGGGAACGTTTCCAGCACGGCTCGGGCTGAAGGGGAGGGAGCAAAGCCAGGCTGGAGCCAACCCCCGCGATGCAGCGTCCCGGGGATGGGGCGAGCTCAGGGCACGGAGGGCACAGAGCAGGGCACGGGGGCTGTGCCAAGACAGGCAGGTACAGCCCTTGCACCACCTCCCAACGCCTCCGTTAAACCCGTCTCCATGGAAATCGGGGAACACGGCAACAAAAGGCTGGTCCCGGACACAGCCCGAGGCTGCCCCAGCGCCCGGCGCTGCCCCGAGCACCGGCTCCGCCAGCGCAGGGGGGGACCCGCTGCTTTGCTGACTATTTCGTGGCCCCCACGGCTGCCAATTTCCTTTTTCCCTTCCCCTTGGGGCTCAGGATGATTCATTTCCTCGCGGGGTTGCCATGGAGCCCGTTGCCGTGGCAGCCAAAGCCCTCAAAAACATTTCCCTGCACAACTGCCCGGTGGATTCCGGGGAAAAAAACCCCTGTTTTTCCTCCCTCTGCAGCTGGAGACACGAAGCAGAGCAGCACCACAACACTCTGGGAACGTTTATTCGTGTCAGAGCCCCAGGGGCTGGAAAGGACAGCCCAGCATCCCCCCTGGATGAGTCCCCAGCACCTCGGGGTGCCCAGGCAGCGCCTGGCCTGGGGATGTTCCTGGAGACCCTCAGCATCCTCCCTCCTCTCTCATTTGGGGCTTTGTGGCTCCTACAGCAGCAGCTCTCCCAGCCAGCACTTCTCCCACTCCACAGCCTCAGCTGCTTCCC
Organism: Colius striatus; assembly: GCF_028858725.1. Lineage (NCBI taxonomy): Eukaryota > Metazoa > Chordata > Aves > Coliiformes > Coliidae > Colius > Colius striatus. The sequence continues at coordinate 12,309,968 of NC_084767.1, forward strand.
AGCTTCACAGAGTCTCAAGGGCTGGAAGGGACCTGGAAAGCTCATCCAGTGCAACCCCCCTGCCAGAGCGGGACCAGCTAGAGCAGGTCACATAGGAACCCATCCAGGTGGGTTTGGAATGTCTCCAGGGAAGGAGACCCCCACAGCCCATCTGGGCAGCCCCTTCCAGTGCTCCCTCACCCTCACCTTCCCCACTCCAGAGAGGTGAATGGGACTGGCCTGGGGTTTGTTTCTCCTCCCAGCCTCTTCCCCTTTTGCTTTCATTTGCTCCCCAGCCCCAGCTGCTGCTCCCAACCTCCCATCACCTTCCCCAGCAGAACTCTGCCCTCCCCTTCCCACTCAGCTCCCAGGGCCAAGGGGAATCCTCAAGCCCAACCTCCAGCCTCCGGTTCCCCTCCCTGCCTGAACTCCCCTTGCATTGCTCTTTCCTCTCTCCCAGCTTCCTCCAAGCTCCCCCCACCGCTGCCACCTCCCACCCACGGCTGGGGCAGCAGGAGCAGCTCAGCCTGCGCCGTTCTGGGCTGGCAGGAGGGACGGGATCAGTCTGTGCCGCTGCCGAGCCTCTGCCGCGCTCAGGACACAGCCCCAGCATCCCTCTGCCCCCTCCCTCACTCACACACCTCCCCAGCCTCCCAAAATAAACAGGAACCGGCTCCAAAACACACAATTTGCTGCCCTTCTCCCTCCCTTAAGCAGAAGATGCTGCCGGCCCTTCCCCCTCCGCCTCCCCCCTCCCAGCGCATTCCCTGCCGCTTCTGTAATGCCATGACAAGGGCTGCAGAGGAGCTGGATGGGGCTCGGCTTTCAGAACGTGACTCTGCAGAGATGGGATCGCAACCTGTGAGCAGGGGAGAGCAGGGGGAAAGAGCTGCAGCCTCCCAGTCGTTACCCCCCAGCCAGCTGGGATGTTGCTCTGCTAAATGGAGCCAACACAAAAGGCTGGGACAACTCTGAAATAGGGACCAGGGGCAGTTCCCTTCTCTCAGGGACAATTCCAGCCTCCCTGGAGGAGCTGGGAGCAGGATTGTTTCACCCAGCCCCTCCTGTCGCCATTCATGTCCCAAACAGGCTGGGGAGGTTATTTGGAGGGATTCTTTGGGAAGGTCCCTGTTCCTGTTTATGGGATCCCTGCCCCTCTGCAGAGGGCTGTGGCATGTGCTCAGCTGTGCAGGAAGCAGATGGGGCCAGAAAAATTCAACTCACACACACAGCACCTGCTGAATCACCTAAAATAGCCTTTCTATACATAGCACTGGTGACGACACTCCTGATGTTTTGGGGGCTCTCCAGCATGAGAAGCGAGTTCCAGCCATGGGATGTTGCCCTTTCTCCATGAAAACCCCTCCAGCTTTGGACCCACCTGGCAGGAGCCACATGGCTCAGACTTCAAGAGCTCCTCAGACTTCAAGGGCTGTGACAAATGCAGATAAAGGGATCATTGTCCCAGGCTGGTCACTAAAGGAAGGGAATATCCAGCTGAAGAGGGCTGCGTGGTCTAGAAAGCAGCAGAACCCTGACAGGCTGCAGGAATGGGCCCATGTGAACCTTGTGACATTCAACAAGGCCAAGTGCAAGGTCCTGCACATGGCTTGGGGCAACAGCCAGTATCAACACAGGTCAGGGGATGCATAGATTGAGAGCAGCCCCGGAGGGAAGGACTGAGGGACACGTGTGGGTGATAAATGGGACAGGAGCCAGCAATGTGCACTTGCAACTCAGAAAGCCAGCTGTATCCTGGGCTGCACCACCAGCAGTGTGGGCAGCAAAGCAAGGGAGAGGATTCTCCCCCACTGTTCCACTCTTGTAAAGACCCCCCTGGAGCATCCTGCTCTGGGGTCTCCAGCACAGGACAGACATGGACCTGTGAGAGTGGGGCCAGAGGAAGCCACTGACACGGTGCAAGGGCTGGGAGAGCTCAGCTGGGGAGAGAGGCTCAGAGAGTTGGGTTGTTCAGCCTGGAGAAGGCTCCAGAGAGACCTCACTGCAGCTTTCACAATTCAGAGGGGGTTTGGAAGAAAGTGGATGGAGCTCTGAGAAAGTTGATCTAGGGAAGGACAGGGTTAAATGGATACTCTCTGAGGTTCCTCCTCACAAAAACCCTTCTGTGATTCTCTGCAAAGATGCCAGAAGACCCACAACGAGTAGTGAGAGGGATGGAGGGGTCACAGCCACGGCAGCCAATCTCTGCAGCCCCCCAGGAGCACCAGAGGGGAGGGAGAGGACTGCTGCAAGCTGTCACCTTCAAGGGAAGAGTGCAGAGAAGGTCAGTCCATCAATGTTCCCCCAGACACCTATGATGATGTGGGTGTCAAAGCCACTGGACCCACTGTAACCTCACACAGACTTGCCATGCACATCCCTGTGGGCTTAGGACACCCCTCCTGAGGGCTCAGCAAGTGTCTTTTTCAGGAAGGACATGCCAGAGGCTGCATCTGTGGCCACTTGTCCTGCTGTCCTGGATCCACCCCCATGCTGGGTGTCACATCTGCCTCTGGCCCCAGCTGCTGTCTGCTCTGGGATGTCCCCCCCAGACACAGAGGATCCCTTTCCTCTGGGAGGAGTGTGTCCTGGTACACAGGGCTGCTGCTGCCATGTGGGACCTCCTGAACACACCAAACACATCCCCTAAGCTGCAGCCACACTCTGGCAGTGCCTGTGTGCTCTGACCCCCAAAAAGGCTCTTACAGCTTTAAAGGCTTATTCTTGGAACATCTTGGAACGTGGGCAAGAGGTCAATGGCATCCTGGGGGCATCAGGGTGAGGGAGATTCTCCTCCTACTCTGCCCTGGTGAGGTCTCATCTGGAGTCCTGTGACCAGTTCTGGGCTGCCCAGATCTCCTGGGATCTCCTTCTAACCCAGCCCAAGACTGGCCCCACTCCTCCCATGACCTGCCCAGGGATGTCTCAGTCTCCTGTGCCCAGCTGTGAGCAACACAGACCCCTCCTCACTCCTCCAGGAAGGAAATCCTGACTCCAGACAGTGTTTTCCTGAGCAAACCATCACACAGAGATCAAAACAAAGAGCTGCTGGGGTCAGGCAAGTACCAGGATCATGCAGGACACAAGCCCAGCCTCTGTTCCCTTGGCAACTAGTGAAAAAAAGCAACGAGATAGGTCCATCATCTCAGCCCCTGTGTTCTCCCTCCCACACACCACTCCCTCCCCAGGGAAAGCCCAGGCTGCTGATCCCACAGGGATGTCCTGCAATGCTGCTGGGCTGCACAACCACTGCACTTGGGGACAATTCATCACTGTAATCTCCTCCGCAGCCACTGATCTGATTTGTCTAGGAATGGCATCTGCTGCCTGGGATCACCCTGTGTCCACTCCCATCTGCCCAGAGACAAGCAAGGGGGGCTTTCTGGGTTTGTAGAAAACAAACCACAAACATCATGAAGTGAATTAATCCATCCTTCTGCTTCTCCCAAACAAGATTAATGGAGAGTGTGTCCAGTGAGGTCTGATCCCCTGCCACTTTTCCACAGGATGTTGCCTGAGCTCGTGTTCCCTGAGCCATGTGCACCGAGGCCTCTCCTGTGTCTCAGAACAAAGAACAAATTCTCTTTGTTGTCCTGTAACAGCACTCTGAGTGCAGAGACACAGGAGAGTGAGACACAGTCCCAGCCTCCCTGAGCTCACCCTGCCTTCTGCTTGGCTCCAGGTGCTCAGAGAGGTGTGGGGTTTGTTTTAGTGGCCAAGGCTGGGAAAAAACAGGGTTGTTCATTCTCCAGCTTCCATGGAGACAATCCCAACATGAGTTAAAGCCTGTTTCCTGGCTTAGGGTTAGTGCCCAACTCCCTCTGGGACCCGTTCAAACCTGTAGCCTCAGCTGCCTTGTTTGTATTGCTATTTAATTCAGGGCTGCCGAGATGCTGAGGGGATGGAACATGTGTGTGAGGAGGAGAGGCTGCAGGACCTGGGGCTGTTCAGCCTGGGGAAGAGAAGCCTGAGCTCAGGGGGAACTCGGCAGCACTTTTAAGTATCTAAAGGCTGGGTGTCAGCAGGATGGGGGAACACAGAACAAGGGGTGATGGATGACACAAGTTCCCTTTAAACCCAAGGAGAAAGCCCTTTGGAGCTGAGGTGAGGGAGCCCTGGCCCAGGCTGCCCAGGGAGGGTGTGGAGGCTCCTTCTTGGGAGGTTTCCAACCCCACCTGGACACGTTCCTGTGCCCCTGAGCGAGGGGAACCTGCTTGAGCAGGGCAGCTCTGCAGGGCCCTGCCAGTCCCCAGGGATTCTGTGACTCTCATTTTGCTCAGACAAGTCACTTAAGAACACATTCCTTTTTTATCCTTTTCAGCTAAGAAGTGGCCCATGTTCCCCAGGCCCCAAGCAGAGCCCTGCAGCTCCCAGAGCTCACGGTGCTGGAGAGCTTTGCCACTCAGCAGGAGACACAGATGTACAGGAGCCACTGTCAGAATGAGCAGCAGCAAGCAGAGCTCAGGCAGCTGCCCCTGCACACCCTTAAATACCTGTACTAGCAGCCAGTGCCTGGGAATTCACACACATCAAAAAGCTGGAAGAGCACACAGGGAGCAGACTGCTCTCCAGGATTTGCCTGTTTGATCACTGGGGAGATGTCAGGGCTGGGCACTGAACATCTGAGAGCACTTTCTATTTCCATCCTTCAGCAGAGTAACAGGGGATGAGGATAAAAACACCTCCCTTGGTACAACTGACACCAGGAGAAAAGAAAGAGGGGAAAAAAACACGTCAGCAAGAGCTGTTTCATTGCAAGTGTGGAATCAGCACTCAGGCAGGCAGGGGAAAAAACAGCAGGAATCAAAACACACTGAGTTATTTCAGTGTCAGCCTGTGCTCAGGCAAATCTCCAAAGCCAGGGGCCAGGCTGGGCAGCCCGTGCTATGGGAACCATGGCCACTGGTGACTACTGCAGGGGCTCCTGTGGGCACCAGATCAGAGATCAGCACAGCTCATGCAGCAGAACCAACGTGTCACACCAGTTGAGCTCCCCACAAACAGAGTCTGAAGCTGTTTCTCCTCTTGCCCCCTCCCTTCCCACCCCACGTGCTCCACTGAGGCGCTGGGAAAGGGCTGGAGCTTGCAAAGAGCTTCAGGCAGATGCTGAGGGCTGGGGTGAGGGTTACTGTCCCATGACCCAGGAAAAAGTCCCTGTCCTTGAGTTAAGCATGCCTGGATTGCATCAGCTCTGTGTTTTAAGGAGCTCCAGCAGGATGCTAGAAGAGGAAGCAATAGAACTTGCTCTGCTGGGGCTCATTTACTTCGCTTCTCATGACAAAGCCATTACAGCAGCTCTGGAGCATTTCTGTATTAAGAGGCCTTTGTTAATTGGCACTTGAACCAGAGTATAAATGGTTAGAAAGATTCTTCTTGATTAAAATGTTGTCAGAGATGGGGAATTCAACAGACCTCTGAGAACACTGTTCCAGCAACAGCCTTGGTTGAAAGGCCATGGCTGGTTTCTAGCAGGAACACTTCATCTACTGCCCATCCAGTCCTCTCTGCTTTAGTTTTGTCAGCCAGAAAAGCCCAGCACCACCATTTCATTGCTGCAACAACTTGGCTGTAGCAGCCTGCTAATTTTCTGTTAAGCTAAATGACCAAGCCAGATCATTTAGAGCCTCAGAGACAAGCAGCTGCTGCAGATGTTGAAGTGCGAGCCCTGACACCCAAATCCAGCAGCTAACACTCCCTGTAGCACCATGTCACCCAGACACAGGATGCCTGACCCAGCCAGCCAGGGAACACAGCGTCCAGATTGACTCCTCATTGCTCCAGGAGTATGATCCTTGGGTATGCCCCAAAAAGAGGTCTGTTTTTTCCACATATAACTGATCCTGGAGTCAGTCTCCTCCTACACAACAGCCTCTGATTGGGGTCTTCACAGAGGCTGCTGGACTCCCCAGTGTAAGTCCTTTCTTACCCCAATGGTTCTCTTCACCCTCTGAAAAGGATCCCTCTGCCCCTGCTTATGAATCAGGGAGGTGAAAGGCACCTGCTCATCATTTTCTTGCCAACACTTGCTTACTGTGGACCAAGAAGAGCTAACTTTGTTGTGCCAGAGGCAAGAGAGGGCACAGTCAGAAGGGCCCTTCCCTGGCTCTGCTGCCAGGGCTTCTATTTGTTAAATCACATGCAAATTAGCAAAACCTCAGCCATGTTTTTGACAGCAACAGCAGACCTTAGGAGACATCCCTCCTGTGAGGCTCCTGACCCTGTAGCTTTAAGTTTTCCTCCCTCTGCCCAGTTGCCCAGCTCCAGTGGGAAGCAAGCAGAGGCCTCCTCACCTGAACCACCCTGTGTCAGGGATGCAGGAAAGGTGCCAAACTCCACAACAAATGGAACTGGATCAGGGAGCCTCAGACTTGATTCAGCCAGAGCAGCTCACAGGAGAAAGCACATACAGTGGCATTTCAGGAGGGAGCTGCTCCTGCGAAGTTAGACGTGGCTGAGGTTTGTTTCTCTAGAGGGGCCTTTGTGAAGGGGAGGAATCAAGACTTTTAAACTCGAAGTCTGGTCTAAATCTGCTTCAGAGAACCTCCCTCTGTGAAGCATGTTTTCCTGTCCTTTAACCACCTCACAACTTCACCTCGAGTTCCCTCCAGTTCCTGCCTGATCTCCTCGAGCTCTAAGCCCCAAAAGCAGACACTAAACCCCAAACAACAGCAGCCACACCGCTGCCAACCAGAGCTGACACCAGAAACAGCCTGACTCTGACTCTCTGGCTGGACAATTCCACCACTGGGAGGGAACACCCATCCCCAGAGCTGCCAGCTCAGGGCTTGTCAGCACTGCAAGTGGCACACAAAGGAAAGAAAACTTCACCAGACACACACACACACAAAAAGAAAGAAAGAAAAAGGCACTTACCCACTTGTTCCAGGTCTCTGGGTCTGGGAGAAGCGCCAGTCTGTGTTAGGCTGAGCTTGCTGCAGAGAAAACAGAAGAGTTTTAATACTTCCATTCTTGCCTTTGAGAATGAAAGCGACCTGATCCTGGATTATGTCAGGCTGGAATATCAGCATCTTCTTTCCAAGTAAAGCAAATCAATTAGAACAAAAAAAGAAAGGAGGCTCCCCCTCCCCCTTCCTTGAGGATCTCTGAACCAGCATGAATCCTAAAAAGCATGGCAAAAGCTATTCAGTGAATAATCTTCCAGAGGAGCTCAGGAAAGCAGGCTGTGAAAGAAATGAAGCATGAAATAAACTGATAAGAGCATCAATTCAGCAGGAGCCATGGTACCAAAGTAATGAGCTTGGAGGGTGGGGGAGGCAGAGTTAATTGATACTGGAGAAAGATCCTTTTAATGCCAGAAGGTAAAAGGATAACAGGTTTTCCTAATCTGCCCCTCTTCTGTCCTTCAAAAGGGCTGCTTGGGGGCTTGATCTCACACAGGGACTTTTGCTGGATGCTCTGGCCTCAGAGCATTACAATATTGTCCCTGTCCACAGCAAGAACTTCCCACAAGCAAAGGGAAGCGGGGGGGGGAGGGGGAAGCATCATTTGTTTAGGAGCCACAGTAAACTCAGACTCCAGCAGCACACTTTGTAAGTTCATTAATAAACCCTCGGGTTGCTTTCTGCCCCTGTTGTTTTACCACCAGACAATGGAGATTTTGTCAGTCAGGAGGGACACAAAGCAAGCTCTCCGATTGCTGCCTGAATCCTGCCTTTGTGGGGAGCACTGAATGGCAGAGCTGTTTGGCTGCCTGCAAGATTCACTTCCGAAAACCATCACCCTCTGAATTAGCTGCAGCAAGAGAAGATGCTGCCTGGAAAGCACCCTGTTACCCCCAGCCACCTCAGCAATGAGCAGTCCATACCCCTTACAGAACACCAGCTCTACAGGATTATTCTGCTCGTACATGCAATTACTAAGGAAAAGCAAAGACAGGCAACAGCTGACCTAGATTTCTGTACTTAGTAGATAGCATTTCTCTCATTTCTCCCCAGCTTTGATGATACTCATGAAAGAGATGTATCAGAATAATGACTCCCCCTAAAATAGGCCCCGCTGGTCCCCGTGCTGCATGCAAATGAAGCTGCTTCAACACTTGCCCTCCAGGTTTCAGGCATTTTTGCACAGGCTGACACACAGCCCTGCACCACATAAGCCTTTCCCAATCTGTATTTTCAGCTCCTGATGAAATTACCCCTTTCCACTTTAAGGCAGGCATTTATGACACGAAATTGCTTTACCTTTTTATACCCCAAAGCTATAAAAGCTACAGCTAAATACAGTCACCTCCAGCTGCATTTAGACATCCCAATAGGAGTGGCTGAAGTTTCCAAAGCACGCTGCTGCCTAGGGCTCAGCAAGCCCAAGGGCACGTAAGGTCACCAGGATCTTCACACAAAACATCACTACACTGAGTGCTGAAGAGTGAATTCAGCCCTTCACTCAACCAAGCTGGAAGATGATCCCTTGCCAGGGCACAAGCTGTAATTGATAACACATGGGAGGTGAGAAATGAGGCATTCCTACAGTGCACCTCTACAACAGAGTAAAAGAAGCTAAAGGCAAGAGATTAACTATGACCTCGTCCCTCATCAGGGTTTGTGTGGCACTCAGGACAAAGGGTTAAACACAGTCAAGAAATTAAGCACCAGAACAGCCCCTCACATTCCTGGCCCTGCTGAGAATCACTTAAAAAGACGAGAGTACGAACGGGGCCAAGGAGAAACTGTTCACTCCTACAAAGACAGGCTGTGATGTGGCAGTGCTGGCCAAACCCTTCCCCCACCTCCACCGAGCCAAAGCTTTCACCTGCCACCTCCCAGCAGGTGACAGTGACACACATTCCCTGAAGCCACTTCCTTAGGTAGAAGGACAGAGAACAGCCGACTGTCCCGGATAGTACAGACCACTGCACTAGGCAGACGGGACACAGGAAGGAACCAGCCATCTCTTACCCCATCGCAGGGACTTGCTAAGGCGCTGGGCAGCTGCTCAGAGGCTGCCACAGTCTCCGCGGTGCTAGAGTGGCTGAAGGGTTTGACAAAGAGGAAATCGCTCTGCTCAGACATGGGCGAGAAACAAGAGGTGTAATTCTGTGCCTGGGAGGTCAAGCCCGCTCCTCCCACGTCCAGGTACTTGATGAAGCCATCTGGCTTCATGTGCCCACGGAAATGGGAGGCGGGTTTGCGGCCAGTCCCTCGGCAGCAACCCGCAAAGGTCCAGCTGGCAGCGCCAGCTTTGAGACACCGGGCAGCCACCACAGCCAGCATCACACAGGACACGAGGGAGATGGACACCAAGGAGATGATGAGGTAAAGCGTTAAGTTGGTGTCCTTAGGAGAGGATTTGGGCAGGTCCAAGGACTTGGCAAAGTCCTGCATGCTGTTTTCCTCTGGAGAAATCACTATGACCACAGAGGCCGAGAGGGACGGGGTCCCGTTATCCCTCACTTCCACCACCAGCCTGTGGCCATCCTCGGAGTCCCGGAGAGCCTGGGCGACCCTGATCTCTCCCGAGCGGCGTTCCACTCGGAAAGGCAAGGCCTCGGGGGCCTCCTGCAGCTGGTAGGACAGCCAGGCATTATGGCCACTGTCAGCATCCACAGCTACAATTTTGGTGACCAGGTAACCGGGTTCTGCCAAGGGCGGGATGGTTTGGTGGAAGGCAGAACCCTTGGGGACGGACGGGTAGACGATGGTGGGGGCATTGTCGTTCTCATCCAGGACGAACACGTGGACGAGGGCAGTGCTACTCAGAGCAGGAGACCCAGCATCCTTCACCTCCACGGGCACCTGGAACACTTTGTCCTGCTCGTAGTCCAGAGCCCGCACGGTGTAGATGGTGCCGTTATCCTGGTCTATCCGAAAGTAGGCTGAGATGGGGACATCCTGCATCCCGTTGTCCAGGATGGAGTAGGACAGCTTGGCATTGCTGCCTTCATCAGGGTCAGCAGCCGACAGGGAAAAAACTGAAGTCCCAGGCAGGGAGTTCTCCTGCACGTGAGCTGTATCAAAGGGGCTGGAGAAATTGGGGGCGTTGTCATTCACGTCAGCAATCCGGAGGTAAAAGGTTTTCTGTGTGGCCCTCTGCGGGGAGCCCGAATCCACCGCCCTCACCGTGATGTTGTAGCCACTGGCCCTCTCCCGATCCAGGGGGCCATTTGTCACCAGCGAGAAATGCTCTTTGAAAGAAGACACCAGTTTAAAGGGCAGCTCCCTCGCGATCTGCAGCCGGACCTGCCCGTTGGCACCAGAATCGCTGTCCTTCACGCCCAGGAGGGCAACCACGGTGCCCGGGCTCGCATCCTCCTGCACCGGGCTGGACAGAGAGGTCAGCACGATCTCGGGACTGTTGTCATTGATATCGATTAATTCCACTCGCAGGTGACAGTGTCCTTCCATGGCTGGGGACCCCTTGTCCCTGGCTCGAACCGCAATCTCGTAAGCACTGGATTCCTCGTAATCCAGAGGGGCTTTGGTTCTGATCTCCCCTGTCCGGGGGTCTAAAGAGAACAACTTGGTGAATTTCCCAGGTGAGTTATTGCTGATTTTGAAAGAATATTCCAAGTCCCCGTTGGGACCTTCATCCAGGTCGGTGACGTTGAGCTTGGTGACCAGGGTGCCCACTGGCACGTTCTCCTCCAGGTGTACCTTGGATACGGGTGGGTAGCAGATGGGAGGGTTGTCATTTGCATCCAGGACGTGGATGGTAACCTTGGCAGTGCCAGATCTCACCGGATTCCCCCCATCCAGGGCCGTCAGCGTTAGGTGATGAACGGCCACTTTCTCTCTATCCAGGGCTTTCTCAAGAACAATCTCAGGCATTTTAACACCGTCCCCTCTCACGTTGATACTCAGGGCGAAATGCTCACTGGGGCTGAGCTCATAGGTGGAGATGGAGTTGGAGCCCATATCCGGGTCTTCTGCTACCTCCAAGGGCAGCCGAGTGCCAGGGTTGGCCACCTCAGTGATCTCCAAGACCACCTCCGGCTTGGGGAACTGGGGCGCGTTGTCATTCACATCGAGGACGTCCACCTCGACACGGTGGAGCTGCAGGGGGTTCTCCATGACGAGTTGGAGGTGCAGTGAGCACGTGGGGCTCTGCCCACACAGTGCTTCCCGGTCCAGCCTGCTGTCCAGGAGCAGCACACCCGCTGCCAGGTCCACCTGGAAGTGCCGCTGCCCACCCTCGCTCACCAGGCGCAGGTTGCGGGCGGCCAAGCTCTGCACCTCTACCCCCAGGTCCTTGGCCAGGTCACCCACCGAGGAACCCGGCTCCCGGTCCTCGGGCACGGAATAGTGGAGTTGGGCGCTGCTGGGAGCCGGCAGGCAGCAGAGGGCTGCGAACAGCAGCGGGGGCTGCCATGGCAAACTCCGTCTCCCGAGCATCCCGTGCCGGGGGGTGAGAGCGGAGCGGAACGGAGCGGAGCGGAGCGGCGGCGGCTCCTTGCAGCCTCCTCCGCCTCCCCGCCCCCGGCCCCGGCAGCCGCCGCCGCGCCGGAACCCCCGCGCCCCAGGGAGCAGCGGGGTCCGAGCGGGTTGTGCAGGAAGGAAACGGCCGCCGGAGCCAGGCAGGGAGAGACTGGCGGGGCAGGGGAGCGGGGCGATCGCAGCCCGGCCGGCTGAGCCGTTCGTCGGTACGCAAAGACACACAAAGTCGGCGAGCACAGGGGATGGACCGAGTGACAGTTTTACGTCTCTCCACAGCACCCTCCTCCTCCTTTTTCTCTCCCTCCTCCGCCTCCTCCCCCTCTCCCTCCTCCCCGCCTTCCCCAAAATACGCACGGCGTAGTTTTCCCCCCCCTCCCCGTCTCCAGCCGCTCCCCGCCCCGCCGCCGCCGCCTCCCCGCCCCCGCAGCGCCGGGAGGGCGCCGGGGACTCCCGGCAACGGGAACCCCTGCTCCGCTCCCCGCTCCGTCCCCGGCTGCTAGCGGCGAGCACCCCCTCCCCTGAGCCGGCTGCGAGGCGGGGTAGGGGGGGGTGCTGCATCCCGAGCCGCTCCGGTACCCGAGCCCCGGGGCTGCGGTCAGGCTGGGGGAGATGCTCCCGAGCTCACCTCGCTGCGCAGGGGGGGATCCGGCGGGTTGGCACCGACTGTACCCACGGAGGGTTTCACAAACATGAACTCGCTGATGTCCGAGACCGGCGAAAAGCAGGAGCGGTAACGCGGGGCAGGGGGGGCCGTGGCTGTCACCTGGACGCCCATCACCGTGTCCCCTTGCTTAGGCTCGTAGTGCAAGTGCCCAAAAATGTGGCTGGGGGGCGGCTGAAGCGTGTTGACGCTCTCCACGCAGCAGCCCCGGCTGGCAGGCGCAGACACCCTCCGGAGGCACCGCACGCCCAGCACCACCAGTCCCACCAGCGACACGGTGGAAACCAGCGCTAAGGACACAATCAGATAAAGCGTGATGGTGGGCAAACCCCCACCGTCAGCTCCCAGAGCCTCGGAGCCCTGCAAGGCCTCCGGGCCCTTCTCTTCCACCAGCACCACCAGCGTCACGGCCGTGGAGAGAGGCGGCTCCCCGGCATCCCGGACCACCACCAGCAGCTCGTGGGCAGAGGCGTCCGTGTCCTGCAGAGCCCGGGTGACACGGATTTCCCCGGAGCGCAGGGCCACGCTGAACAGCCCCGGCTCTGTGGCTTCCACCAGGTGATAGGAGAGCCAGGCGTTGCGCCCCGAGTCCGCATCTATCGCCACCACCTTGGTGATGAGGGCAGAAGGGGCAATGGATGGGGAGATTCGGATCTGGGTAGCAGAGTCCTCTCCGGCCCTGGGGAAATGCACCTGTGGGGCATTGTCATTCTGGTCCACTATAAAAACGTGAACCAGCGTCCTGTTCCTCAGGGCCGGGGAGCCACCATCAGAGACCTCCACGTGGAACTGGAGATAGGTGGTTTGCTCATAGTCAAAGGGGAGTTTGGCAGAAACCTGCCCGCTGGTGGGATGGATGGAGAGGTAGCGAGTGGGATCCAGGCCTGGATCTGTCCCACCAGCTCGCAGGATGGAGTAGGAGAGGCGGGAATTCTGCTCCGAGTCCGGGTCGGCAGCAGAGACTGTCACCAGGACGCTGCCCACCGGGTTGTTTTCTGCCACCAGCACTTCGTAGGACGCCTGCTCAAACTGGGGCGCGTTGTCGTTGACATCTGCCAGGGTGATGGGCAAGATGGTGTGGCGGGAGAGCGGGGGGCTGCCCAGGTCTGAGGCAGAGATGGTGACGTTGTAGTAGGCAACACGCTCCCGGTCCAAATGGGTGCTGGTCAGCAGCGAGTACTGGTGCTCATAGTCCTTACGCAACTGGAAGGGAAGATCTGGAGACACGTGGCACTGGACCTTACCCTGCTCACCAGAATCCCTGTCTCTGACGTGGATCACGGCCACCACCGTGCCTGGGGGCGCATCCTCGCTCAGGGAGCTGGAGAAGGAGGTCAGAATGACCTCGGGGGCGTTGTCGTTGACATCAGTGATTTCCACCACCACACTGCAGTGCTCCTCCATCGTGGGCGACCCCATGTCCTTGGCCTCCACTTCGATCTCGTACACCGTCGCCTCCTCGAAGTCCAGGTTGCCCCGGACGCGAATCTCCCCGGTTTGCTCGTCGATGGCAAAGATCTGGCGCAAGGCAGCCGAGTTGTGGCTGCTGAGGGAGTAACGGATGTCTCCGTTGGGCCCTTCGTCCACATCGGTGGCATTTAACTTCACCACGAGGGTGCCCAGCGGCGAGTTCTCCACCAAGCGGGCTCCATACGATGGTCTGTCAAAGACCGGGTGGTTGTCGTTGGCATCCAGGACCTGGATAGTGATGTGTGTCTTGCTGGACTGTGGGGGAGAGCCCCCGTCTTCAGCTGTCAGCACCAGGTGGTGGAAAGCTCTGAGTTCCCGGTCCAGGGCCCTCTCCAGCACCAGCTCGGGGAACTTCCCACCATCCGTCCGCGCCTTGACATTGAGGTTGAAGTTGTCGTTGGCGCTCAGGTGGTAGGTCTGCAAGGTGTTGGTGCCCACGTCGGCGTCCTGGGCAGGCTGGATGGGGAAGCGGGCACCCAGGGATGCCAGCTCGTAGATGCGCAACGAAACCTCATCGCTGGGGAACGCCGGGGGGTTGTCGTTGATATCCAGGATCTCCACCTCGATGCGGTAAAACTCCACCGGGTTCTCGATGGCAAGTTTGAGGTGGAGGAAGCAGCGGGGGTTCTGCCCACAGAGCTGCTCCCGGTCTATCCGCTCGCTCACCATGATAACGCCGGTGTTGACGTTGACAGAGAAGTACTGGGAATCCGAATCCGACAGCACCTGCAGGTTGGCTGCCGCCAGTTTTGCCACATCGGTGCCCAGGTCCTTCGCGATATTGCCCACGAAGGCACCGCGGGTGAGCTCCTCCGGGATGCTGTACCGGATCTGAGCGGAGGAGCTGTGCAAGAACAAACAGAAAGAGAAGACAGGCGGCAGCCCCAGGGCCCGGCCCGCCTTCCCTGCCCTCGGCATCCTTGCCGGGTGGGCGGCGGGGGAGCGATCCCCTCCGCGCTGCGGGGCCGCGCTCAGCGCTCGCCGCTCCCATTCATTGTTTGGGGCGGACGCGGTTGTTCGGGGGCGGGGTGGTGGTCGGGCGGAGGGGGGGGATGGGGGAGGACCACCGGGGCTCCGCGCAGCCGCCTCGCCATTGGCTGCCTCAGCCGCGCCGCTGCTCCAATCGCCGCGTTCGTTTGCCAGGACAGCAACACCGGCGCCAATCGCAACCCGGCGGCTGCTACCGCGCGGCGCATCCCCCAGCGATGGGCGCACGGGCGGCCCCGCGCCCGCGCCGCACCGGGACGGGGCACGGAGCGAGGGGGGCCCCGGGACGGGGCACGGAGCGAGGGGGGCCCCGGGCTGGGCCGGGCCGTCCGCCCGGCGAGCCCTGCGCCTCCAGCACTGCCTTCCCCTGCCCCTAAACTCTCACCTGTCCCAGGTCCCGCAGCGTAGCGGTAGCGGGGAGGAAAGCCCCGGTTTCCCTTGGTAGGGTCGCGGGGGGCGGGCAAGGGCGCAGGAAGGTGAAGTCGCTCCGGTCGGAGCCTTGGGAGAAGCAGGTGCCGTAGCACTGGGACTGGGAGTCGGTGGGTCGCAGGGTGACCTCCATGTACTTCAGGGTGCCGTCGGAGCTGAGCTGGAGCTTTGGGCTGGAGTGTTTGAAGACGTCCCGGGAGGGCGACTCGCTGAGCCAGCAGCAGCACCAGGGCGAAGGGCCGGCACGGCCTCTGCGCCGGAGGCACCGGGCAGCCAGGAGGGTGATGGTGGCGAGGGCCATGGTGCTAACGGCTGCCAGGGCGATGATCAGGTAGAAAGTCAGGTCTGGCTTCTCCTTGGCACCAGCCAGGAAATCCCGAGGCTTGTAGCTCTCCTCCAGGGCCACCTCCTCCAGGGCCACGCTGATGATGACAGTGGTGGAGAGCGGTGGGTCCCCATTGTCCATCACCTGGACAATAAGCTGCTGTGCTGCCACGTCGGTGTCCTTGAGGGCACGTGCTGTCCTCACCTCCCCGGTGTACTGTGACACCCGGAACAAGGAGGGGTCAGTGGACTCAGGCAGCAGTCGGTAGGAGAGCCAGGCATTGTGCCCGGCATCTGCGTCCACTGCTGTCACCTTGGTCACCAGGTAGCCCGGCGGGGCAGACAGCGGGAGCCTCTGGAGTGGTGGGATGTCGCTGTCACTGGCAGGGTGCAGGATGGTGGGGGGATGGTCATTCTGGTCCAGCACAAAGATGTAGACAGTAACATTGGCACAGAGTGGGGGGGATCCTGAGTCCCGCACGGCCACAGAGACCGGCAGAACCTGCAGCAGCTCAAAGTCGAAGGTGCGCTGAGCGTAGAGGTTGCCGTTGTCAGGGTTGATGTGGACAAAGGAAGAGGTAGGGGTACCCTGCACTTGGCCACTCTCTATGGAGTACACAAGCCGGGAATTGTCCCCATCATCAGGGTCAGAGGCAGAGAGAGTGCACAGCAGGGAGCCAGGCGGGTTGTTCTCCATGAGGAATGCATCGTAGGAGGGCTGCAAGAAGCGTGGTGGGTTGTCATTCACGTCAGATATGTTGAGGAGCAGCGTGAGTGTTGTGGTGAGGGCAGGAGACCCACCATCCCGGGCAATCAGCTCCACTACATACTGTGAGGTGGTCTCTCGGTCCAGGCTGCTCCGGGTGACCAGGGAGAAGTGGTTCTGAAGGGACCTGATGGCAAAAGGCACGTTGGGGGTGATCTCTAGGCTCACATCCCCGTTGGCTCCTGAGTCCCGGTCCCGTGCATTGAAGAGCCCCACGACAGTCTCTGGTGGGGTGTCTTCTGGCACCGGGTTTAGCAAGGAGGTGAGCAGCACCTCTGGAGGGTTGTCATTGGCATCCTGCACTTCCACCTGCAGCACGCAGCGACCCTCCATTTCCGGGACCCCTCCGTCGTGGGCTCGCACGTAGATCTCATAGAAAGGTGATTCCTCGAAGTCCAGGGCCCCGCTCACCCGGACCTCACCGCTGCGGGGATCCAGGGCAAAGAGCCTGCGCACCGAGTCGGAGGTGTGGACCCCGAAGGAGTACTGCGTCTCCCCATTGGGGCCCTCGTCGGGGTCAGACGCATTGAGGCGGAGGAGCAGGGCACCCACGGGTGTGTTTTCAGGCACTTGCACCTTGTAGGTGGCACGGTCAAAGGTGGGAGCGTTGTCATTGACATCCAGGACCAGGACCGTGATCTGTGCCGTGCCCGAGCGGGCTGGGCTCCCCCCGTCCGTGGCCGTCAGCACCAGCTGCAGTTCTGGCTGCTCTTCCCGGTCCAGGGCACGCTCCAGCACCAGCTCCGGGAAGAGTTTGCCATCCTGCTGTTGCTTGACGTCCAGGGAGAAGTAGGGGTTGGGGCTGAGGCGGTAGGAGCCCACCGCGTTGGTGCCCACGTCGGGGTCCTGCGCGCTCTCCAGGGGGAAACGCGTGGCTGTGGCAGCAGACTCGGCCACGCGCAGGGTGCGGTGAGCGGAGGGGAAGCTCGGAGAGTTGTCATTCAGATCCAGGATCTCCACTTCCAGGCGGAAGAGCTGCAGGGGGTTCTCTGCCACCACCTGCACCGACAGCACGCAGCTGGCAGCCGCTCCGCACAGGCGCTCCCGGTCCAGCTGCTGCTTCACGAGCAGCTCCCCGCTGTCCAGGCGCACGGCGAAGCGGCGCAGGCTCTCCTCCGAGCCCAGGCGCAGCCTGCGACCCGGCAGCTCCTCCACTTTCAAGCCCAGGTCCCGGGCCACGTTTCCCACCACGGTTCCCACCTCCGACTCCTCAAGCACCGAGTAGCGGATCTGCCCGGAGACCCAGCCCCATCCGCAGAGCGAAAACAAACTCAGTACTTGCCATTTCCAGGCGGGTCGCTGGAGGCTGACGCTCTCCATGGCCGTGTGAGACTGGCCCGGGACACAGCAGGCGCTGGGGAGCTGAGCAAAAAGATCCCTGGGTCTCTCTTGCACGGCTTGGAAAACAGCTCCGGGGCTCCGGCAGGCTGCGGCTCCGGCTGTCAGCCTCCGAGCAGAGGGGGTGGGTTGGGGGAGGGGAACTGAATCACAGCCCCAGCGCGGAGGTGGAAGGGGGGGGGGGGGGGGGGAGAAGAGAAGCCGATTTCCAACCCCCCCTGCTTCAGATCAGCGCTCAATTGGTCGAGAGGTCCGTCCCCTCTCAGCCAGCAGTGAGTCCCCAGGGCGGGAAGCAGGGGCCCAAGCCGGCATCAAGCAGAGCTGCCACCCCCGGCCTCCCTCCGCCGGCCTCAGTCACTTGCTCCCACGGCTCGCTTCCCGTTCACAGGGAAACTGCACGTCCTGGCAGCCTGGAAGCGAGGTACAAGCCCTCCCTGTGAGCTCCCCCTGCCTCAATGGTGGCTTCACATCGCACCCCCAGACAAAGGGCAGCTGTCATGAACGCGGGCCAAAGGACTTTTCATGCCTGATGAAAAGGTGCTTGTTAGAGCCCTGAGGTGCCAGGGGCTCTTCTCTCATCCCTTTTCTCCCACTCCCCCCCGTCCCCAGCTAATGCTTTGGTTGCTGCCCAGACACCAGCATTGCCTCTGTAACTGAGGTACCACTGTCACCAGTACAGTCACGACAGCTCGCAGGGATGCTCACCCCTGACAGCCCCCCATGGCTGCTGGGGAGAGGAGGTGGGAAAGCAGAGCTGGGTGAACCAATCAAAGCTGGAATGCAATTGCTCCTTACACACACATGGCTAGATGCCCTTTCCCCATCCTGGGACAAGGGGTCAGCCTTCACCATATCTGAGTCCCTGCACATGCACAGAGCCAGACACAAAGCCCATTAGCCCACCACTGGATCTCTGCATCAGGTGAGGATGTCAGACTGAGAAGGAGGCTCGAGCCTCCCACCTGTCAGATCCACCTACTGAAATGCTGCAGAAGACATAGCTTTGCAATCGAGCAACCTCACAGAGCGGAAAAGCAGGGGTCTCAGCCACCCCAGGGGGGAGCAGAGCAGTCACTTCCCCCTCTCCCCCCTGTCCCTGAGAATGGGGGCAAGCTGCAGGGTGGTAGCTCACTTCACATCCCCAAAGAAGCCTTGCACAGGTCATGCTCTGGAGACCTGTCCTCAGTGTGCTCAAGACCACCCCGACTTCCCTGGGGAGCACGTTGACCCTGGGGAGCTGTGGTTCACCGTGTTGCAGAGAGCAGAGATGTAGGCTGCAGCTCCTGCCTAAGACCCTGCCGCACCCCCCTCCCCCTCCCCCCCGCCTCAAGACCCGGGCACCCAGGGGACCTGGAGGAACAGGGAAGCGAGTCTGAGGGCACCCGTGCCCGGCACGGTGCGTGGTGACAGGGCACTATCCCTCTGGGGCAGAACGGAGCCGGCGGAGGAGGCGAAGCCGCTGCCGTCTAGGGGCTTCTCCCCCGCCCCCCCTCGCCTCCTCTCCTCAACCCGCAGCTCCCCCCGTCCCCGCCCGGGCTCCGCCTCCTGCTCGCTCCAGCATTCTTAAAGCGACAACGCAGCGTAACACTGGACAAGCGGATTCCACAGCACCCAGGGACTGGTACCTGCCTGAACATACTCAGTCCCTGAGGGCTTCCGACGGTGCCACCAGCAAGAAGCTGTCACAACAACCTTGACTCGGGGATGTGCCCTGTCCCCATGCCCAGGCAGCACAGCTGGGTGACAGACATTGATTCTGGCAAACTGGGGTGCTGTGCCCCTGGGAATGGGTTTGGTGCTGCTGTAGTGCCTCAGCAGAAGCCCCCCGTGAAGCCCACGGGAACTGGGAGAATCTGCTCAGTGTCCCAAGGTGACTCGGACACCACGGGGCTGGAGCAAGGGATGGGCTTGACACAGGGCACCTGCTGTTGCTCCAGTCTGCCAAAGCCCAGGATGGGGATGGGGTGTGTAGGATGGAGAAGGAAATGTCCCTATTGCAGAGGGTGAGAGCTCATCCTGTGAAAAGGCTCTGACCCAGATGACTCAGGGAGTTGAGGGATCACTGGAGATCCTGCAGGGCCCAATCCCTCACGGCAGGACAAGCTCCCTGCCACAGATGGGCCAACACCATCCCCACTGCATCAGTTTTGGGATCTGGCTGTTGCCCCACAGAGCCTTTGCAGGCTTGTCATGGTCTCTGGCACTGGGATGGACCTTCTTTGATCACAGAGACTGAAAAACCAGAGGCCAGTGCCAACCCAGTTGGTTTCTCACTGCCAGTGCCTTTCCAATACTGGGGAAGCCATGGGTAAGGGTCGTGTTTACTGCCTGCCTGGTATCACCTCCTTCCATACACACCCTCAAATCATTTATCACCATCATCCCTTGAGGCATCTTGCTGAACCCCTTGGTGGAGGGGACATCCTGTGCCGTAGAGCAGCTTCCACACTTGCTCCTGCAGCTGCTGCAGCCCTTCCCACCTGCCACAGAAGTGCTGAGTCTGAGCAGTGACGCGAGAGGAGAGAAAAAAAAAAGGCATAAAATAATTGTGAGAGGTTTCTGCCTCTGTCTGTGATTCGCCCACAGCGAGCAGGCGGCACACACAGCCCTGCACCGTGCACAGCTTCCGCTGCACATCACTTCCTTCTCCTCCTCACAGCCAAGGACACATCACCGGCACCAACCACCTTGGGAATCCACCAGATCACTCCCTGCTTCCTCTGGATCCACTCCCTGGCCTCACCTCTGAGGATCAAAGTGTTCCTGTAATTGAAAGCTCTCCAATTATGCTGCACAATTGCCACTGGGGAAGAAGCAGAGGAGCTGCCTGCCATGCAGATGCCTTCTCAGCTGCAGCTTGCTTAGTCAGGACGTCAGACATCACGCAGAGACAGCATGCTACAAATCATACTGGGCTTGGCACAGAGTTGTTATAACAACACCTGGGTGGAGGACCCATCATCCCGCTCAGAGCCACAGCCCAGCTCAGTGGAGCCCTGCAAGCAACTGGGGTAATCTGCACACCCCGGCACCGCCCCACCAAAGTGAACATCATCACAGAACTTCCACGGAAACAAAACCAGAGCCATCAGGAGTCAAACGTGAAGCGAGACACGGATGGAAGAGATCACTCTGTGACCACGATCTGTCAGATGGAGGAACCAGCATCATCCTTCAGCTTTGCCTGCTACAATGGGGGAAGCAACACCCCAGTCCTGCACTGGTAGCTGACCAGTGGCTCCCAGACCCGTTTGCACCACCACTTCCTCAGCCCAAACCAGGGCACGACGCAAAGAGGATATTTCCCTTCCCAGTGCCTGACCTCCCTCAGCTCTCATTCTGCAAAGGGAAGGAAGTACCGTTAGCAGCAAACTTTCTGCCAAGGATTTACAAGCAAGTGGTTGTGAGCTGACCTCAGCCTCCACCAATGACACAGGGCACACCCAAAGCTGCATCCAAAGGACACGTGTTGGCTGACCCGGGCAAACTGACTCACTTGATCCTGCTCACCACAACACAAACACCATCGACGCCCAGGACGGCTCATTTGACTCTGAAGGAGACCTGATCAGCTGTAGCTACTCACCCTAGAGGCATGGCACAATGGGATATTCCCCCCCAACCCCAGTCTGTTACCATACACATACGGCACAAAGGATCCACGGCTCAGTCTGGCGCTGGGACGCGCCAAGGAAGGAGCTACATTACCTCAGCAGGCGTGGGGAGCCGGCTGGCGGTGCCCACGATCTGGTGGTACAGCCCTGGCTCACCGTTCCTCATGGTGCTCTGTCGGCTCCCCAGGGGGCTGGAAGCGACGGGCTTTTTACACAGGAGATCACTCTGGCGAGAGTCCGTGGTGAGATAGACCTGGTGGTAGAAGTTGGGTGGCGTGAAGCCGCCCCGCACGGCATCAATGTGGTGGAAGGGCCCTGGTGTCCTGTACAAAGTGCTCCTGGAGCTGTTAAACAGCTCCTTTGATTGCCTCCACTTGTAGCACTTGAAGATGCCCACTGACAACATGGTGATGAAGAAAGCCGCCGACACCAAAATCACAGCCAGGATGAGATAGAAAGTCACATGCCTCTTGGGATCATTGGCAGGTGCCACGTCAGTAAGGTCAGGGAGCACCTCCTTGACCATCTCTGACACAGAGATGGAGACAGTGGCGGTGGCAGACAGCACAGGCTCCCCATGGTCTTTCAGCAGGATGACTAACGTGTGCTGGGGAGCATCATCATCCCGGAGCTGGCGGGCTGTGATGATCTCCCCGCTGTGCAGCCCAACTGAGAAAAGGCTGGGGTCAGTGGCCTGCAACAGGGTATAGGAGATCCAGGCATTGTACCCTGCGTCCGCATCCACTGCCACCACCTTGGTGACCATGTGCCCGGCAGAAGTGCCTGGTGCCACCACATCAGTGTAGGTGGTGGTGGTGGTGGTGTTGGGCTGAGGGTACAGCACGGTTGGGGCATTGTCATTGAGGTCAGTGACAAACACGCTGACTGAGATGTTGGTGGCCAGAGGTGGAGAGCCACCGTCCTGGACCTGCACCACCATGCTGAACTCCACCTGGTCCTCATGGTCCAGGGAGGTGAGCAGGTAGAGGGTGCCATTCTCCCGATTGATGGAGAAGATGTGGCCTACAGTGGGGTCACCCTGCAGCAGGGTGTAGGAAAGCTGGGCATTGCGCCCAAGGTCCGGGTCTGTGGCACTCACATTAAGGATGGGGATGCCAGGCACGTTGTTCTCCGGCACATAGACATCGTAGGAGTCCTGGGAAGACTTGGGCGCATTGTCATTGACATCTGACACCTGCACCAGGATGTGCTTCACAGCAGATAAAGGTGGTGAGCCCGAGTCCCTGGCTGTGATAGTGATGTTATATTCCGATGCCTTTTCCCGGTCCAGAGCTGCTTCTGTTTTCAATGTGTAGTAATTTTTGAGGGAGGAGCTGAGCATGAACGGGATCCCAGGAGAAATGAAGCAATTCACCAGACCATTATCGTGGGAGTCCAAGTCTGTTACACTCAGTAGAGCTACGACCGTCCCTGGGGCCGCGTCTTCGGGCACGGGGCTGTACACAGAAGTCACTGTCACCTCTGGAGCATTGTCATTCACATCCACAACTTCCACCAGCACTTTGCAATGAGCCACACCAGGAACAGCACCTTTATCCTTCGCCTGTAAGTAAATCTCGTACAGCTTCGTTTCCTCATAGTCCAGTTGCCCCTTGACCCTCAGCTCCCCCGTGGCCGAGTCCAGAGCAAAGAGCTCTCGTACCCTGGCGGGCGTGTGGCTGCTGAAGGAATAGACGATGTCTCCGTTGGGCCCATCATCCAGATCGTAGGCGCTGATCTTGGCGACCAGGGTGCCGCTGGGCGTGTTCTCCCTCACGCTCGCCTTGTACGTGGACTGGTTGAAGACTGGGGCGTTATCGTTGGCGTCCACCACGTCAATGTGGATCTGCAGGTGGGCCGAGCGCGGTGGGCTGCCTCCGTCCAGCGCAGTCAGCACCAAGCGCAGCTCCCGTTGCTCCTCCCTGTCCAACTCCTTCTCCAGCACCAGTTCCGCGTACTTGCTGCCATCCACCCTCGTCTGCACGTCGAGGGTAAAGTGAGGGTTGTCGCTGAGCTGGTAGGTCTGCAAAGAGTTAATTCCCACATCGGGATCTTGCGCGCTCTCTAGCGGGAAGCGCGCTCCGGCCGCCACCGACTCGCTGATTTCCAGCCTCGTCTGGCTGCTGGGAAAAACCGGGTCGTTGTCATTGATGTCCTGGATCTCCACGGCGCCGCTGTACAGCTCCAGCGGGTTTTCCACCACGATCTCGAAGCTGAGGGAGCAGGGAGAGAGCGCTCCGCAAAGCTCTTCCCGGTCTATCCGCTCGCTCACCAACAGCGCGCCGGTCGTCAGATCCACCCCGAAGTACTTCTTGTTGCCGCCGGACACCACCCGCAACCGGCGTCCCGGCAGCCGCCCGAGCTCCAGCGCCAGGTCGGCTACCACGTTCCCCACCGCCGAGCCTCTCCGCGCTTCCTCGGGGATCGCATAGCGAATCGCGGCGGAAACCCACTCGGAAACTCCAAACAAAAGCAAGAGGCTCAGTACCTGCCCCGTCGTCACCCCGCGGCTCCTTCCAGCAGCGCCGTTCATCGCACAGGACGGCCGCGCTTCCCCGCCTCCCCCTCCCCGTCTAGCAGTCCTCAGCTCGCCCCGTCATGCCGCTGCCCGGGACGCGGGGGCCGGCGGGGACACGGGTATGGCCTTGCGGGCTCCGCCGTGACTCACTCCCAGGCTCATTCTGAGACCGTCTGCGCCTCATCCCGGCTCCGAGCGGGGACGGGCCGCCAGATTTCCCCCCCTCACCCCCCCTTCCCCTCCCATCATTGGCCGACAGCGGCACACAGAGTCCCGGCCAATAACTGCACGGAGCGCGGGGCTGCTGGAGCCGCGCCGGGACGTAGCGCGGCGGCTCTGGCCACAAAACAGCGGGGTCAAGGCGGTTCATCCTGAAAAAGGAGAACACAGCCCTGCGAGAGACCCAGCCGAGCTGGGAGAGCGCAGAGGTCGGGCACGGGGCAGGAAGGTGCAAGAGCTGGCCGAGAGAATGACGCCAAAAGAGGCGATATGGAAACGAGAGGACAAGGGTGTTCCCTGGGAAAACATCGTCGGAAAGAAGCAGCAGAAGTAAGAAGGGAATGAGGGATCGAAAGGGTCGGTCGGTGCACATAGGGCGCCGGGGAGAGACAGCCCCGGCAGGATGAGCCAGCTCCACGTGTCCCTCGGGACCTTCAGGATGCTGGTCCTGCCATCCAAGTGCTTGGTCAGCCCTTTCCTGCCATTCCACGGCGTCGCGCCTCTGTGTGCCACCCAAAGCTCTGTCGCCAGCAAAACGACAGCTCGGCACGCAGTCGCCCCTGCCGCAGGGGTCCCACGAGCATCGCCCCTCCTGCTCCCCACCACCACCACTGTCCCAGCAGCCACCTCTGCCCCAATACATAGTACAAATCTCGGTTTAATATATCCCCCTGTTGATATCCCCCTCCCAGCTTGCTCCCCCAGTATCTCTTTCCACCAGCTAGACGCAGGGAAATCACTGTCTGCGACTTTCTGGTTCACCAGGAGATGCTGCCATTCCCGTACAGCAACAGCCTGACAGGTGACGGCACCGTATAAACCCGGTACAGGGAGCATCTGGGAGAGAATGAGCCAGTTCCCGGGATGCCTGCCTGCGTTTCAGGTTGTTGCTGTCTACAATAACTCGTGATACGTCGGCTTTTCCGACGTTGTGAGCACCTACGTGGATAAAACTACTACAATTTCATTATTCTGATCTGTCACCTGCACAGCTGCAACAGTATAAAAGAGACAAGGAAGCTTGAGAAGGAAGTACAAGGAGCTCTGTCAAAACCCATCTGTGGCTGAGAAACACGGCATCCCGGTGCCTTCCCACAGCCCAAACAGGTAAGGAAAAGATATCTAGGAAGGAAACCAGTCAGGAAATCATTTGCTTCTCGAGAAGGTTCTCTACATCCTGCACAACTGGCTCGGTTTTCTCCTACCCGCTGCTTGTCGGGGCTGTGTGACATGAAAAGCTGCAAATCCCCCTCATCAACATGGGACATGTGACACCCGCCGGTGGAACAGGGTCCTACATGTCCTCACCCCGCACAGTCCTGTCAGTTGCCATGAACACACGGGATCTAGTCAGACAGATAAGTAATATGTGAAGAGTCAACAAGGTCGAACAGGTCACCCCAGTCCTTCCCCTCTACATGCTCAGCTACTTCCTTTCCTAATAAATAATCGTTTGAAGACACCACCAAAAGATAATTCTGTATCTGTGATGCTCACCATTCTTATTATCAGGTCACAGAATATTATAAGAATACAGGCTTCACACCAATATAATACAGTGTTTGTCACCTAAGGTTGTATTGTAATCAAAGTGAATTCCAGAGCAAAGACTGAAGGAGAACGAGATGCTTTACTCACTGCAGCTGCATCAGGCACATGAGTACGTTACACTCCTCTTATCGCTTTTGTGTCTGCAGGCTCACAGAGCTGAGAGCAGATTTCTTTTCTCAGAGGCCCTTATGCAACCAACTCCCAATTATCTTTCTTCTTTACATATAATCCAAAAAGAAGAAAATCCACAGCTCTCTCTGAGTGAAATCATCTGTAGCCTCTTACTTTCTCTGAAATAAGCTCTGACTGTTTATTTTCCAACCACTGCCCATTTTGTGTCATTCCTAAACTGTTTACTGATGAATTTCTCTACCATGGATACAGCACTTCTGAAGGAGTTTCTCTGCATATTGAGTGCACCTGCATTCAAAGTACCTTGCCGGCTTTATGAAGCAGTAGAACAGCCAAGTAGCAGTGAAGTGAGCAGTGTGAAGAGATCTCAGGAAAGGCACAGAAGAGTGAACACACAACTTCCTATATTTCGACTGATCTGGAGACACTCTTTTTTGATGGAAAGACCAGATATTGATGGTGATGCCTCAAAGCTCCTGAAAGCACCATTTGGAGGGAAAGGAGTGGAAATGTGCAACAGAATTCCTTCAGTGATAAGTTCAAGCCCAACTCCAGACAGAGATGCTAATGCTGGCATTATTGCCAGCTCTGCCATGGCTCCAGAGGAGCCTATGGCAGTAGCAGACCCAAAGCATTTTCTGCTTGGCTCTGGGCATGGAGCTACAGTGAGGCACCAGCCTCAGCTGCTCAGATGGAGAAGAAATGTTAAGACATGGGTGTACACACCGTCTCTCTTTTGAAGAGTTCAGAGTACGAAAAGAACCGAGCTGGAACTGATCCACACAACACTATCCCAGGAAAAGGCTCAAAGCTGGCAGAGACAATAAATGAAGCAGTCACCAGATTAAGACAAAAGGGTTGTCTCAGCTTCTGACACCACTTTTACTCCCACTCCATGCTCACACTACTACCCTCGGTGAAGCTCACACCTGGAGTAAGACAGCAGTGCTGACAACATGGTATTGCTCCTCAGGGCACATCCAACCATTTGCAGAGGAGACTAGGAGAGTCAAAAAGAATAGCACACACACAGATGCACATACACAAATGCTGGTAGTAGGACATGACTGAATTCTGCCGTTGTCCAGCAATCCCGGAAGGCTAAACAGGGGAAGAAGATTCATGCAACTCTACAGAGAGGAACCCCAGGAGAGCAGCTCACCTCTGTTGAACTCCTGGGGCTGGGAGGGTCCTTGCTGGAGTCAGTGCCTAAGCCGGGATCCCCAACCAGCAGATGGTCAGGCAGCACTGCTGTACCTGGTCTCAGAAACGTGAAAGCCTTCTGACCTGACTCGGAGGCTAAACAAACCTCATAGGAGTAGGGCAAGGGCAGCGTGCTGCTGCAGTAGTTGTACGGTGCTTTTGAGCCGAGGCTCGAATACAGTTCCTTATCAGACGTTGTAAAAATGGGAGGGCTCCCCGACCGTCGGCATTTGAAGAACGATACCAAAATGATGGTGAAAACAAATAATAAGGACACGACAGAAATCGCCACAAGAAGAATGAGGTTTCGATCAGACGTCAGCTCGGACGCAGCATCTCTGTCACCGAGCTCCGGCAGCGCCTCCTGCAAGCTCTCGGCCAGCACCACGTGCAGCGTGGCCGTGGCCGACAGCGCCGGCTGCCCGTGGTCCTTCACCACGGCCACCAGCCGCTGCTTGGCCGCGTCCCTCTCCGACACGGCCCGCGCCGTGCGCACCTCGCCGCTGTGCAGCCCCACGCGGAACAGCGCCGGCTCCGCCGGCCCCGACACCAGCTCGTACGACAGCCACGCGTTGCGCCCCGCGTCCGCGTCCACCGCCACCACCTTGGCCACCAGGTACCCGGCCTCGGCCGACCGCGGCACCACCTCGAACGGACCCGACGACGACGCCGACGCCGCCGCAGCCCCCGCGCCCGCTCCTTCTGCCGGCGCCGGCCACAGCACCCGCGGCGCGTTGTCGTTGCGGTCCAGCACGAACACGCGCACCGTGGCCGTGGAGCTCCGCGCCGGCGCCCCGCCGTCCTGCGCCCGCACCGTCACCGCGAACTCGCGGCACTGCTCGTAGTCGAAGGAGCGCTGCGCGTACAGCTCGCCGCTCCGCGCCTCCACCGACACGTACGCCGCCGCGCCCGCGCTGCCGCCCGCCAGCGCGTAGCTCACGCGCCCGTTGGCGCCCGCGTCCGCGTCCCGCGCCACCACGCGCACCACCGGCGCGCCCACCGCGTTGTTCTCCGACACGTAGGCGCTGTACGCGGCCTCCTCGAACACCGGCGCGTTGTCGTTCACGTCCGACACCTCCAGCACCAGCGTCGCGCTGCTCGACAGCGACGGGCTGCCCCGGTCCCTGGCCACCACCGTCACGCGGTGCTCGGGCGCCTGCTCCCGGTCCAGCGCGCTCGACGTCACCACCTTGTACGAGCCGCCCGACGACGCTGCCACCAGCGACAGCGGCGCCTCGCCCGACAGCTCGCACCACACCTGACCGTTCTCGCCAGAGTCCGGATCGTTCAGGTTCAGGAGAGCCACCACTGTGCCGGACGGCGCGTCTTCTGGCACCGGGCTTGACACCTTCAGCAACGTGACCTCGGGTGCGTTATCGTTCACGTCCAGCACTTCCAACTCCACTTCACAATGTGCCACCGAACCGCCTCCGTCCCGCGCCTCCACCAGCAGCCGGTAACCCCGCGTCTCCTCGAAGTCCAGGGTTTCCTGTAGTGTGATCGTCCCACTCTCTGCATCCACTACGAACTTCTGAAGCACTTTGGCCGGCATCTTCCCAAAGCCATAGGTGATGTGGGCGTTGGTGCCGGCATCGGCGTCCGAGGCGGAGACGTTCAGCACCGTTGAGCCCGGCGGCGCGTCCTCCCGGAGACTCGCGCGGTACCGCTCCTGCGCGAACACGGGCGCGTTGTCGTTGGCGTCAGTGACGTTGATGCAGAGCTGCGCGGTGCCACTCCGGGGCGGATCGCCGCCGTCCAACGCCGTCAGCACCAGCTGCAGTCTCGGTTCAGTCTCCCGGTCAAGCGCACGGCGCAGAACCAGCTCCGCGAACTTGCTGCCATCCTGCCTCTCCTTCACCTCCACATCAAAGTACCCGTTGGTCTCCAGCTCGTAGCCCTGCAGTGAATTGCTGCCCACGTCCGCGTCCTCAGCGACGCCCAAGGCAAAACGGGCACCGGGAGAAGTCAACTCGTTGATCTCCAGCGGGAAAATATCTTGCAGGAAGCGCGGGGCGTTGTCGTTGACGTCCTGGATGGCCACCTCAATGTGGAAAACGTTGAGCGGGTTCTGCACCAGCGCCTCGAAGCTGACGGAGCAGGACGCCGCCTCGCCGCACATCTCTTCCCGGTCCAGCCTCTCGCTCACGTACAGCTTCCCGTCCTTCTCGTTCAAGGTAAAGTATTTCGCCGATCTTGCAGCGGCAGATGCCAGCTGCAGCTTGCGATCCGGCAGCTCGGCCGGGCTCAGCCCCAGGTCCCGCGCCAGCGGCCCCACCAGCGAGCCTCTGCCCAGCTCCTCGGGGATGGTGTAGCGGATCCGCTCTGGTGCCGCCCGGCAGCACAAGCCCAGCAGCAACGCGGGCAGCAGCACCCGCCCGGCTGTTCCCCGCCGCATCTGCCGATGCGGGCTCGCCATTCTCGCTAGCGCCGACCGCGCTGCTCTGTTCTGCCTCTGCCCTCGCTGCCTTCCTTCCAGCCGACGGCTCGTGCGTCTGTGCTGCCCGGGGCTGCTGCTGCTGCGTCCGGCGCCGGGCGAGCGAGCAGCCGGCGGGGACAGGACGCGGCGGCGGCTCCGGCCGCTGCGGCAGCGGCTCCGGCTCCAGCGCCGCTCCGCGTCGGCCAACAGCGGCATCCGGAGGCGCCACGACGCCACTGCAGCCGAGTGATGGCCGCGCCGGCGGGGCCCTTTCTCAGAGCAGCTGCCGGGAGTCGGCGCTGTCGGCCACCGAAAACTCAATTCACAGAGTTTTCCGATACTCGGGGAAATCGAGCCAAGCAGCTCCGTCTAGCAGCGACAATGAAGTTCTGGCTGGTGTTCGCCAGCGGGGGAAGAGAGCGCACACTTCGCACAGCAGATGGCAGGTGAGTACAAGCTTATAACGTACTGCTTATGTCTGATATGTCCAACAGCTTCTGCTATCCCTGCGAGTTATCATTTCCCAGCACGTGTATTTCACTTCTACAGTTATCAAATACTTCAAAGAAGCAGCTCTTGTTGAAAGGAAGCGCCAGAGTTTCCATTTTCTTTAAGGAGACTCTTGTTTATATCCCATTTACTTTACATACCATTCACAGGGACTGAGAGTAATGGCAAGTCTTATTCTCTGCAACCGACCAGTACATGGTCTCAGTTTTGCAAATCACAGACACCACCACGACTGCTCACTCTAGAACTGGGAAGCTACGCCTTTTACCTCAAAACTGCTTCTTTCAGTGAACAAGGTAAGTAAGAAGATCGAGGAACACAAATGGGCAGGGAAAAAAAAAAAAAAGGGACTCGTGAGCCGAGGATGTTTCAATTATATGTGTACTGTTTTGAGAAACGGAAAGAGGAGACATATGCTCCTCCGTGGCAATGACCGAGGTAAGGTACGTCAGCCAAAATTCCCAGGACGGAGGTTGGTAGCAAAAAAAGATGACAAAAAAGTTGGAAGCAGAAAAGTCATTAGGAGAACAATGCATTTGTAGAGGATGCATTTTACTCGTGACACCAACACAGTGAAAATATGCAAAACACTCCCAGAGGGGATGGTCTGAAAAAGGAAAGGAAAAAATCCTCTCGAGTACAACGTCTCTGAAAAACTATTTGATCCTCCCCAGTGCGTCTAGTATGGTAACAGCATTTCTTAGCAACAAACAAAGCAAATCATCAACGCAAGACTCTGCAAAGCAACAAATCTGGGTTGATGGGCATGGAAAGAACAGAGCACGTTATCCTCATCTGAATTCTTTCAGGTTCTACATACAAACCACGAGGTTGGAAAGTACAGGTGCCGCAGATATGGCTAACACTGCTACAGCTCCAATGATTCCATGGATGTCTGCTGTGATATTCACGGGGTACACGGGACAACTCAATTCCCAGCTATGCCAGTCTTATCACTCCCTCAAAAGTTACAAAGACACAGACCACCGAACTCAGCGGAGAACACTTTTAACCCAACCAAGGAAATTCCTGCAAACAACGATTACACAAGAGCACCTGGGAATGGTCTCGCAGTTGAGGAGGAAGTACCTCCAATGTGGAAAACACACACTGCATTCTGGTACTCGACACTGACTCTGCTGTTACTGTCTGAGAAATACAACTTGTGAAGAACTTCAACATACGAGGTAAGTACAAAACGCACCCCAAAGCAGGATCAGATGGCTCTAAGTTCGTTTCTAACAATGCCTTTCACGCATCTGACATCCATCATTAGTGATCATTAATTAAACCAAGATTGACATTAAAAAAAAATCAAATAAGAAGCACTGCACGATAAAAATAATGCTCTTTGTAACACTCTCCATCTGTAAGTACAATTGCTCCGTGACTGGTGAGAAGCAAAGAATAAGAATAAACAGTACTCTATAACACACACACATCTTTCAAAGGAAATAAACTATAATAAACATTGCAACATGAAGTGCCACGACATGTAATAAAAACTATATATTAATAACTACGACGTATTAGCCCGTCCTTGTAAGACCAGTTACATTTAAGATGAAGACAATCTCATTCAACTCTGGTACAAATGATGCAGAGAAATCATCTGACTCTGCTAATATAACCAAATTCCAGTTGCTAATAATGCAACACATTCGTTCTGAAGAGCTAATACTGAAAAGAAAATCACTCCTAAACGTGTCAAGGAACAGAAAAACGGCCGGGCACACGAGGACACGGAGCCATAACCCCACGTATTTCCTCTATCACAAGAGCATAGCATAGTACCGAAAAAATGTTGCCCTACTGGCAACACAAGCTCAGCACGCAGAGAAGGAAAGTAGGAATAAGAACAAGAGCAGCGTCTCGGAGAAAGACTGTCAGGAAGAACTCACCGGGGCAGCGACAGCAGGGTCCTCCCCGAGCAGCGGCGCGGGCTCGTCGGGCGCCGGGCGCGCCGGGAGCGTGTCGCAGCAGCTGCCGGCCGAGAAGCGGAGCTGGCTCTTGCGCGAGTCGGCCGTGAGCGACACCTCGTGCGAGTAGGAGTGCAGGAAGGCGCGGACGCCGTCGATGCCCACGAAGTGCGAGGCCGGGACGCCGCGTAAGGCGCCGCCGGCCGCAGCCAGCAGCCGCGAGCGGTGCCAGCGCCGCAGGCGCAGCGCCAGCAGCAGCAGCAGGAAGGCGACGAAGAGGCAGGACACGGCCGCCACGGCCAGCACCAGCCAGCGCGTCAGGCTGGCGGCTGGCTCGGCCGGCGCCGAAGCCGCCGCGCTGCCCAGCTCCGCCAGCAGCTCGGCCACGCTCTCGGCCAGCACCACCGTCAGCGTGGCCGTGGCCGACAGCGCCGGCCGCCCGTGGTCCTTCACCAGCACCACCAGGCTCTGCCGCGCCGCGTCGCGGGCCAGCGGGAAGCGCGCCGTGCGCACCTCGCCGCTGTGCAGCCCCACGCGGAACAGCCCCGGCTCCGTCGCCTTGGCCAGCTCGTACGACAGCCACGCGTTCTGCCCCGCGTCCGCGTCCACCGCCACCACCTTGGCCACCAGCGCGCCGGGCTCGGCCGAGCGCGGCGCCAGCTCCACGCCCGACCAGCCCGCGCCCGCGCCCGCCCCCGCCGCCGGCGGGTACAGCACCTGCGGCGCGTTGTCGTTCTCGTCCACGATCGACAGCCGCACCGACGCGTTGCTGCTCAGCGCCGGCGCGCCGCCGTCCTCCGCCACCACCCACAGCTCCAGCTCGCGCAGCTCCTCGTAGTCGAACGACCGCAGCGCGTACAGCGCGCCCGTCTCCGCCTGCACCGACACGTACGACGACAGCGGCGAGCCCCGCACGCGCCCCTCCCGCAGCCGGTACCGCACGCGCGCGTTCTGCCCCCAGTCCGCGTCCGCCGCCCGCACCGTCAGCACCAGCGCGCCCGCCGCGTTGTTCTCGGACACGCGGCCGCTGTACCGCGCCTGCTCGAACACCGGCGCGTTGTCGTTCACGTCCAGCACCCGCAGAGCCAGCACCGCGCTGCTCCGCAGCGCCGGCGACCCGCCGTCCGCCGCCCGCACCGTCACGTTGTACTCCGGCACCTCCTCCCGGTCCAGCTCTCGCGACGTCACCACGCGGTAGTAGCTTCCCTGCGAGCTCTGTAGCCGGAACGGGACGTCTCCGTCCAGCGAGCATCGCACCTCACCGTTCGCCGCCGAGTCCTGATCCTGTACATGCAGCAGGGCTACCACCGTTCCCGGCGGCGTATCCTCAGAGATCTCACTCAGCGCCGACCGCACCGAAATTTTAGGTGCATTGTCGTTAACGTCTGTCACCGTGATTGCCACTTTTGCCGTGTCAAAAAGGCCCCCGCCGTCATGTGCTTGAATCTCCAGTTGGTACGAGTCTCCTTCCTCGAAATCCAGGCTCCGCACCAGTGTTATCGCTCCTGACACGGAGTCCAACTGAAAAATCTCCGATGCAATATCATTCGCCGTCTTCAACGAGTATTTCACGTGCCCGTTCAGCCCATCGTCGGCGTCTGTGGCTGTGACAGTGACGAGAGTCGAGCCCACGGGCACGTCCTCCGGCACACGCACCGTGTACTCCGCCTGGCTGAACACGGGCGCGTTGTCGTTCGCGTCCAGCACCGTCACGAGGATCCGCGCCGTGCCCGTCCGCGACGGCTCCCCGCCGTCCATCGCCCTCAGCACCAGCTCGTGGAACGCCGCTTCCTCTCGGTCCAGCGCCTTCGCCAGCACCAGCTCGGGACGCTGATCATCGCCGGGACCCGACTGTACGGCCAATGAAAAATGCTCGTCGCCGCTCAGCTCGTACTTCTGTAGGGAATTCTGCCCCGAGTCCGGGTCAAGAGCTTTGGCCAGGAGAAACCGCGACCCCACGGCTGTCATTTCACTTATCCTCTCCTCCACCTCAATTTTCTTAAAGATGGGAGCGTTGTCGTTAATGTCCGTGATTTCCACTTCAATGTCGTAAACCTGCATTTCTCCTTCCACTATTACCTCACAGCGCAGCACACATTTCTCCACGACCCGGCACAGCTCCTCCCTGTCTATTCTTTCCGCTGTCACCAAGTGTCCCGTCTTGCCATGCAGGGAGAAATACTGCTTATTTCCTTCGGAGACAACTTTGATGCCAGGCTCGCCGAGCGCCGGCAGCTCCAGCCCCAGGTCCTTGGCCACGTCGCCCACGAACGAGCCCTTCGGCATCTCCTCGGGAACCGAGTAGCGCAGCTGCCCCCGCGCCGCCTCCCACGCCGCCAGCAGCACGCACCACAGCAGGGCTCGCTCCCGCCGGCCCCAGCGCATCCCCACCCAACACATCGCTGCCGCGGCTCCGCCGACACCGACCCGTTGCCGATCGGACTCCCGCTCGGGCTCCCTCTTTGTGTTGCCGCTGCCGCCCGCTGCCGCCGGCTCCTCCGCCTCGCTGCAGCTCGGCTCTGCACCGCGGGGCCGTTCGCAGACCTCCCGGCCGCCCACACACACCGGCAGCGAGCGAGCGAGCCGGGCCGCAGCGGGCGGGGCTGCCGGCAGCGCTCCGGCCTTCCTCTCGCTCCTCCTCGGTCAACAGCGGCGCCCTCAGCCTCCTCCCGGCACTGCAGGCATGGAGAGCTGCCCGACCGCCGGTACGCACCGACAGTCGCGGGGACAACACGGCGAACACCGGCACATCGCTTCCCCTCCAGCTGGGATCTCTCCACTCCATCCCATTATGATTTTTTTTATGGGGCGTTCCCTTACAAGGTACCGCCCGTGGGCGTGTTGTTCCCACCCCACGCGAACAAGCTTTTGCTGTTCACAATCTAAGTGAAGGGATATATTTTTTCGCTTCTTTCAAGGTGCAGAGAATATCCTTAGTCTTATCCCATTAGTCCCAAACCACAACCTGCAATAGGATGTTTTTCAGCAGGCATGTTTGAAATGACTTCTACAAGGACACCAAATGGATAGAGATGCTGAAATACAACACGTGATAATCAGAAACACCGCTGTCACCAGGGAGCAGAAATATCAGGCTCATTAAGCCAGAGCTACACAGTCTGAGCTAAACCTGAACTACCATCACTGCAGATGCTATACCGAAAACATGGGAAGACATTCTCCACTTTCTTCAGTGGAATGACCCGTAATTTATCTCATGCAGAAAGGATGCATGATTCATGAAGGGAAAGTAACTAACTCACGTTTTACCGAGTAAAAAAATGCGATCAGGAAGGAAACATAGACACGTAGATCAGAAATCTCGTCCACAACACTGAAAGGAATCCAGGAGAAAGAGAACGAAGTTTGCTTTGTCAACGTCTTTTAAAGCCAGAGCTCGTGTGAGCTGATCAGAGCTTCAACACACCTCTACCACTTTACCAAGGATAAGCTGGATAGCAAGAACCTCCCACTGAGACAACATAAGTGGTCGCTGATGAGTAGAGGCAGGTCAGCACTGCTAAGATGCTTTATCACGCACAATCGCTAATTTAGTGCATTTGTGGTTCCGAAAACGGTAGAAACTTCTAGACAAAACCTCTCAGCTGAACATGAAGCTGTCGCCAGTGAAGAAGTAGGAAGTGTGTGTTATTGACGAGCTCTTTCTTCTGAGTGAAAGGGGAGTGCCTCACTACCTATTCCATCCATTCACGGACACAAGTACCTGCATTTCCCATCCACAGCACCGAGGAAAACACAAAAGGAGGACGATGGAGGAAAAGAAAATTAAAGAATCTACTGGGCAGAGTAAGAATAGTCATCACTACCATCACATACAAATTTAGACAGAACAGGTCGTGTAGGCATGTCCAGCTACATGGCACAACTTTTGTGCCATGTCCAGCATTACATTAGCTCGTGAAAATTCAGAGCTTCAATACACCTCTATTATTGTAAACGGCAAAAGTTGCATGG
This sequence comes from Colius striatus, assembly GCF_028858725.1. Lineage (NCBI taxonomy): Eukaryota > Metazoa > Chordata > Aves > Coliiformes > Coliidae > Colius > Colius striatus. The sequence continues at coordinate 12,345,369 of NC_084767.1, forward strand.
CAAAAGCAGAACCAGCCCCCTAAGACTACACATATGACAGTTGTTGAGGCAGTAAGCTCCAGTACACACTGCATGCTCTAAAAGTGAACGGCAGTACTGGATTATATCAGTCCTTTAAGGGAAATACAGATTGGCCACAGCACACAGAGAGACACCACCATCACACCACAAGCACGTGCTTAGGAAAGACTCAAAGTCAAGGAGCGCTTACTGACCTGCGGTGCGTCGGGATCGGCGGGCGGCTCTCCCGCTAAGGCGCTGCCGCTCGGGCTCCGCTTCCCGCACGGCTCCCCGCCCAGAAGCTCCTCCGCCGGCACGCTGGGCAGCGGCGGCGGCGGCCAAGCGGCCTCGGGCACGGCGCGGGCCGGCGCCACGCACAGGTTGTAGGAGTAGGGCAAGGTGCCCTCGCAGAAGTCGGCCGGGAAGGCGGCGCCGGCCACGGAGAAGCGCTGCGCGCCCAGGCAGCGCAGGACGGCGGGCGGCCCGGCCCGGCGCAGCCGCGCCAGCACGGCCAGCGCCACGCTCAGCAGGAAGAGGGCGGAGAGCAGCGCCAGCGCCAGCACCAGCGAGAACTGCAGCTCCGCCGCCGCCTCGCCGCCCGCCGGCCGCTCGCTCAGCTCCGGCAGCGCCTCCTGCAAGCTCTCGGCCAGCACCACGTGCAGCGTGGCCGTGGCCGACAGCGCCGGCTGCCCGTGGTCCTTCACCACGGCCACCAGCCGCTGCTTGGCCGCGTCCCTCTCCGACACGGCCCGCGCCGTGCGCACCTCGCCGCTGTGCAGCCCCACGCGGAACAGCGCCGGCTCCGCCGGCCCCGACACCAGCTCGTACGACAGCCACGCGTTGCGTCCCGCGTCCGCGTCCACCGCCACCACCTTGGCCACCAGGTACCCGGCCTCGGCCGACCGCGGCACCACCTCGAACGGACCCGACGACGACGACGCCGCCGCCGCAGCCCCCGCGGCCGCTCCTTCTGCCGGCGCCGGCCACAGCACCCGCGGCGCGTTGTCGTTGCGGTCCAGCACGAACACGCGCACCGTGGCCGTGGAGCTCCGCGCCGGCGCCCCGCCGTCCTGCGCCCGCACCGTCACCGCGAACTCGCGGCACTGCTCGTAGTCGAAGGAGCGCTGCGCGTACAGCTCGCCGCTCCGCGCCTCCACCGACACGTACGCCGCCGCGCCCGCGCTGCCGCCCGCCAGCGCGTAGCTCACGCGCCCGTTGGCGCCCGCGTCCGCGTCCCGCGCCACCACGCGCACCACCGGCGCTCCCACCGCGTTGTTCTCCGACACGTAGGCGCTGTACGCGGCCTCTTCGAACACCGGCGCGTTGTCGTTCACGTCCGACACCTCCAGCACCAGCGTCGCGCTGCTCGACAGCGACGGGCTGCCCCGGTCCCTGGCCACCACCATCACGCGGTGCTCGGGCGCCCGCTCCCGGTCCAGCGCGCTCGACGTCACCACCTTGTACGAGCCGCCCGACGCCGCCGCCACGAGCGACAGCGGCGCCTCGCCCGACAGCTCGCACCACACCTGACCGTTCTCGCCAGAGTCCCGGTCCCGCACTTTCAACAGCACCACCACCGTGCCCGACGGCACGTCCTCAGGCACGGGGCTCGAAACTGATGTCAATGTCACCTCCGGTGCGTTATCGTTCACGTCCAGCACCTCCACCTCCACTTCACAATGCGCCACCAGACCGCCTCCATCCCGCGCCTCCACCAGCAGCGTATAACCACGCGTGTCCTCGAAGTCCAGGGCTTCTCGTAGAGTGATCACTCCGCTCTCCGCATCCACTACGAACTTCTGAAGCACCTTGGCCGGCATCTTCCCAAAGCCGTAGGTGATGTGGGCGTTGTTGCCGGCATCGGCGTCCGAGGCGGAGACGTTCAGCACCGTTGAGCCCGGCGGCGCGTCCTCCCGGAGACTCGCGCGGTACCGCTCCTGCGCGAACACGGGCGCGTTGTCGTTGGCGTCAGTGACGTTGATGAAGAGCTGCGCGGTGCCCCTCCGGGGCGGATCGCCGCCGTCCAGCGCCGTCAGCACCAGCTGCAGTCTCGGTTCAGTCTCCCGGTCAAGCGCACGGCGCAGAACCAGCTCCGCGAACTTGCTGCCATCCTGCCTCTCCTTCACCTCCACATCGAAGTACCCGTTGGTCTCCAGCTCGTAGCCCTGCAGTGAATTGCTGCCTACGTCCGCGTCCTCAGCGACGCCCAAGGCAAAACGGGCGCCGGGAGAAGTCAACTCGTTGATCTCCAACGGGAAAATATCTTGCAGGAAGCGCGGGGCGTTGTCGTTGACGTCCTGGATGGCCACCTCGACATAGAAAACGTTAAGTGGGTTCTGCACCAGCGCCTCGAAGCTGACGGAGCAGGACGCCGCCTCGCCGCACATCTCCTCCCGGTCCAGCCTCTCGCTCACGTACAGCTTCCCACTCTCCTCGCTGACGCTGAAGTATTGCTTCTCGGCGCTGAGCTGCAGCTTGCGTGCCGGCAGCTCGGCCGGGCTCAGCCCCAGGTCCCGCGCCAGCGGCCCCACCAGCGAGCCTCTGCCCAGCTCCTCGGGGATGGTGTAGCGGATCCGCTCCGGCGCCGCCCGGCAGCACAAGCCCAGCAGCAACGCGGGCAGCAGCACCCGCCCGGCTGTTCCCCGCCGCCTCTGCCGATGCGGGCTCGCCATTCTCGCCAGCGCCGGCCGCGCTCCTCTCTCCTGCCGCTGCCTTCGGTGCCTTCCTTCCAGCCGTTCTCCACCTCTACTGAGCTCGGTGCCGGCTCGGACGATTCTTCTACCCCTGCCGCCTCTCGCCTGTGGTGCCCAGGCTGCTGCTGCTGTGTTCGGCGCCGGGCGAGCGAGCAGCCGGCGGGGACAGAACGCGGCGGCGGCGGCTCCGGCTCCAGCTGCTCCGCGTCGGCCAACAGCGGCACCCGGAGGCGCCGTGACGCCACTGCAGCCGAGCGATGGCCGCGAGGCGGGGTTCGTGCTCTTCTTCTCCTTTCATACAGCGTTGCGACCTCTCTTAATAAATAAGATCAGAGGCACTAGCGTCTAGCGTGAACTCTCATGATTATAACAACGACCGTCTCCTACTCGAGAGGCCGTTGTAGCTGCAGTAGGCTTTTGAAATGGTATTACACTCTATCAAACACTGATAAATAATAGGTTAAGTAGAAATAAGTGTACTCAAGCATATTTTCAGCCTTTGCTAATGTTTCCTCTTCATGACCACGTATATCTCTGAAAGTCATGAAATCGAAGGCAATTGTCGATCAAAGTGGTGACACCACTGAGCTACAGAGGGATAAAGAAGGTTCCATAGACCTGAGAGCCCTTTCTAACCCTCGTCAGCATACATGGTATGCTTTGACCCTCACAATTTACAAACATTGGTCATTAAAGTGACAGTTGCCCACATGTTTTCACTCTGATACGTAGCACCATCACACTGCAGACTTCACAAACTGATCTTTACATCTCTGTATGAAGAAGGAAGATACATCTGTGCTCACCAGTCTGGGAAGAAACGTGAAAGTTCTGGATTATTTCTTCCAAGGAGTCCCTACACAAATACTTTATTGATGGGGGACTGTCAGCACTTTTCAGGACAAAGAAATCAGGATCTGAACATGAACATAAGTGGCACTCACCTTGGCACCAGGCATGAAATCAAACCATTGCCCAGCCAAAACTGCGTTGAGCTATCTGTTTTCCTAGCTGAGAGCCAGTCTCTCACCCTCATTGCTCTACGTTCAAGGCCTTTCCTTCAACTGTGACACTACCCATCTTTAAGCTGTATATCAGCCATAATTCTTTGTCTTGGCACTTGTACACTTACAGGATATGTTTGCAAAAATGCCGTCTGGGCTGATAATTTAACAGACCTCCACTTTTAAGGACCATCAGTCAAAGTGAGCCCCAGAAAACGTGAAGCGACAATAGTAAACTATTTAGCAACCTCTCACATGGAACAACATGGAAAGGGAATATATGCGTCTAGGTTACAGCCATTAGGGAAAATACCCAAACCAGCATTAGAGAAAGGAGTGAATAGTCACTGAGCTCTTCCGAAAGCTTCCATCATGATATTCCTAATTAGTATAAAACGAAATTATTTTTAAATATATCATGCCAACACACTGAAAGAACCTCTCAGGGCTTCTCATACAGCTCAGGTAAAATGTCTTAGGTCACACTTCCTTGAGGAGAAGAAACTCACATCACATGACAACACAGATGGGCACCAAACCAAAGGAACAAGTCACTTGTATCCTTCAATAGGCCCTCACACACAGCTCCCAGGACTTGCATCGCCAATAGTTCAAAATTCACATAAAGTCTTTCGACCTTTGTCATTTACAAGCACTTTCCATCACAGGGACAGTTACACAGAAAAAATCTCTGAGAAATGACAAAGGAACGTCCACAGATCTCATGCATGTGTACAGAAGAATTATCAAGAATCTAAAAGTAAATGAGGAGCAGCCATCCAAGAGAGACAGGGGTCCTGAGCAGTGGGTAACACAGTCGGGATGTGAGAAAAACACAAACCCGGGCTCTAATGAAATGGAAACCCAAAGCAACCGCATTCCTCCTGCCTCCCAAACCCAATACCTGGCTGAGACACAACCCGAAGTGTTCGCTCTCAGCATCAAGAGCCAACAGCTGATAGAGAAAACTTTTCTCTGCTAGCAACACAAGCTCAGCACGCACAGAAAGAAGGCAGAAAAGGGCACAGAATTAACCAATTCCAGCGTCGCGAATAAAGACGGTCAGGAAGAAGTCACCGCGGCAGGGGCAGAATGGGCACATGATAAAAGCAAATATCCCTTCTCCAATAAAGTAAAATCTCAAAGTAGGCCAAATATCCTGCCTCCCAAACCAAACACCTCGCTGAGACACAACCTGAAGTGTTCCCTCCCAGACACTTGCTGATGAAGAAAACTTTGCTCTCCTGGCAACACAAGCTCAGCACGCACAGAAAGTAGGGCAAAAAAGTAACCAAATGCAGAGACACAAATAAAGACTGTCAGGAAGAACTCACCGGGGCAGGGGCAGCAGGGTCCTCCCCGAGCAGCGGCGCGGGCTCGTCGGGCGCCGGGCGCGCCGGGAGCGTGTCGCAGCAGCTGCCGGCCGAGAAGCGGAGCTGGCTCTTGCGCGAGTCGGCCGTGAGCGACACCTCGTGCGAGTAGGAGTGCAGGAAGGCGCGGACGCCGTCGATGCCCACGAAGTGCGAGGCCGGGACGCCGCGCAAGGCGCCGCCGCCCGCAGCCAGCAGCCGCGAGCGGTGCCAGCGCCGCAGGCGCAGCGCCAGCAGCAGCAGCAGGAAGGCGACGAAGAGGCAGGACACGGCCGCCACGGCCAGCACCAGCCAGCGCGTCAGGCTGGCGGCCGGCTCGGCCGGCGCCGAAGCCGCCGCGCTGCCCAGCTCCGCCAGCAGCTCGGCCACGCTCTCGGCCAGCACCACCGTCAGCGTGGCCGTGGCCGACAGCGCCGGCCGCCCGTGGTCCTTCACCAGCACCACCAGGCTCTGCCGCGCCGCGTCGCGGGCCAGCGGGAAGCGCGCCGTGCGCACCTCGCCGCTGTGCAGCCCCACGCGGAACAGCCCCGGCTCCGTCGCCTTGGCCAGCTCGTACGACAGCCACGCGTTCTGCCCCGCGTCCGCGTCCACCGCCACCACCTTGGCCACCAGCGCGCCGGGCTCGGCCGAGCGCGGCGCCAGCTCCACGCCCGACCAGCCCGCGCCCGCCCCCGCCCCCGCCGCCGGCGGGTACAGCACCTGCGGCGCGTTGTCGTTCTCGTCCACGATCGACAGCCGCACCGACGCGTTGCTGCTCAGCGCCGGCGCGCCGCCGTCCTCCGCCACCACCCACAGCTCCAGCTCGCGCAGCTCCTCGTAGTCGAACGACCGCAGCGCGTACAGCGCGCCCGTCTCCGCCTGCACCGACACGTACGACGACAGCGGCGAGCCCCGCACGCGCCCCTCCCGCAGCCGGTACCGCACGCGCGCGTTCTGCCCCCAGTCCGCGTCCGCCGCCCGCACCGTCAGCACGAGCGCGCCCGCCGCGTTGTTCTCGGACACGCGGCCGCTGTACCGCGCCTGCTCGAACACCGGCGCGTTGTCGTTCACGTCCAGCACCCGCAGCGCCAGCACCGCGCTGCTCCGCAGTGCCGGCGACCCGCCGTCCGCCGCCCGCACCGTCACGTTGTACCCCGGCACCTCCTCCCGGTCCAGCTCTCGCGACGTCACCACGCGGTAGTAGCTTCCCTGCGAGCTCTGTAGTCCGAACGGGACGCCTCCGTCCAGCGAGCATCGCACCTCACCGTTCGCCCCCGAGTCCCGGTCCTGCACGTGCAGCAGGGCCACCACCGTTCCGCGTGGCGTGTCCTCAGAGATCTCACTCAGCGACGACCGCACCGAAATTTTAGGTGCGTTGTCGTTGACGTCTGTCACCGTGATTGCCACTTTTGCCGTGTCAAAAAGGCTCCCGCCGTCATGTGCCTGAATCTCCAGTTGGTACGAGTGTCCTTCCTCGAAGTCCAGGCTCTGCACCAGCGTTATCGCTCCTGTCACAGAGTCCAACTGGAAAATCTCCGATGCAATATCATTCGCTTTTTTCAACGAATATTTGACGTCCCCGTTCAGCCCATCGTCAGCGTCTGTGGCTGTGATAGTGACGAGAGTCGAGCCCACAGGCACGTCCTCCGGCACATGCACCGTGTACTCCGCCTGGCTGAACACGGGCGCGTTGTCGTTGGCGTCCACAACCGTCACGCGGATCCGCGCTGTGCCCGTCCGCGACGGCTCCCCGCCGTCCATCGCCCTCAGCACCAGCTCGTGGAACGCCGCTTCCTCTCGGTCCAGCGCCTTCGCCAGCACCAGCTCGGGACGCTGATCATCGCCGGGACCCGACTGCACGGCTAATGAAAAATGCTCGTCGCCGCTCAGCTCGTACTTCTGTAGGGAATTCTGCCCCGAGTCCGGGTCAAGAGCTTTGGCCAGGAGAAACCGCGACCCCACGGCTGTCATTTCACTTATCCTCTCCTCCACCTCAATTTCCTTAAAAATGGGCGTATTATCGTTAATGTCCGTGATTTCCACTTCAATGTCGTAAACCTGCATTTCTCCTTCCACTATCACCTCACAGCGCAGCACACATTTCTCCACGCCCGGACACAGCTGCTCCCTGTCTATTCTTTCCGCTGTCACCAAGTGTCCCGTCTTCCCGTGCAGGGAGAAATACTGCTTATTTCCTTCGGAGACAACTTTGATGCCAGGCTCGCCGAGCGCCGGCAGCTCCAGGCCCAGGTCCTTGGCCACGTCGCCCACGAACGAGCCCTTCGGCATCTCCTCGGGAATCGAGTAGCGCAGCTGTCCCCGCGCCGCCTCCCACGCCGCCAGCAGCACGCACCACAGCAGGGCTCGCTCCCTCCGGCCCCAGCGCCTCCCCACCCAACACATCGCTGCCGCGGCTCCGCCGACACCGACCCGTTGCCGATCGGGCACCCACTCGGACTCTGTCTCTGTGTCGCCGCTGCCGCCCGCTGCCGCCGGCCCCTCCGCCTCCTTGCAGCTCGGCTCCGCACCGTGGGGCCGTTCGCAGACCGCCCGGCCGCCCACAAACACCGGCAGCGAGCGAGCGAGCCGGGCCGCAGCGGGCGGGGCTGCCGGCAGCACTCCGGCCCTCCTCTCGCTCCTCCTCGGTCAACAGCGGCGCCCGCAGCCTCCTCCCAGAACTGCAGGCGCTGAGCGCTGCCCACCGCTGCCCGACCGCCGGTACCCACCGACAGCTCGCGGAGACAACACCGCGAACACCGGCATATCACTTCCCTTCCAGCTGCGATCTCCCCACTCCATCCTATTATGATTTTTATGGCTCTTTCCCTTACAAGATGCCACCCATGGGTGTTTTGTTCCCACCCCACCCGAACAAGCTCTTGCTGTTGACCATTAAAGTGAAGGGAAATCTTTTTTCGCTTCTTTCAAGGTGCAGAATATCATTAGCCTCATCCCATTAGTCCCAAACCACAATGTGCAACAGGACGTTTTGCAGCAGGAATGTTTGAAATGACTTCTACAAGGACAGTAAACGGAAAGAGATGCTGAGATACAACACGTGATAATCAGACACACCCCTGTCATCGGGGAAGCAGAGATATCAGGTTTATTAAGCCACAGCTACGCCCTCCTGAGTTACACCTGAGCTACCATCACTGCAGACGCTATATCGAAAACATGGGAAGTGATTCTCCACTTTCTTCAGTGGAATGACCCATAATTTCTCTCATGCAGAAAGGATGCACGTTTCATGAAGGGAAAGTGAATAACACCGAGCTTCAATATAATTTTCACCGAGTAAAAAATGTGATCATGAAGTAAACATAGACACATAGATCAGAAATCTCCTCCACAACAGCCAAAGGAGGTCAGGAGAAAAAGAATGAAGTTTCCCTTGTCGATGTCCAGTAAAGTCAGAGCTCGTGCGAGCTCATCGAACTTCAACACACCTCTACCACTTTACTCAGGATAAGCTGGGTAGCAACAACCTCTCTATGAGATAACACAAGTGGTCGCTGATGAGTTAAGGGAGGTCAGTGCTGCCTGCTCTTAAATAAGACGCTTTATCACACACAATCGATAGAAACTTCTAGACAAAACCTCTCAGCTGAACCTGAAGCTGCCACCACTGAAGAAATTGGAAGTGCGTGTTGTTGACGAGCCCTTTCTTCTGAGTGAAAGGGGAGTGCTTCACTACCTATTCCATCCATTCACGGACACGAGTACCTGAATTTCCCATCCACGGCACCGAGGAAAACACCAAAGGAGGAGGATGGAGGAAAAGAAAAGTAAAGAATCTTACTGGGCAGAGTAAGAATAGTCATCACTACCATCATACACAAATTTAGACAGCACAGGTCGTGTAGGCAACTTTTCTGCCATGTCCAGCATTACATTAGCTCATGAAAATTCAGAGCTTCAATACACCTCTATTATTGTAAACGGCAAAAGTTGCACGGCAGAAGCAGAACCAGCCCCCTAAGACTACACATATGACAGTTGTTGAGACAGGAAGCTCCAGTATACACTGCATGCTTTAAAAGTGAACGGCAATACTGGATTATATCAGTCCTTTAAGGGAAATACAGATTGGCCACAGCACACAGAGAGACACCACCATCACACCACAAGCACGTGCTTAGGAAAGACTCGAAGTCAAGGAGCGCTTACTGACCTGCGGTGCGTCGGGATCGGCGGGCGGCTCTCCCGCTAAGGCGCTGCCGCTCGGGCTCCGCTTCCCGCACGGCTCCCCGCCCAGAAGCTCCTCCGCCGGCACGCTGGGCAGCGGCGGCGGCGGCCAAGCGGCCTCGGGCACGGCGCGGGCCGGCGCCACGCACAGGTTGTAGGAGTAGGGCAAGGTGCCCTCGCAGAAGTCGGCCGGGAAGGCGGCGCCGGCCACGGAGAAGCGCTGCGCGCCCAGGCAGCGCAGGACGGCGGGCGGCCCGGCCCGGCGCAGCCGCGCCAGCACGGCCAGCGCCACGCTCAGCAGGAAGAGGGCGGAGAGCAGCGCCAGCGCCAGCACCAGCGAGAACTGCAGCTCCGCCGCCGCCTCGCCGCCCGCCGGCCGCTCGCTCAGCTCCGGCAGCGCCTCCTGCAAGCTCTCGGCCAGCACCACGTGCAGCGTGGCCGTGGCCGACAGCGCCGGCTGCCCGTGGTCCTTCACCACGGCCACCAGCCGCTGCTTGGCCGCGTCCCTCTCCGACACGGCCCGCGCCGTGCGCACCTCGCCGCTGTGCAGCCCCACGCGGAACAGCGCCGGCTCCGCCGGCCCCGACACCAGCTCGTACGACAGCCACGCGTTGCGCCCCGCGTCCGCGTCTACCGCCACCACCTTGGCCACCAGGTACCCGGCCTCGGCCGACCGCGGCACCACCTCGAACGGACCCGACGACGACGACGACGCCGCCGCAGCCCCCGCGCCCGCTCCCGCTGCCGGCGCCGGCCACAGCACCCGCGGCGCGTTGTCGTTGCGGTCCAGCACGAACACGCGCACCGTGGCCGTGGAGCTCCGCGCCGGCGCCCCGCCGTCCTGCGCCCGCACCGTCACCGCGAACTCGCGGCACTGCTCGTAGTCGAAGGAGCGCTGCGCGTACAGCTCGCCGCTCCGCGCCTCCACCGACACGTACGCCGCCGCGCCCGCGCTGCCGCCCGCCAGCGCGTAGCTCACGCGCCCGTTGGCGCCCGCGTCCGCGTCCCGCGCCACCACGCGCACCACCGGCGCGCCCACCGCGTTGTTCTCCGACACGTAGGCGCTGTACGCGGCCTCCTCGAACACCGGCGCGTTGTCATTCACGTCCGACACCTCCAGCACCAGCGTCGCGCTGCTCGACAGCGACGGGCTGCCCCGGTCCCTGGCCACCACCGTCACGCGGTGCTCGGGCGCCTGCTCCCGGTCCAGCGCGCTCGACGTCACCACTTTGTACGAGCCGCCCGAAGACGACGCCACCAGTGACAGCGGCGCCTCGCCCGACAGCTCGCACCACACCTGACCGTTCTCGCCAGAGTCCGGATCGTTCACGTTCAAGAGGGCCACCACCGTGCCCGATGGCGCGTCCTCGGGCACCGTGCTCGACGCCGACAGCATCGTGATCTCGGGTGCGTTGTCATTAATGTCCAGCACATCCACCTCCACCTTACAGTGTGCCACCAGACCACCGTCATCCTGTGCCTCCACGGCCAGGCTGAACGTTCGCGTCTCTTCGAAGTCCAGCATTTCCCGGAGTATGATAGCCCCGCTCTCCGCATTAACCATGAACTTTTGAATCATCTTGACCGGCATCTTCCCAAAGCCGTAGGTGATGTGGGCGTTGCTGCCGGCATCGGCGTCGGATGCGGAAACGTTCAGCACCGTTGAGCCCGGCGGCGCGTCCTCCCGGAGACTCGCGCGGTACCGCTCCTGCGCGAACACGGGCGCGTTGTCGTTGGCGTCAGTGACGTTGATGCAGAGCTGCGCGGTGCCACTCCGGGGCGGATTGCCGCCGTCCAACGCCGTCAGCACCAGCTGCAGTCTCGGTTCAGTCTCCCGGTCAAGCGCACGGCGCAGCACCAGCTCCGCGAACTTGCTGCCATCCTGGCTCTCTTTCACCTCCACATCAAAGTACCCGTTGACCTCCAGCTCGTAGCCTTGTAGTGAGTTGCTGCCCACGTCTGCGTCCTCGGCCATGCCCAAATAAAACCGGGCACCAGGAGATGTCAACTCGTTAATTTTTAGCTGGAAAGTGTCTTGCAGGAAGCGCGGGGCGTTGTCGTTGACGTCCTGGATGAACACCTCTACGTGGAAAACGTTGAGCGGGTTCTGCACCAGCGCCTCGAAGCTGACGGAGCAGGACGCCGCCTCGCCGCACATCTCCTCCCGGTCCAGCCTCTCGCTCACGTACAGCTTCCCGTCCTTCTCGCTCAAGGTAAAGTATTTCGTCGGTCTTGCAGCGGTAGATGCCAGCTGCAGCTTGCGTGCCGGCAGCTCGGCCGGGCTCAGCCCCAGGTCCCTCGCCAGCGGCCCCACCAGCGAGCCTCTGCCCAGCTCCTCGGGGATGGTGTAGCGGATCCGCTCCGGCGCCGCCCGGCAGCACAAGCCCAGAAGCAACGCGGGCAGCAGCACCCGCCCGGCTGTTCCCCGCCGCCTCTGCCGATGCGGGCTCGCCATTCTCACCAGCTCCGGCCGCGCTCCTCTCTCCTGCCTCTGCCCTCGCTGCCTTCCTTCCCGGCGCTCTCGGCAACCAGCGAGCTCGGCGCCGGCTCGGACGATTCTTCTACCCCTGCCGCCACTCGCCTGTGGTGCCCGGCGCTTGCCGCTGTGTCCGGCGCCGGGCGAGAGAGCAGCCGGCGGGGACAGGACTCGGAGGCGGCTCCGGTTCCGGCTGCGGCGGCTCCGGCTCCAGCGCCGCTGCGCGTCGGCCAACAGCGGCACCCGGAGGCGCCGCGACGCCACTGCAGCCGAGCGATGATCGCGAGGCGGGGTTCGGCTCTTCTCCGGTGCTCAGGGACTGCACTCGGCTTTGCGGTCTCGCTTTCCTTGCAATCAGGCAGCTCAGCACCAATTCCTTCATGCGACTCCAAAGGCGCTTAAAACCGAGACGTGCTTTTGTCTGCCTTTATGTCACATCCTTTATCTCAGTGAAACTGTATTATTTGTGTTAGTGCAACAAATAAAGGAACTCAGTTGCTCTTCATCAAATCCGATGGGAACTATGACAGCATTACACAATTTCATACCCTGTTTCCTCACCTGATAAAAATACCATAAATGAAATATCCGCGATTAAGTCATTCCCAGGGAACCACTAATAGAATAAATGAAGGCCGTGGCAGTTCTTTCTTGGGGATGCTGCAGAGGGTTTCCATCTTCTCAGTATTTCATTATTTTGCTCTTGTAAAGTCTCTCATATTTCTGCAATTGTTCATTTGTCTTGCAAGACGAACAACAGTTACAACTCTGGGAAATACATCACCTCAAAAGCTCTTTATAGGCTGAGATACCAGAGTAATCTTTAACATTTTGTTTATGGTTCACAACATTTCCTTTTTTTCCATATGCATACTTGAGGGGCTGACAATGGGAAAAACTGCAAAGGTCAGCCAAGTCTTTCACAAATCCTGTCATGATTTGAATTCGAGGGGATTCAAAGATTATAGAAATTATATTATTATTAGGCTATTCATATTAACAATAGCATAACGAGATATAATGGTATCTCATAATAATATGTTAATCATTATATCGATGTGTTAATAATAATTATAAATCATATTAACATAGATAAATTATATTATCATGCACTATATATTATAATATTTAATGTTAATAGTAATGCTATAATTATAGTAATAATTACAATGATCTAGTAGATTAAATATTCTCTACTCCACACCTAAAGACTATCTTATGTAGTCCATGGGCAGCTACACCCTTCAGTATATCAAGTTGCTCAAAGCCGTAACTCCCTGGCCTTTAAGACTTCCAAAGATGATGCATGCACAATGTTTCCCTCTTTCAGCCCTTCTTCACAGCAGAGATGTTCCAGTCCTTTGGCCAGTCTTACGGTTTTACTCTAGACCTGCTCTCAAAGGTCCATGTCTCCTGCCCCTTATATCCCATTTTTCACCAACCACTAGCCTAAAGTCCTTCTCCACAAGGCTGCTCTCAATGCCCCAGTCTGCACTGAGACTGGGCATTGCCCCAACCCAGGTGCAGGACTTGGCACTTGGCCCTGTTGAACTTCATGATCTTCACACTCGCCCACCTCTCGAGCTTGTCAAGGTCCCTATGGATGGCATTCCTCTCAGCTAGTAAATCAACAGCACCACTCAACCTGGTATCATCTGCAAACTGGCTTAGGCTGCACTGAAGCCCACACTCTGTGTCACTGATGAAGGTCCTAATACACTGACAACAGTAAAGATCCTTGAGCGACACCACACACATTATGTTTCCACCACACACACATTATGTTTCCATCGAGCCACTGACTCTTAGCATACAGCCATCCAGGCAGTTTGTCATCCATCTAAAAGTTCTGTCAAAGCCACATCTCTTCAACTGAGTGCCCAGCAGAATATGGGGTACCATGTGGAGGATATCTTGAACACATTCTCCCACTAACCCAGATGGTTCCTGGAAAGCTTGCCTGAGCTGGGGGGCTACTCTGCACGTGGAGTACCATGGTAGAGATGCTTTATTCCATTACAGACAAGTGTTCCTCTAGGGGTACATGCATTTCTAGAAAAGCCTTCCTGTTTGTAGCTGTAAACATCAAAGGTGTGCATAGGAACTGCCCCTGCACTCAGGCAAATGGAACAGGTTGGATGCACATTTCTCAGCACAAAACTTTCACCAGACACACCTCAAATTACATGGTACTCTATTTGGTACACCGTTAACAATGATAAGGAAGGAAATGACCATTGGTTTTCCCATGGCCTCACACAAAGATGTCCACTGTCTTTTCTCCATTCCCACACAACTTGTAGATTTGCTTCTGACCTCATAATTAACAAAAACTCATCGGGTCTCCTTATCACCATTCTCAGAAACAAAAAGAGGATTGTAAAGCACACAACTGCGAAATGGCCAACCTAAAAGAGGAGCAGTCATTCAATAGAGATTGGGTCACCAAGCAGTTTTCAAATGCTAAAACACTGTCAAGAAACAGGGAAAATGAACCACAGGCTTCCAGAAAACACAGATCTGAAAGTCTGCCTACAACTATAAAGAAACTCTACAACACAAAGTATAAGAGAGATATAAATGGGTAAGTAAGGTTTCATACATGAGTGGTGAGCCATTGCAGGTGTGTATCATCATTCTACCTGCACAATGACTATGCAAATGCTTTATCACTGGAATACTGTCATGACCCTTCATGACAGGGAAGCAAAGATCACAGCATGAATGGCACAGGCCTTGGCACCAGGAATATACTAGAATTTAATCTTGGGGGCTGAACACCTGCAAGGCATGGATGGAATCTGCTTCCACAGCCCAACAATTACAAGATTGCTGCATGTTTTAAAGGTTATCAGCCATAATGAGACACAGCTTCAAACATAGACAACAAACAAGGCAAGGATGGGAAATCTGCAGAAGTAAAGACACCACAGCTTAGTATTTCAGATTCTGTCAGCGGTAGGAGGCACACAAAAAGTGGTTTTAGTTGGAAAAAAAGTTTTCAGGAGACGCACACAGGATCTCACACCAAAGACCAAAGCCACAGGTACCCAGTCTTTCCTTGGACAACAGAAGCGAGGAAAAATGCATGGCACCACAACTGTAGGCCTCATATGAGAACCATTTCAAATTAAACCACTATTTCATCTGACCAGGCTCTGAACAGGGGGACTTTTTCACTCTGGCCAAAAGACAAAGAAAAAGCAAGGTACCTTTGTAGACAGACACCATGAAAGAAAGAAATGGTGTATACAAAACTTCTTATTATCAGAGACAAGGATCACAACACAGTCATGTGCAAAGAGCATCAACTTGGTCGGATGGGATTTGAGCAGTGGTATACAGAACTAAGACAATTCCAGACATTCGCCTTCAGAGGTCTCTCAATGAAGCCTAAGAACTACCAAAACACAGCCTTTGTCTCCACCTGCTCATATACAGTTCAATTAAAGCCCTGGTGATCAAAGTAATATTTTAGACGGAATCTCATCCCTTTCAGCAGATAGATGATAAAAAACAATACCACATTAATGCAAGTTCATATGTTCGTAAAAAAAACCCCATTCATGGTAATCATCATACAGCAGGAAAGCCAGGTGATCTCTCCTGACGATACCAAAAGCCAGCAGCTCACAGATTACTGCTGAAGTAAAATCTTCCCGTACTGGCAACACAAGCTACCCACGCAGAGAAGGAGAGCAGGAATAAGAACAAGAGCAGCGTCTCGGAGAAAGACTGTCAGGAAGAACTCACCGGGGCAGCGACAGCAGGATCCTCCCGGAGCAGCGGCGCGGGCTCGTCGGGCGCCGGGCGCGCCGGGAGCGTGTCGCAGCAGCTGCCGGCCGAGAAGCGGAGCTGGCTCTTGCGCGAGTCGGCCGTGAGCGACACCTCGTGCGAGTAGGAGTGCAGGAAGGCGCGGACGCCGTCGATGCCCACGAAGTGCGAGGCCGGGACGCCGCGCAAGGCGCCGCCGCCCGCAGCCAGCAGCCGCGAGCGGTGCCAGCGCCGCAGGCGCAGCGCCAGCAGCAGCAGCAGGAAGGCGACGAAGAGGCAGGACACGGCCGCCACGGCCAGCACCAGCCAGCGCGTCAGGCTGGCGGCCGGCTCGGCCGGCGCCGAAGCCGCCGCGCTGCCCAGCTCCGCCAGCAGCTCGGCCACGCTCTCGGCCAGCACCACCGTCAGCGTGGCCGTGGCCGACAGCGCCGGCCGCCCGTGGTCCTTCACCAGCACCACCAGGCTCTGCCGCGCCGCGTCGCGGGCCAGCGGGAAGCGCGCCGTGCGCACCTCGCCGCTGTGCAGCCCCACGCGGAACAGCCCCGGCTCCGTCGCCTTGGCCAGCTCGTACGACAGCCACGCGTTCTGCCCCGCGTCCGCGTCCACCGCCACCACCTTGGCCACCAGCGCGCCGGGCTCGGCCGAGCGCGGCGCCAGCTCCACGCCCGACCAGCCCGCGCCCGCCCCCGCCGCCGCCGCCGGCGGGTACAGCACCTGCGGCGCGTTGTCGTTCTCGTCCACGATCGACAGCCGCACCGACGCGTTGCTGCTCAGCGCCGGCGCGCCGCCGTCCTCCGCCACCACCCACAGCTCCAGCTCGCGCAGCTCCTCGTAGTCGAACGACCGCAGCGCGTACAGCGCGCCCGTCTCCGCCTGCACCGACACGTACGACGACAGCGGCGAGCCCCGCACGCGCCCCTCCCGCAGCCGGTACCGCACGCGCGCGTTCTGCCCCCAGTCCGCGTCCGCCGCCCGCACCGTCAGCACCAGCGCGCCCGCCGCGTTGTTCTCGGACACGCGGCCGCTGTACCGCGCCTGCTCGAACACCGGCGGGTTGTCGTTCACGTCCAGCACCCGCAGCGCCAGCACCACACTGCTCCGCAGCGCCGGCGACCCGCCGTCCGCTGCCCGTACCGTCACGTTGTACTCTGGCATCTCCTCCCGGTCCAGTTCTCGTGACGTCACTACACGGTAGTAGCTTCCCTGCGAGCTCTGTAGCCGGAACGGGACGCCTCCGTCCAGCGAGCATCGCACCTCACCGTTTGCTCCCGAGTCCGGGTCCTGCACGTGCAGCAGTGCCACCACTGTTCCCGTTGGAGAGTCCTCAGAGATCTCACTCAGCGCTGACCGCACTGAAATTTTGGGTGCATTGTCGTTGACGTCTGTAACCATGATCGTCACTTTTGTCTTGTCAAAAAGTCCACCACCGTCCCGTGCCAGCACCTGGAGTTCGTACGAGTCACGAGCCTCAAAGTCTAGGCTCTGCAACAACGTGATCACTCCAGACTCAGAGTCCAGTTGGAAAATCTCTGATAGCATGTCCCTCGCTTTCTTAAAAAAATAGTTGACTTCCCCATGGAGTCCCTCGTCGGTGTCAATAGCCGTGATGGTAACAAGGGTGGAGCCCACGGGCACGTCCTCCGGCACACGCACCGTGTACTCCGCCTGGCTGAACACGGGCACGTTGTCATTCGCGTCCAGCACCGTCACGAGGATCCGCGCCGTGCCTGTACGCGATGGCTCCCCGCCGTCGATCGCCCTTAATATGAGCTCGTGGAACGCCGCTTCCTCACGGTCCAGCGCCTTCGCCAGCACCAGCTCAGGATGCTGATCGCCGCTGGGACCCGCATTCACGACCAGCGAGAAATGTTCATCGCCGCTCAGCTCGTAGCTCTGCAGAGAATTCCGCCCCGAGTCTGGATCGTGAGCCTCGGCCAGGGGAAAACGCGTACCCGCGGCTGTCATTTCACTTATTCTCTCCTGCAGCTCGATTTCTTTAAAAATGGGCGCATTATCGTTAATGTCTGTGATTTCCACTTCGATTTCATAAACCTGCATTTCTCCTTCCACTATTACCTCACAGCGCAGCACACATTTCTCCACGCCCGGACACAGCTGCTCTCTGTCTATTCTTTCCGCTGTCACCAAGTGTCCCGTCTTCCCGTGCAGGGCGAAATACTGCTTATTTCCTTCGGAGACAACTTTGATGCCAGGCTCGCCGAGCGCCGGCAGCTCCAGCCCCAGGTCCTTGGCCACGTCGCCCACGAACGAGCCTTTCGGCATCTCCTCGGGAACCGAGTAGCGCAGCTGCCCCCGCGCCGCCTCCCACGCCGCCAGCAGCACGCACCACAGCAGGGCTCGCTCCCTCCGGCCCCAGCGCATCCCCACCCAACACATCGCTGCCGCGGCTCCGCCGACACCGACCCGTTGCCGATCGGGCTCCCACTCGGGCTCTGTCTCTGTGTCGCCGCTGCCGCCCGCTGCAGCCGGCTCCTCCGCTCCGCGGGGCCGCTCGCAGACCGCCCGGCCGCCCGTACACACCGGCAGCGAGCGAGAGAGCCGGGCCGCAGCGGGCGGGGCTGCCGGCAGCGCTCCGGCCTTCCTCTCGCTCCTCCTCGGTCAACAGCGGCGCCCGCAGCCTCCTCCCGGCACTGCAGGCACCGAGCGCTGCCCGCCGCTGCCCGACCGCCGGTTCTCAGCTCGCGGGGACAACACCACGAACACCAGCACATCGCTTCCCCTCCAGCTGGGATCTCTCCACTCCATCAAAGTGAAGGGAATATTTTTTTTTAGCTTCTTTCAAGGTACACAATATCCTTAGTCTCAAACCATTAGTCCCAAACCACAATGTGCAACAGGATGTTTTGCAGCAGGAATGATTGAAATGACTTCTACAAGGACAGTAAACGGAAAGAGATGCTGAGATACAACACGTGATAATCAGACACACCCCTGTCACCGGGGAAGCAGAGATATCAGGCTCATTAAGACACAGCTACACACTCTGAGCTACCATGGCTGCAGAAGCCTTACCCAAAACATTGGAGGACATTCCCCTCTTTCTTCAGTGGAATGAACTGTAACATCTGTCATAGAGAAAGGACGCACGTTTCATGAAGGGAAAGTAACTAACTTCAAGCATCAATACAATTTTCCCGAGTTCATCAGGCAGAATGAGTAGATCTCATTCTTCTCAGCAAGGATCTATGTTCATTTGGAATAAGCAAAGTAACTACAAAAAGGCAATTTATGTCTGGACAAAATGAATGTGTTCATAGAGTTCTGTGTTCCACGAGTGAGCTTCAACACACCTCTGCCACTTCAGCCAGGATAAGCTGGATAGCAAGAACCTCCCACCGAGAAGTGGTCGCTGATGAGTAGAGGCTTGTCAGCACTGCCTGCAGTTTTATCACGCACAATCGCTTATTAAGTGCTTTCGCGTTCTGGAAATAATAGAAAATTCTAGATAAAACCTTTCAGCTGAACCTGAAGCTGTCAGCACTAAAGAAGTAGTAAGTGCCCATTTTTGACCAGTCATTTGTTCTGAGTGAAAGGGGGGTTGCCTCATTACCTATTTCACAAATTCACGGACACAAGGATCTCCATTTCCTATCCACAGCACCGAGGAAAACACCAAAGGAGGACGATGGAGGAATAGAAAAATAAAGAATCTCATTGTGCAGAGCAAGGATACTCATCATTACCATCACACCCCGTTTTAGACAGCACAGTTTGCGTAGGAAACTTTTGTCAGCTCATGAAAATTCAGAGCTTCAATACACCGCTGAAGTTGAATCAAAAGAGAACCTTCACCCTAAGATTACACGTATCTCAGCTGGTGAGGCAGTAGGCTCCAGTACACAACGCATACTCTAAAAATGATCAACTATTCAGTCCTTTCAGGGAAATGCCTATCGGCCACATCAGACAAGGGAAGACAAGAGGACACACCACCACAAGCACGTGCTTAGGAAAGACTCGAAGTCAAGGAGCGCTTACTGACCTGCGGTGCGCCGGGATCGGCGGGCGGCTCTCCCGCTAAGGCGCTGCCGCTCGGGCTCCGCTTCCCGCACGGCTCCCCGCCCAGAAGCTCCTCCGCCGGCACGCTGGGCAGCGGCGGCGGCGGCCAAGCGGCCTCGGGCACGGCGCGGGCCGGCGCCACGCACAGGTTGTAGGAGTAGGGCAAGGTGCCCTCGCAGAAGTCGGCCGGGAAGGCGGCGCCGGCCACGGAGAAGCGCTGCGCGCCCAGGCAGCGCAGGACGGCGGGCGGCCCGGCCCGGCGCAGCCGCGCCAGCACGGCCAGCGCCACGCTCAGCAGGAAGAGGGCGGAGAGCAGCGCCAGCGCCAGCACCAGCGAGAACTGCAGCTCCGCCGCCGCCTCGCCGCCCGCCGGCCGCTCGCTCAGCTCCGGCAGCGCCTCCTGCAAGCTCTCGGCCAGCACCACGTGCAGCGTGGCCGTGGCCGACAGCGCCGGCTGCCCGTGGTCCTTCACCACGGCCACCAGCCGCTGCTTGGCCGCGTCCCTCTCCGACACGGCCCGCGCCGTGCGCACCTCGCCGCTGTGCAGCCCCACGCGGAACAGCGCCGGCTCCGCCGGCCCCGACACCAGCTCGTACGACAGCCACGCGTTGCGCCCCGCGTCCGCGTCCACCGCCACCACCTTGGCCACCAGGTACCCGGCCTCGGCCGACCGCGGCACCACCTCGAACGGACCCGACGACGACGCCGACGACGCCGCAGCCCCCGCGGCCGCTCCTTCTGCCGACGCCGGCCACAGCACCCGCGGCGCGTTGTCGTTGCGGTCCAGCACGAACACGCGCACCGTGGCCGTGGAGCTCCGCGCCGGCGCCCCGCCGTCCTGCGCCCGCACCGTCACCGCGAACTCGCGGCACTGCTCGTAGTCGAAGGAGCGCTGCGCGTACAGCTCGCCGCTCCGCGCCTCCACCGACACGTACGCCGCCGCGCCCGCGCTGCCGCCCGCCAGCGCGTAGCTCACGCGCCCGTTGGCGTCCGCGTCCGCGTCCCGCGCCACCACGCGCACCACCGGCGCGCCCACCGCGTTGTTCTCCGACACGTAGGCGCTGTACGCGGCCTCCTCGAACACCGGCGCGTTGTCGTTCACGTCCGACACCTCCAGCACCAGCGTCGCGCTGCTCGACAGCGACGGGCTGCCCCGGTCCCTGGCCACCACCGTCACGCGGTGCTCGGGCGCCTGCTCCCGGTCCAGCGCGCTCGACGTCACCACCTTATACGAGCCGCCCGAAGACGACGCCACCAGTGACAGCGGCGCCTCGCCCGACAGTTCGCACGACACCTGACCGTTGTCGCCAGAGTCCGGATCGTTCACGTTTAAGAGGGCCACCACCGTGCCCAAGGGCGAGTCCTCGGGCACCGGGCTCGACACTGACGTCACTATCACCTCGGGCGCGTTGTCGTTCACATCCAGCACCTCCACCTCCACTTCGCAATGAGCCACCAGACCACCCCCGTCCCGGGCCTCTACCAGCAGCATGTAGCCCCGCGTCTCCTCAAAGTCCAACGCTTCTCGCAGCGTGATGGTACCGCTCTCATAATGCACCACGAACTTCTGAAGTAACTTTGTTGGTGCCTCCCCGAAAGCATAGACTATGCGAGCATTGCTGCCAGCGTCGGCGTCTGAGGCGGAAACTTTAAGTACCGTCGAGCCCGGCGGCGCGTCCTCTTGCAAGGTCACGCGGTACCGCTCCTGCGCGAACACGGGCGCGTTGTCGTTGGCGTCAGTGACGTTGATGCAGAGCTGAGCTGTGCCACTCCGGGGCGGATCGCCGCCGTCCAGCCCCGTCAGCACCAGCTGCAGCCTCGACTCGGTCTCACGGTCGAGACTTCGGAGTAGGACCAGCTCCGCAAGTTTGCTTCCGTCTTGTCTCTCCTTCATCTCCACCGCAAAGTACCCGTTGGCTTCCAGCTCGTAGCCCTGTAGAGAGTTGCTGCCTACGTCCGCGTCCTCAGCGACGCCCAAGGCAAAACGGGCACCGGGAGAAGTCAACTCGTTGATCTCCAGCTGGAATGTGTCTCGCAGGAAGCGCGGGGCGTTGTCGTTGACGTCCTGGATGGCCACCTCGACATGGAAAACGTTGAGCGGGTTCTGCACCAGCGCCTCGAAGCTGACAGAGCAGGACGCCGCCTCTCCGCACATCTCCTCCCGGTCCAGCCTCTGGCTCACGTACAGCTTCCCGTCCTTCTCGCTCACGGTAAAGTATTTCGTCGGTCTTGCAGCAGCAGACGCCAGCTGCAGCTTGCGTGCCGGCAGCTCGGCCGGGCTCAGCCCCAGGTCCCGCGCCAGCGGCCCCACCAGCGAGCCTCTGCCCAGCTCCTCGGGGATGGAGTAGCGGATCCGCTCCGGCGCCGCCCGGCAGCACAAGCCCAGCAGCAACGCGGGCAGCAGCACCCGCCCGGCTGTTCCCCGCCGTCTCTGCCGATGCGGGCTCGCCATTCTCGCCAGCTCCGGCCGCTCTCCTCCCTCCTGCCGCTGCCTTCGGTGCCTTCCTTCCAGCCGGTCTCGGCAAACAGCGACCTCGGCGCTGCCTCTCGCTTCTGCTGCCCGGGAACTGCTGCTGTGTCCGACACCGGGCGAGTGAGCAGGCGGCGGGGAGAGGACGCGATGGCGGCTCCGGCTGCGGCGGCGGCGGCTCCGGCTCCAGCTGCT
This sequence comes from Colius striatus, assembly GCF_028858725.1. Lineage (NCBI taxonomy): Eukaryota > Metazoa > Chordata > Aves > Coliiformes > Coliidae > Colius > Colius striatus. Next base: position 12,367,538 of record NC_084767.1, read on the forward strand.
CCGCGTCGGCCAACAGCGGCACCCGGAGGCGCCGCGACGCCACTGCAGCCGAGCGATGGCCGCGAGGCGGGGTTCGGGCTCTTGGTCTACATCCATAAAGCTTTTCGACCTCTCTTTTGATAAATAAGATCAGAGCACTAGCGTCTAGCGTGAACTCTCATGATTGTAAAAACGGCTGTCTCCTACTCGAGAGGCCGTTGTAGCTGCAGTAGGCTTTTGAAATGGTATTACACTCTATCAAACACTGATAAATAATACTAAGTAGAAATAAGTGTACTCAAGCATGTTTTCAGACTTTGCTAATGTTTCCTCTTCAGCACCAGGTATATCTCTGAAGGCCATGCAATTGAATGCAATTGTCCATCAAAGTGTTACACTGAGATATAGAGGGATAAAGAAGGTTCCATAGAGGAGCCTCAGAGATGAGACCTAAGAGCCCTTTCTAACTCTTCACAATATACATGGTTTTTTTGACCCTCGTAATTTACAAACATTTGTTATCAAAGTGACAGTTGCCCACACCTTTTCTCTCTGATACGTAGCACCATCACACTACAGACTTCACAAACAGATATTTTCACCTCTGTATGAAGAAAGGAGATACATCTGTGCTCATCCATCTGGGAAGAAACATGAAAGGTCTGGAGTATTTCTTCCAAGGAGTCCCTACACAAATACTTTATTGATGGGGGACTGTCAGCACCTTTCAGGACAAAGAAACCAGGATCAGAACATGACACACACCTTGGCACCAGGCATGAAATCAAACCATTGCTCAGCCATAACCACATTGAGCCATCAGTTTTCCTAGCTGAGATCCAGCCTCTCACCCTCATTGCTCTGTGTTCAAGGCCTTTCCTTCAACTGTGACAGTACCCAACTTTGAGCCATATATAAGCCACAATTCTTTGTCTTGGCACTTGTACACTTACAGATTATGTTTGCAAAAATGCGCTCTGGCCTGGTAATTTAACAGATCTCCACTTTTAAGGACCATCAGTCAAAGTGAGCCCCAGAAAACGTGAAGCAACAAGAGTAAACTGGACACCTACAGAAGTCAAGGCATCATAGACATTTCAGATTATGTCAGCTGTACACCGGAGGAGTATCTAGTCAGTAAAACATAAATAGGAGGATCACACAGAAGTTCACACTCCAGAGCAAAACCACAGTTCAAGTAATTTCTTTGATAATAAAGGAACATGCAAAAGATCACACCTATGGGACCCACATAACAAGTGAACATTTATGCCTTCCTTTTAGACACTGAAAACTACACAGTGAACTCTCCAACCTTCCTGTCTCTGTGCAGACACAATGCTGCAGTGTGCTCAAATATCATGCAACAGGGAAGACAGGTACTAACTTTCAAGGCAGACACCACTGAATAAATGAGGAGTTGTGCATGAAATCTTACAAAGAACAAGAATCACAACAGGTTGAGTATCTCATTAATAATTACGAGTATTTAAGAGGTACATGTCAAGAGGACGGGGCACCACTCTTTGGTTGTGTCCAGTGATAGGACAAACGGTAACGGACAAAAGCTGGAACACAAACAGTTTTCAAGGGCAAACGCGGAACACAGCTCAAAGTCATCAGCATCACACATTCCAAATGGGACTCTGCAACCATTAATGCAGAGTTTACACCTACACCCATGAATTACCATTCAAAGAAAAAGATGTATTTGACATAACAATGCATATTATAGAGTAGCTTCCTCAACACATGCTTCAAATATATATATACATATATTCAAGGTTGGCTAAAAAAATACCCTACTATTCTTTTAATTCCTATCAAACAAAACCTCCTTCATAGGAGCAAAAGCCATTAAGAACATTGGAAGGTTGTCCAAGGCTGGGAAAAGCATTTAATTTTCAGGCTTCAGACCCACAGAAGACCACCTTCACCTCATCACCACAGGTAAGGCAAGGCAAGGCAAGGCAGAGCAAGAATTTAGGAATATCTCACATGGAACACCATGCAATGGGAATATGCTCTTGTAGGCTGCTGCCATTTGGGAAAATACCCAATCCAGCTTTAGAGAAATGAGTGAATAATCACTCAGCTACTCCCAAAACTCCCATCATTATATTCCTAACTAAACAAAATTATTAAATATATCATGACAACGCACTGAACTTCTCAGGGCTTCTCATACAGCTCAAGTAACACGTCTTAGGCCACACTTCCTTGAGGAGAAGAAACTCGCATCACATGACAACACAGATGGGCACCAAACCAAAGGAACAAGTCTCTTGTATCCTTCAATAGGCCCTCACACATAGCTCAGGGGACTTGCATCTCCAATACTTAAAAAATTCACATAATGTCTTTTGACCTTTGTCATTTACAAGCACCTTCCATCATAGGGACAGTTACACAGAAAAAATCTCTGAGAAATGACAAAAGAACGTCCACAGACCTCATGCATATGTATGGAAGAACTATCAAGAGTCTAAAAGTAAATGAGGGGCTGCCATCCAGGAGAGACAGGTAGTGAGCAGTGTGTAACACAGTCGGGATGTGAGAAAAACACAAACCCGGCCTCTAACGAAATGGAAACCCAAAGCAGCCCCATTCCTCCTGCCTCCCAAATAAAATACCTCGCTAAGACACAACCCGAAGTGTTCCCTCTCAGCATCAAGAGCCACCAGCTGATGGACAAAACTTTTCTCTGCTAGCAACACAAGCTCAGCACGCACAGAAAATAGACAGAAATGGGCAGAGAAGTAATGAAATGCAAAGAGACGCGAATAAAAACTGTCAGGAAGAACTCACCGGGGCAGCGACAGCAGGGTCCTCCCCGAGCAGCGGCGCGGGCTCGTCGGGCGCCGGGCGCGCCGGCAGCGTGTCGCAGCAGCTGCCGGCCGAGAAGCGGAGCTGGCTCTTGCGCGAGTCGGCTGTGAGCGACACCTCGTGCGAGTAGGAGTGCAGGAAGGCGCGGACGCCGTCGATGCCCACGAACTGTGAGGCCGGGACGCCGCGAAAAGCGCCGCCGTCCGCAGCCAGCAGCCGCGAGCGGTGCCAGCGCCGCAGGCGCAGCGCCAGCAGCAGCAGCAGGAAGGCGACGAAGAGGCAGGACACGGCCGCCACGGCCAGCACCAGCCAGCGCGTCAGGCTGGCGGCCGGCTCGGCCGGCGCCGAAGCCGCCGCGCTGCCCAGCTCCGCCAGCAGCTCGGCCACGCTCTCGGCCAGCACCACCGTCAGCGTGGCCGTGGCCGACAGCGCCGGCCGCCCGTGGTCCTTCACCAGCACCACCAGGCTCTGCCGCGCCGCGTCGCGGGCCAGCGGGAAGCGCGCCGTGCGCACCTCGCCGCTGTGCAGCCCCACGCGGAACAGCCCCGGCTCCGTCGCCTTGGCCAGCTCGTACGACAGCCACGCGTTCTGCCCCGCGTCCGCGTCCACCGCCACCACCTTGGCCACCAGCGCGCCGGGCTCGGCCGAGCGCGGCGCCAGCTCCACGCCCGCCCAGCCCGCGCCCGCGCCCGCCCCCGCCGCCGGCGGGTACAGCACCTGCGGCGCGTTGTCGTTCTCGTCCACGATCGACAGCCGCACCGACGCGTTGCTGCTCAGCGCCGGCGCGCCGCCGTCCTCCGCCACCACCCACAGCTCCAGCTCGCGCACCTCCTCGTAGTCGAACGACCGCAGCGCGTACAGCGCGCCCGTCTCCGCCTGCACCGACACGTACGACGACAGCGGCGAGCCCCGCACGCGCCCCTCCCGCAGCCGGTACCGCACGCGCGCGTTCTGCCCCCAGTCCGCGTCCGCCGCCCGCACCGTCAGCACCAGCGCGCCCGCCGCGTTGTTCTCGGACACGCGGCCGCTGTACCGCGCCTGCTCGAACACCGGCGCGTTGTCGTTCACGTCCAGCACCCGCAGCGCCAGCACCGCGCTGCTCCGCAGTGCCGGCGACCCGCCGTCCGCCGCCTGCACCGTCACGTTGTATTCCGGCATCTCCTCTCGATCCAGCTCCCGCACCGTCACCATGCGGTAGTAGTCTTCAAAGGACTTCTCCAGTCGGAACGGCAGGCGTTCGGCGATGCTGCATCGCACCTCTCCGTTCGCCCCCGAGTCCCTGTCCTGCACGTGCAGCAGAGCCACCACTGTTCCCGGCGGCGCGTCCTCAGAGATCTCACTCATCGTCGTTGACACTGTCAGTTCAGGTTTGTTGTCATTGACGTCTGTCACCATGATTGCAACTTTTGCAGTGTCAAAAAGCTCGCCGCCGTCCCGTGCCTGCACCTCGAGTTCGTGCGAGTCTCCTTCCTCGAAGTCCAGGCTCTGCACTAGCGTGATCGCTCCCGTTTCAGAGTCCAGATGGAAAATCTGCGATGCTATGTCGTTCGCTTTCTTCAAAAAGTATTTAATTTGCCCGTTCAGCCCCTCGTCAGCGTCTGTGGCTGTGACAGTGACGAGAGTGGAACCCACGGGCACGTCCTCCGGCACACGCACCGTGTACTCCGCCTGGCTGAACACGGGCTCGTTGTCGTTCGCGTCCAGCACCGTCACGCGGATCCGCGCCGTGCCCGTCCGCGATGGCTCACCGCCGTCCATCGCCCTCAGCACCAGCTCGTGGAACGCCGCTTCCTCTCGGTCCAGCGCCTTCGCCAGCACCAACTCGGGACGCTGATCGCCTCCGGGACCCGCCTGCACGGCGAGTGAGAAATGCTCGTCACCACTCAGCTCGTACTTCTGCAGGGAATTCCGCCCCGAGTCCGGATCGACAGCTTCAGACAGGGGAAATCGCGATCCCGGGGCTGTCAATTCTCTTATCCTCTCCTCAGTCTCAATTTCCTTGAAGCCAGGAGCGTTGTCATTAATGTCTGTGATTTCCACTTCGATGCCGTAAACCTGCATTTCTCCCTCCACTATCACCTCACAGCGCAGCACACATCGCTCCACGAACCGACACAGCTTCTCTCTGTCTATTCTCTCCGCCGTCACCAAATGTCCCGTCTTCCCGTGCAGGGAGAAATACTGCGTCCTACCTTTGTCCAAGATGCGGAACACACCGTCGCGGAGCGCCGGCAGCTCCAGCCCCAGGTCCTTGGCCACGTCGCCCACGAACGAGCCCTTCGGCATCTCCTCGGGAATCGAGTAGCGCAGCTGCCCCCGCGCCACCTCCCACGCCGCCAGCAGCACGCACCACAGCAGGGCTCGCTCCCTCCGGCCCCAGCGCCTCCCCACCCAACACATCGCTGCCGCGGCTCCGCCGACACCGACCCGTTGCCGATCGGACTCCCGCTCGGGCTCCCTCTTTGTGTTGCCGCTGCCGGCCGCTGCCGCCGGCCCCTCCGCCTCGCTGCAGCTCGGCTCCGCACCGTGAGGCCGCTCGCAGACCGCCCGGCCGCCCACACACACCGGCAGCGAGCGAGCGAGCCGGGCCGCAGCGGGCGGGGCTGCCGGCAGCGCTCCGGCCTTCCTCTCGCTCCTCCTCGGTCAACAGCGGCGCCCGCAGCCTCCTCCCGGCATTGCAGGTACCGAGCGGAGATCTCCGCTGCCCGACCGCCGGTACCCACCGACAGCTCGTGGGGACCACAGTACGAACATTGAAACATCGCTTTGCTATCAACACGGATCTCCCCACTCCCCTTTGCTCCAGCCCCCTGTTGTGTCATTTTTTAGGCGTTCCCTTACAAGACGAAGGCTAGGGCGGCCCATGGTCGTGTTTTTCCCACCCCACGCGAACCAGCTTTTGCTATTGACCTTCTAAGTGAAGGGATTTTTTTTCCGCTTCTTTCAACGTGCAGAATATCATCAGCCCTATTCCATCAGTCCCAAACCACAGCAGGCATATTTGCTGTGTTGCAGCAGAGACGTTTGAAATGACTTCTACAAGGACAGCAAAAGGAAAGTGATGCTGAGATACAACATGTGATAATCAAACATACAGCCCCGGGAAATAACGATATCAGGCCACGTGAAGGAACTTGGCTTCAAATACTCAATAGGAAATGCTCTTCAAATTAACTGCACGGCGATAATTGAGTGAGACCAGACATTTAAAGCCTGAAGAAAGTGACAGTACTGCTCTTCATTAGCTGGGATTGCTTAGGCATCCTGCATCACCCTAGAAGGCATGGGCAACATTCTTCTCTCTCATTAATAGATAACAGTAAGAGTAACAATACGTAAGAGCTACAAAATGCAACTAACCCTTCATGAAGACAGCACACACGTTTAAGAAAAATGACAATGAGTCTATTGCCTTATCTGTTAGAATGTGAATTCGTGATAATTCCGAGACAAAACATTTGGAGGAGACAGGGAACTCTTACTAAGAACGAAATACTCTAATCTTTCTGTTCACTTAGAAAGCAGAGATCTTTCCTTTGGAAATCAATGGGTGTGTATCCACTCACCAGCCATATCCAAATACAGTAGGTAGAAAAAAATAAGGAAGGAAACTTGTCCAAGCGTCCACTGAATTTTTTTTTAGTGATGCGCAACATTCAATTTACAGCATTCACTGTTACTAACTAACTACGACAGTTGTATTCAAAACCTCCCAGCTGAACCTAAAGCTCTGACCACCAAAGGACAAAGCAGCACCAGTGACTCCAGTCTGCTCTTCCTTCATAGAAATACACGTCGTAATGTTCCATCCAGAATAACCAGGGAAATGAAGAAGAAATGGAGAGATAGAAAGATATAGCATCTCATACTACACAGTAAAGAAACATGTTCATCGATACTCACGCACATCATTTTACAATGCATAACATTTGTAGACTACGTTTTCGCCTTACCAATGCCCAGCATCACCTTATGACAACTCAGAGCTTCACCACATCTCTGCCATTGAACACAGCCAAACTTTAACCGCAAAATCAAAATCAGAGATCGGCACTAAGGGCCACAGTAGACAAAGAAATACACCAGGGCACATCACCAGCACGTGCTTAGGGAAGGCTCGAAGTCAAGGAGCGCGTGCGCTTACTGACCTGCGGTGCGTCGGGATCGGCGGGCGGCTCTCCCGCTAAGGCGCTGCCGCTCGGGCTCCGCTTCCCGCACGGCTCCCCGCCCAGAAGCTCCTCCGCCGGCACGCTGGGCAGCGGCGGCGGCGGCCAAGCGGCCTCGGGCACGGCGCGGGCCGGCGCCACGCACAGGTTGTAGGAGTAGGGCAAGGTGCCCTCGCAGAAGTCGGCCGGGAAGGCGGCGCCGGCCACGGAGAAGCGCTGCGCGCCCAGGCAGCGCAGGACGGCGGGCGGCCCGGCCCGGCGCAGCCGCGCCAGCACGGCCAGCGCCACGCTCAGCAGGAAGAGGGCGGAGAGCAGCGCCAGCGCCAGCACCAGCGAGAACTGCAGCTCCGCCGCCGCCTCGCCGCCCGCCGGCCGCTCGCTCAGCTCCGGCAGCGCCTCCTGCAAGCTCTCGGCCAGCACCACGTGCAGCGTGGCCGTGGCCGACAGCGCCGGCTGCCCGTGGTCCTTCACCACGGCCACCAGCCGCTGCTTGGCCGCGTCCCTCTCCGACACGGCCCGCGCCGTGCGCACCTCGCCGCTGTGCAGCCCCACGCGGAACAGCGCCGGCTCCGCCGGCCCCGACACCAGCTCGTACGACAGCCACGCGTTGCGCCCCGCGTCCGCGTCCACCGCCACCACCTTGGCCACCAGGTACCCGGCCTCGGCCGACCGCGGCACCACCTCGAACGGACCCGACGCCGACGACGCCGCCGCGGCCGCCCCCGCTCCGGCTGCCGGCGCCGGCCACAGCACCCGCGGCGCGTTGTCGTTGCGGTCCAGCACGAACACGCGCACCGTGGCCGTGGAGCTCCGCGCCGGCGCCCCGCCGTCCTGCGCCCGCACCGTCACCGCGAACTCGCGGCACTGCTCGTAGTCGAAGGAGCGCTGCGCGTACAGCTCGCCGCTCCGCGCCTCCACCGACACGTACGCCGCCGCGCCCGCGCTGCCGCCCGCCAGCGCGTAGCTCACGCGCCCGTTGGCGCCCGCGTCCGCGTCCCGCGCCACCACGCGCACCACCGGCGCGCCCACCGCGTTGTTCTCCGACACGTAGGCGCTGTACGCGGCCTCCTCGAACACCGGCGCGTTGTCGTTCACGTCCGACACCTCCAGCACCAGCGTCGCGCTGCTCGACAGCGACGGGCTGCCCCGGTCCCTGGCCACCACCGTCACGCGGTGCTCGGGCGCCTGCTCCCGGTCCAGCGCTCTCGACGTCACCACCTTATAGGAGCCGCTCGACGACGCTGCCACCAGCGACAGTGGCGCCTCGCCTGAGAGTTCGCACCACACCTGACCGTTCTCGCCAGAATCCGGATCGTTCACGTTCAGGACCGCCACTACCGTGCCCGACGGCGCGTCCTCGGGCACTGGGCTCGACACTGACAGCAACTTGATCTCGGGTGCGTTGTCGTTATCGTCCACGATGTCTATCTGCACCTTGCAATGAGCCTTAAGGCCGCCGCCGTCGCGTGCCTCCACGCCAAAGCTATATCTGCTCTTGTTCTCGAAATCCAGTGGCCCCGTCGTCCGGACCTCCCCGCTCTCGCTGTTGACACTGAACAGTGCACGGACGCTGTCTGGGACGTTGCTGAAGGAGTAGAATATCTGTCCGTTGGAGCCCGCATCTGCATCTGTTGCCCGCACACGCAGCACCAGCGACCCTGCTGGCAGATTCTCCCGCACTCGCGCCTCGTAGGTGCTTTTGCCGAACACGGGCGCGTTGTCGTTGGCGTCCATCACGTTGATGCGAACCTGCACAGTTCCGGACCTCACGGGATCGCCACCATCCAGTGCCGTCAGCACCAGATGAAAAGAGCTTTGGTTCTCCCGGTCCAAAGCTCTCTCCAGCACTAGTTCCGGCTGGTAGATTCCATCTGGGCCCTTATTCATGGCCAGAGTGAAGGACGGGTCGCTAGAGAGCTGGTAAGTCAGCAGCGAATTGCTGCCCACGTCAGCATCTTGGGCAGTCTCCAGCGGAAAACGAGCACCAGGAAGCGTCCATTCACCGATCTCAAGGTCCAGAGCAGCCTTGCTGAAGGCCGGGGCATTGTCATTGATGTCCTGGATGGCCACCTCGACATGGAAAACGTTCAGCGGGTTCTGCACCAGCGCCTCGAAGCTGACGGAACAGGACGCCGCCTCGCCGCACATCTCCTCCCGATCCAGCCTCTGGCTCACGTACAGCTTCCCGTCCTTCTCGTTCAAGGTAAAGTATTTCGCCGGTCTTGCAGCGGCAGATGCCAGCTGCAGCTTGCGTACCGGCAGCTCGGCCGGGCTCAGCCCCAGGTCCCGCGCCAGCGGCCCCACCAGCGAGCCTCTGCCCAGCTCCTCGGGGATGGAGTAGCGGATCCGCTCCGGCGCCGCCCGGCAGCACAAGCCCAGCAGCAACGCGGGCAGCAGCACCCGCCCGGCTGTTCCCCGCCGCCTCTGCCGATGCGGGCTCGCCATTCTCGCCAGCTCCGGCCGCGCTCCTCTGTCCTGCCGCTGCCTTCGGTGCCTTCCTTCCAGCCGGTCTCGGCAAACAGCGACCTCGGCGCTGCCTCTCGCTTCTGCTGCCCGGGAGCTGCTGCTGTGTCCGGCGCCGGGCGAGCGAGCAGCCGGCGGGGACAGGACGCGGCTGCGGCGGCGGCGGCTCCGGCTCCAGCGCCGCTGCGCGTCGGCCAACAGCGGCACCCGGAGGCGCCGCGACGCCACTGCAGCCGAGCGATGGCCGCGAAGCGGGGTTCGGGCTCCTTGTCTCTATGAATGGGGTTTTGTGGTCTTTCCTCGGGGTAAAAAAGATACCCTGACCAGTATCTACCATGTACCTTCATCATTATAACCACGGCTGTCTCCCACTCAAGACCTTTGTAGCTGCAGTAGACACATTTTAGTGTAATAGTACACTCTACACTTAAGAGGAAAGTATCATGAATAAGTGTCCTCATGCTTGTTCTCAGCCTTTGCTAATGTTTCATCCACAAGATGATGTATGTCTATGCAAATGGCTGAATTTCATCTTACCCTGGAGTGCTCATGTTTTATTTGGAGTAATTAACATTCGGAAAGAAACATGAAGGCTGGAAAGGTAGTGGAACTGAATTCAAACCAATGGCACTATACCCCAGGCAGAGAAACACAAAGGACAGCTCTTTTGTGCTGTGCACATCCTGACACTATCTCTTTGCCCGTCCAGAAAAATCTTCAGTGCTCTTGGTGGAAACTCCAAAGTCTAAGGCCTGCCATAAGGCTCCCCTTCACATTTCTGTCTCTGTGATTTTAGGAGCTTTTAGTGAAATGGCTCAATAATTTGTCCATCCCATCTCAGCATAGCATAAGCAGCTGAAAGCCTTTCAATGATTTCTGAGGATTGATACAAAAAACAAAACCTCCACTTGATCTCACTGGTGCAGGTACTGTGTGTGGGTAGGTGTTGTGACTTCCAAATTCTTTGCCTTGAAAACTCATCCCCTAAAACACCTGCAATGTCACCAAGGCCTCAACTTGCAGAGATTTAAAAGGGCTACTTGGTCATTTTGAACTACATAACAAGGCTGGGGGAGCGGGTCATCTTTGGAAATGCATCAGTTCTTGTTCTACACTGGGCCAGTGTTGGTAAAGCCCTGTGCCCAGTTCTTGGTCTTCATGGCGGGTGTTGAAATTCACCCCTGAGAGTAGTCATTCATATAACATGCTCCAAGCACAGCCTTACAACTTCACTTCGGACTACACAGCAGCAGGTTCATTTTAAGAAATGCTCAACAGCTCTCAGTAGTTTTTCTACTCACTGGTTTCCTCATCTCCCACAATTAGGAAGGCAGCTTCTCATAGGCCTCTTTCTCAAGCCAAGCCTTATCTGTATCCAAGATCTTCTCAGATCCTCTTTTTGCTTCTACTTCATTTTCCTCACACCTAAAATTCTGATTTAGCTGGTCAAAGTCAGTATTTCTGTCAGGTTGAAAGCCTGATAGAAAAGTTTAACTACAGTTATGACAGGAGTCTGTGTTACAACATGAAAAAGAGAGATACAATGGATAAAAGAGACTTCACACAAGATTTCTGAACAATTCTACACATGTAACATCATTCCACATGCACGTATATGGTGCACACATCAGCCACAGGAAACAACCATTTCAATCAAAGAAGTATGACAAAGTCTCTGCCTGAGCAGGTGAACATTGTCGAAGTATGATGGGAACTCCTTCCCAACCCAACATGACAGATTGTGCCATGGCTGGGACAAGAAACAAGGAAACAATGGTAAAGCTGCAGAAGAGAAGGCACCACAGCTTGGAACCACAACTGTAGCCTTTATAGAACAGCAAGAAGATGAACTCTTACACCATTTTTACAGCTTTTAGGCATTTCAAATGCCATCTTTGTCACAGCAATCTTTTTCAACTGCCCTGTCACAGGACAGAGGTTTTCACACTGACCAAGCATTAGGCAACAGGAAAGCTATTTTTGCAGACACATTCCACTGAAGGAAAAGTTGCATGTAGAACTTTTCCACACCTGAGGACAAGATCACAACACAGACACTGGCACAGAGATTTCTCTGCTCATCACACTAATTTAAAGAAACAAAATGTACTCAAGGGCATAAGCAAGAAGCAGCTCCAGTAATGACTCAGTCCTGGAAGTATCAGGTCAAAGTCATGATCATCCTACGCATCAGACAACTTAGAAGATACACGATGCCCAAATCATCACACAAAGTGTATGTCTCTGGTCAATAACTACCGGTCAGGGTAGTCATGCAACAGGAAAACAACCTGTGGTACCCACAGCTTGGCCAGTTGGAATTTCAGCAGTGGGATAGTCAAAAGTAAGACACTTTCAGACACATTTTCTTTAGTGAATCAATGAAGCTCGGGCTTTAAGAAAACATGTGCCTTGTCTCCACAAATACCTCCTCACATACAACATCCCCAAGACTCCTCAAACCCTTCACAGCTCCCATGGTTACGATTGATCATCATTTACAGACAGAGCTCATCAAAAGAAAACTTGCACAGACAACTTCTCCCTACCTCATGTAACAGATCTGTTTTCCACACGTCATCAGAGATAATGGCATACTCATCACAGTGAGAAAGGCAAGATCTTAACACATGCAGAACAGAAAATATCAGAACACACTCTTCTAGATTATGCCACTTGGAGTAGGTACAAAAATAAGGTGTTTACTTGGTAATGAATACATAGTTTGCTGTTCACTGAAGTTTCATTACATCATTTCTCACAAGTACAAAATTAAGCTTCACATAGATCTCTAAATCTCCATATGAAGAAGATACACATTTGTCTTCTTTAGTAGTCTTCTGGGAAGAAACATCAAAATTCAAAAAGGAAATGAGGAACTTTCCCCCAGAAAAGACTGGGTCAGTGAACATCTGCAGAGAGGAGATATCCACCCACTTAAATCTCCCACTATACCTTCAGTCTCTCGCTCCCAACCTCATCCAGAACTTGCCATAACATGTATGTTCAAGCCAAGGCACATTCAGCTCCATTAGATACACTTCAAATGTAAAAGAGAGGAAGTAAGCTGAGCACATTTCCCATTTCCTCACGAATTATAAGCTCTTTGAGCCATGTATCAGCATTTTAAAGACACAGTTGTGCAAATACTTTATTGTTGAAGGACTGTCATCATCTTTAAGGACTCAGAAACCCTGATCACAGTATGAATGGCACACACCTTGACACCAGGCATGAATGTAGACCATTGCACAGTCAACCCGACAGACACCCAGCTATTTGCCTGGTTGAGAGTCAGTCTCACTCTCGCTCTGTATTCTCAGCCTCTACCAGCACCACAGACAATATCCAACTTTGGACCACAGCAAAAGAGACTGTCATTCAATGACATTAAGGGAAACTGAAGGTCACTTTGCACACAGACATCATCAGAAGAAATATTTCACACATAACTCAATACCGAGAACAAAGATAAGCAATGTGCAGCTTCAGTAAACATTCAGTCACCAATATCAGCTCAAATACACCATCATTCTTGCTCATCACCTGGACAATCTGGGAGATGAAACTCACGTTGCATGATGCTACAAATGGGCACCAAACAGGCAAAGGAGCACGCCGTCTGTTGTGCCCTTCAACAGCCCCTGTTGAAAGACAAAGCTTCCAGGACTCATACCTCTTACCCTTAACAACTTGCATAATGTACTTTGACCCTCAAAATTTGCCAACCCTACCATCACAGATCACTTCTCTATAGAATGCCCCAAGATGAACCAGGGACATTGCACACAGATCTTTATTAATATGCCTCTCCTCATGACACCTCGTGCATCTTGGCTTTGACATGGAAGGTGACAAAATGAGAAACAATCCTGCACATGATAAAAGCAAACATCCCTGCTCCAATAAAGTAAAATCTCGAAGTAGGCCAAATATCCTGCCTCCCAAACCAAATACCTCGCGAAACACAACCCGAAGTGTTCCCTCCCAGCATCAAGAGATACTTGCTGATGAAGAAAACTTTGCTCTCCTGGCAACACAAGCTCAGCACGCACAGAAAATAGGCATAAATGGGCAGAGAAGTAATCAAATGCAAAGAGATGCGAATAAAGACTGTCAGGAAGAACTCACCGGGGCAGCGACAGCAGGGTCCTCCCCGAGCAGCGGCGCGGGCTCGTCGGGCGCCGGGCGCGCCGGGAGCGTGTCGCAGCAGCTGCCGGCCGAGAAGCGGAGCTGGCTCTTGCGCGAGTCGGCCGTGAGCGACACCTCGTGCGAGTAGGAGTGCAGGAAGGCGCGGACGCCGTCGATGCCCACGAAGTGCGAGGCCGGGACGCCGCGCAAGGCGCCGCCGCCCGCAGCCAGCAGCCGCGAGCGGTGCCAGCGCCGCAGGCGCAGCGCCAGCAGCAGCAGCAGGAAGGCGACGAAGAGGCAGGACACGGCCGCCACGGCCAGCACCAGCCAGCGCGTCAGGCTGGCGGCCGGCTCGGCCGGCGCCGAAGCCGCCGCGCTGCCCAGCTCCGCCAGCAGCTCGGCCACGCTCTCGGCCAGCACCACCGTCAGCGTGGCCGTGGCCGACAGCGCCGGCCGCCCGTGGTCCTTCACCAGCACCACCAGGCTCTGCCGCGCCGCGTCGCGGGCCAGCGGGAAGCGCGCCGTGCGCACCTCGCCGCTGTGCAGCCCCACGCGGAACAGCCCCGGCTCCGTCGCCTTGGCCAGCTCGTACGACAGCCACGCGTTCTGCCCCGCGTCCGCGTCCACCGCCACCACCTTGGCCACCAGCGCGCCGGGCTCGGCCGAGCGCGGCGCCAGCTCCACGCCCGCCCAGCCCGCGCCCGCGCCCGCCCCCGCCGCCGGCGGGTACAGCACCTGCGGCGCGTTGTCGTTCTCGTCCACGATCGACAGCCGCACCGACGCGTTGCTGCTCAGCGCCGGCGCGCCGCCGTCCTCCGCCACCACCCACAGCTCCAGCTCGCGCAGCTCCTCGTAGTCGAACGACCGCAGCGCGTACAGCGCGCCCGTCTCCGCCTGCACCGACACGTACGACGACAGCGGCGAGCCCCGCACGCGCCCCTCCCGCAGCCGGTACCGCACGCGCGCGTTCTGCCCCCAGTCCGCGTCCGCCGCCCGCACCGTCAGCACCAGCGCGCCCGCCACGTTGTTCTCGGACACGCGGCCGCTGTACCGCGCCTGCTCGAACACCGGCGCGTTGTCGTTCACGTCCAGCACCCGCAGCGCCAGCACCGCGCTGCTCCGCAGTGCCGGCGACCCGCCGTCCGCCGCCCGCACCGTCACGTTGTACTCTGGCACCTCCTCCCGGTCCAGCTCCCGCACCGTAACTATGCGGTAGTAATCCTCGAAAGATTTCTCCAGTCGAAACGGCAGTCGTTCGGCGATGCTGCATCGCACCTCTCCGTTCGCTCCAGAGTCCCGGTCCTGTACGTGCAACAGGGCCACCATGGTTCCCGGAGGCGCGTCCTCAGAGATCTCGCTCAGGGCCGATGACACTGTCAGTTCGGGAACGTTGTCATTGACGTCTGTAACCGTAATCATCACCTTCGCTGTATCGAACAAACCACCGCTGTCTCGTGCGTGGATCTCCAATTCATGGGAGGAAAATTCTTCAAAGTCCAAATCACCCTGAAGCGATATTTCTCCTGTCTCAGCAAAGAGATGGAAAATTTCGGACGCGCGGTCTGAAACTTTATGGAAACTGTATTTCACATTCCCGTTCAGCCCCTCGTCAGCGTCGGTGGCCGTGACAGTGACGAGAGTAGAGCCCACGGACACGTCCTCTGGCACACGCACCGTGTACTCCGCCTGGCTGAACACGGGCGCGTTGTCGTTCGCGTCCAGCACCGTCACACGGATCCGCGCCGTGCCCGTCCGCGCCGGCTCCCCGCCGTCCATCGCCCTCAGCACCAGCTCGTGGAACGCCGCTTCTTCCCGGTCCAGTGCCTTCGCTAGCACCAGTTCGGGACGGTGATCGCCGCTGGGACCGGACTGCACGGCCAGCGAGAAGTGCTCATCACCAGTCAGTTCGTACTTCTGCAGAGAATTCCGCCCCGAATCCGAATCTTGTGCATCTCGCAAAGGAAATTGTGACCCAGGGACCGTCGTCTCACTCATTGTCAACTCCACTTCTGCCTCTTGGAAGCTGGGCGTGTTGTCATTAATGTCTGTGATTTCCACTTCGATGCCGTAAATATTTATTTCCCCATCTACTATCACCTCACAGCGCAGCACACATCTCTCCACCAACCGGCACAGTTTCTCTCTGTCTATTCTCTCCGCTGTCACCAAATGTCCCATTCTCCCGTGCAGGGAGAAATACTGCGTCCTACCTTTGTCCAAGATGCGGAACACATCGTCGCGGATCGTCGGCAGCTCCAGCCCCAGGTCCTTGGCCACGTCGCCCACGAACGAGCCCTTCGGCATCTCCTCGGGAATCGAGTAGCGCAGCTGCCCCCGCGCCGCCTCCCACGCCGCCAGCAGCACGCACCACAGCAGGGCTCGCTCCCGCCGGCCCCAGCGCATCCCCACCCAACACATCGCTGCCGCGGCTCCGCCGACACCGACCCGTTGCCGATCGGACTCCTGCTCGGGCTCTGTCTCTGTGTCGCCGCTGCTGCCCGCTGCAGCCGGCCCCTCCGCCTCGCTGCAGCTCGGCTCCGCACCGTGGGGCCGCTCGCAGACCGCCCGGCCGCCCACACACACCGGCAGCGAGCGAGCGAGCCGGGCCGCAGCGGGCGGGGCTGCCGGCAGCGCTCCGGCCTTCCTCTCGCTCCTCCTCGGTCAACAGCGGCGCCCGCAGCCTCCTCCCGGCACTGCAGGCACCGAGCGCTGCCCGACCGCCGGTACCCACCGACAGCTCGCGGAGACAACACCGCGAACATCGACACATTGCTCCCGTTCAGCGCGGATCTCCCCACTCCGCTTTGCTCCAGCCCTTCTCTTGTGTGATTTTTTTTGGGCATTCGAACACTAGTAATGTGAAGGCGGGAGCCGGCCGTGGCCTGTTGTTCCCACCCCGTGCGAACGTGTTCTTGCAGTCTAGGTGAAGGGAAATTCTTTTTCACTTCTTTCAACGTGCAGAATATCATTAGCCTTATCTCACAAGTCCCAAACCACATTGTTCAACAAGATGTTTTGCACGTTGAAATGTTTGAAATGACATCTACAAAGCCAGCAAACGGAAAGAGATGCTGAGATACAACACGTGATAATCAGACACACTCCTGTCACCGGGGTAACAGAGATATCAGGCTCATTAAGACTCCGCTATGCACTCTGAGCTACCCTTACTGCAGAAGCCATACAGTCGCTATTATAGTGCATTCGCGGTTCTGAAAACAATAGAAACTTCTAGATAAAATCTCTCAGCTGAATCTGAACCTGCCACCACTTCAGAAGCAGGAAGTGCTTCTTCTCGAACAGCCTGAGTGAAAGAGGGATGCATCACTACCCATTTGATCTATTAACGAACCTGCACTTCCCTTCCACGGCAACGAGGAGAACAACAAGAAGGAGGTTGGAATAACAAAAAAGTATAGAATCTCACTGTGCAGAGTAAGAATACTCACCATTACCATCACATACAAATTTAGACAGCACAGGTCGTGTAGGCAACTTTTGTGCCATGTCCAACAGTACGTTAGCTTGTGAAAATTCAGAGTTTCAGTACACATCTATTATTGTAAACGGCACAAGTTACATAGTAAAAGAAAGACTTCCACCCTAAAACTACACGTATGACAGTTGATGAGGCAGGAAGCTCCAGTACACACTACGTGATATAAAAATGACCAGCATTACTGATCTATTACAGTCCTTTAAGGGAAATAGAGATTGGCCACAGCACACAAAGACAGACACAAGGGAACGTCACCAGAAGTAGGTTTCTAGGGAAGGCTGGAAGTTAAGGAGTGCGTGCGCTTACTGACCTGCGGTGCGTCGGGATCGGCGGGCGGCTCTCCCGCTACGGCGCTGCCGCTCGGGCTCCGCTTCCCGCACGGCTCCCCGCCCAGAAGCTCCTCCGCCGGCACGCTGGGCAGCGGCGGCGGCGGCCAAGCAGCCTCGGCCACGGCGCGGGCCGGCGCCACGCACAGGTTGTAGGAGTAGGGCAAGGTGCCCTCGCAGAAGTCGGCCGGGAAGGCGGCGCCGGCCACGGAGAAGCGCTGCGCGCCCAGGCAGCGCAGGACGGCGGGCGGCCCGGCCCGGCGCAGCCGCGCCAGCACGGCCAGCGCCACGCTCAGCAGGAAGAGGGCGGAGAGCAGCGCCAGCGCCAGCACCAGCGAGAACTGCAGCTCCGCCGCCGCCTCGCCGCCCGCCGGCCGCTCGCTCAGCTCCGGCAGCGCCTCCTGCAAGCTCTCGGCCAGCACCACGTGCAGCGTGGCCGTGGCCGACAGCGCCGGCTGCCCGTGGTCCTTCACCACGGCCACCAGCCGCTGCTTGGCCGCGTCCCTCTCCGACACGGCCCGCGCCGTGCGCACCTCGCCGCTGTGCAGCCCCACGCGGAACAGCGCCGGCTCCGCCGGCCCCGACACCAGCTCGTACGACAGCCACGCGTTGCGCCCCGCGTCCGCGTCCACCGCCACCACCTTGGCCACCAGGTACCCGGCCTCGGCCGACCGCGGCACCACCTCGAACGGACCCGACGACGACGCCGACGACGCCGCAGCCCCCGCGGCCGCTCCTTCTGCCGGCGCCGGCCACAGCACCCGCGGCGCGTTGTCGTTGCGGTCCAGCACGAACACGCGCACCGTGGCCGTGGAGCTCCGCGCCGGCGCCCCGCCGTCCTGCGCCCGCACCGTCACCGCGAACTCGCGGCACTGCTCGTAGTCGAAGGAGCGCTGCGCGTACAGCTCGCCGCTCCGCGCCTCCACCGACACGTACGCCGCCGCGCCCGCGCTGCCGCCCGCCAGCGCGTAGCTCACGCGCCCGTTGGCGCCCGCGTCCGCGTCCCGCGCCACCACGCGCACCACCGGCGCGCCCACCGCGTTGTTCTCCGACACGTAGGCGCTGTACGCGGCCTCCTCGAACACCGGCGCGTTGTCGTTCACGTCCGACACCTCCAGCACCAGCGTCGCGCTGCTCGACAGCGACGGGCTGCCCCGGTCCCTGGCCACCACCGTCACGCGGTGTTCGGGCGCCTGCTCCCGGTCCAGCGCGCTTGATGTCACCACCTTGTACGAGCCGCCCGACGTCGCCGCCACCAGCGACAGCGGCGCCTCGCCCGACAGCTCGCACCACACCTGACCGTTCTCGCCGGAGTCCCGGTCCCGCACTTTCACCACCGCGACCACCGTGCCCGATGGCGCATCCTCGGGTACTGGGCTCCACATCGACGTCAGTATCACCTCTGGTGCGTTGTCGTTTACGTCCAGCACCTCCAACTCCACCTTGCAGTGAGCCGTGAGCCCACCGCCGTCCCGCGCCTCCACCAGCAGTGTGTAGCCCCGCGTCTCCTCGAAATCCAAGGCTTCTTGTAGGGTGATCACCCCACTCTCCGGATCCACCACGAACTTCGTAAGCACCTTGGCGGGCACCTTCCCGAAGCCGTACGTGATGTGGGCGTTGGTGCCGGCATCGGCGTCCGAGGCGGAGACGTTCAGCACCGTTGAGCCCGGCGGCGCGTCCTCCCGGAGACTCGCGCGGTACCGCTCCTGCGCGAACACGGGCGCGTTGTCGTTGGCGTCCGTGACGTTGATGCAGAGCTGCGCGGTGCCGCTCCGGGGCGGATCGCCGCCGTCCAGCGCCGTCAGCACCAGCTGCAATCTCGGTTCAGTCTCTCGATCCAGTGGACGGCGCAGCACGAGCTCCGCGAACTTGCTGCCATCCTGGCTCTCCTTTACCTCCACATCGAAGTACCCGTTTGCTTCCAGCTCGTAGCCCTGCAGTGAATTGCTGCCCACGTCTGTGTCTTCTGCGACTCCCACGGCAAACCGGGCACCGGGAGAAGTCAATTCGTTGACCTCCAGCTGGAAATTTTTTTGTAGGAAGCGCGGGGCGTTGTCGTTGACGTCCTGGATGGCCACCTCGACATGGAAAACGTTGAGCGGGTTCTGCACCAGCGCCTCGAAGCTGACGGAGCAGGACGCCGCCTCGCCGCACATCTCCTCCCGGTCCAGCCTCTCGCTCACGTACAGGTTCCCACTCTCCTCGCTGACGCTGAAGTATTGCTTCTCGGCGCTGAGCTGCAGCTTGCGTGCCGGCAGCTCGGCCGGGCTCAGCCCCAGGTCCCGCGCCAGCGGCCCCACCAGCGAGCCTCTGCCCAGCTCCTCGGGGATGGAGTAGCGGATCCGCTCCGGCGCCGCCCGGCAGCACAAGCCCAGCAGCAACGCGGGCAGCAGCACCCGCCCGGCTGTTCCCCGCCGCCTCTGCCGATACGGGCTCGCCATTCTCGCTAGCGCCGGCCGCTCTCCTCTGTCCTGCCGCTGCTTTCGGTGCCTTACTTCAGTCGCTCTCCACCTCGAGTGACCTCGGCGCCGGCTCGGACGATTCTTCTACCCCTGCCGCCTCTCGCCTCTGGTACCCAGGCTGCTGCTGTGTCCGGCGCCGGGCGAGCGAGCAGCCGGCGGGGACAGGACGCGATGGCGGCTCCGGCAGCGGCTCCGGCTGCGGCGGCTCCGGCTCCAGCGCCGCTCCGCGTCGGCCAACAGCGGCACCCGGAGGCGCCGCGACGCCACTGCAGCCGAGCGATGGCCGCGAGGCGGGGTTCGGGCTCTTCTCCGGTGCTCAGGGACTGCACTCGGCTTTGCGGTCTCGCTTTCATTAAAATCAGTTCCTCTCTCTTAATGTGGCTTGAAAGGCCTTTTAAAACCGAGATTCACTCTCGAGTTCTTTTATGTCATCTTGTCTCAAAATGAGTACACAGTAGAGCACATTTATGGCACAACAATAAAGAACACGGTTGATTTTAAAGAAGAGAATTATACCTGCATAAATAATTTTATTCCTTCTTTTTCTTACCTGGTATGAATAACAAGTGTTAACTAGTTTTTACTATTGTTTACTAGAATTTGCTAGTATTCTAATAAAGAATAAGAAACAGGACGATGCAGAAGCCCTTGCAATCCTGTCAGGAAGGGCCTGCAAAGGGTTTCCATCTTGTCACATTTAGCACATGTACACTCTCTGATATTTGTCCCGTTGACGGTTTTTTTTTCTTGTAAGGACAATAATAACCGTGGAATATATATCACCCCAAAGGCAACGTGAACAGCTCTATGCCTCTACATACTTGAGTGGTTGACACTGAACCATCTTCTTCATCGGCAAGGACATCCTCCACTACAACAGATTGCTCAAAGCCCCAGCAAACCCAGCTTTTAATACTTCCAGTGACAGTGCACACACTTTTCTAGGCAATCTGTTCCACTGCCTTCATTGTTAAACACTTCTTCCTTAAGAGGATTCTACCCTTTTTCATTTTAAGGATGTAGTCCCTTGTCACAAAAGGAATAATACTTCCTAAGACAAACTTACTGAGCAACTCAAATTGCATGGTACTGCATTAGGCACATCGTTAAACACAGCACCCAAGGGAATGCCCATGTTCCATGGCTTCACACACAGAGTTCCCCTCTATTCTCTACACCCCTAAACAACTTGCTGGATGGCTTCAGATCTCGTCATAATCGTAAAAATCATGGCATGAGGGAATAATACACTACAATTAAACCAAGAAGGAAGATATATTTGTCTCCTCAACACCTTTCTGAGATGAAACAAAAGGATTCTAAAGTAGTCAAATGAGAAACAGCCAAACTAAAAGAGGATATGTAATTTAATAGATTCATGAAAGTAATGGCTATGGTGGACTGTCCTCCCTGATTTATCACACACACTCGATTCATAGAGATGCCACTTCTACTTGAGGTCATATTTACATGTATTCCCACTAACAACAACAGAACCAACAAAGAATCTCTCACATCTCCTGCCTTTCACAGCTTCTGCCACACGAGCAAGAAGCCTGAACATAGCATCCATTGCTAAACAGAGCTACACTGATAGCTGCAAGGAGACCTACACATATAGGAGACCAGAAAAAGAAAAATGTCAATCAGCCAGGCAAAGCAAGGGAGCATTAGAAGTCAAAATGCTGTCAGAGAAAATCACCAACAAGTCCTCTTGGTCTTCAAAGCAGGTGTTGAAATTCATCCATGAGAGCAGCTCTAAGTCATTCATATCTCAAACTCCAAGTGCAGCCTTAACACCTTACTCCAGTCTACATAGCAGCAGCTTGGTTCCTTCTAGATACTCCTCAGTTTTCAGCGGTTTTTCTCTCTGTCGTCTGCTCATTTCCCACAAAAAGGAAAACACGAGTGTAAACACCTTCTCAATTGAAATAGAAGAAACAAAACTTTTACATCATCTTTACATCTTTTAGTCATTTCAAATTAGACCACAGCAAACTTTTTCACCTGCCTTGTCTCCCAACATGCAGATTTTTTTTTCCCCCTGACCTAATCTTAAGGAAAACAGAAAGCTAACTTTGAAGTCACCATAAAAGAAAGTTGCATGCACAACATCTCCTTACCTGAGAACAAGGATCACAACATGGACAACAGATTTCTCTGCTCATCATTCTAATTTCAAGAAACATAACACCTTCTCTTGGGGGTGATATGCAGCTGATAAAAACTCAGTATCAGACACCAGCATTTTACTTCAGGACATCGGGCAACTTGTAAAGTACATGACACTCAAATCATAACTTAAAGTGTACATCTATCCTCAATAATTGCAGTTCATCGGAAACATCATGCAACACGAAAGATAAGTTATGAACCAACAACTTGGACGGCTGGAATATGAGCAGTAGGATATGCAAAACTAAGACACTTTCAGGATCATTTTCTGCTGTCCAGCAGTGAATCACAGAACCTTAAAGGTTGAAAAGATCATCTAGATTATCAAAAAATCACTTAGTCTAACCCCAGCCATATTCCTGAGATCACCTCTCAGTCTCCTCTTCTCAAAGCTAGAGTCCCAGCTCCCTCAGCCTTTCATCAAAAGGGAAATGCTCCACTTCCTTCATCATCTTTGTGCCCTCCGCTGAACTCTCTCAAAACACATTTCTTAACCAGTACCTGCTCACACACAGTCCAGCTCAAGTCCTGGTCATCAAAGCAGCACCTCAAAAGGAACATCATGCTCTTCAACTCATAGGCAACTTGGATGACAGGTTACAGTACTACATTAATGCAAAGTTCATATCTATGCTAAATAAGCATCATTCATAGGAATCATCATACAACAAGAAAATTAACTGATGAACTCCCAACTTGTCCAGTTGGAGTCTGAGCAAGTGCTAACAAAAAAACCAGACACACTCTGACTCAGCCCAGACAGAAGACATGCCATGTCTCCAGAGGCCCTCATCACACACAGCACCCTCAAGACTTCTCAAATTCTTCACAGGTCAGGTACTTGCCATTGACCTTCACCATTTGTAGACTTACACCATTCATAGATAAAATGCACAGATAAGTTCTCCTTACCACGGATAACATTTGACTTGTCACATATCCTACTGCAATTTGTCTGCTCCCACACAGCTGAAGACAACAGGATAAATAAAACATGATAAAAGCAAAACTCCCTGCTGTAAAAAAAACCAAACTTCAAAGTATCCTGCCTCCCACACTAACTGTCACGTTTAGACGCAATCCCACGTGGTATCCCACAGCACCAAGATCCACCAGCACACAGCACGTTGATTCAGTAAACTTTACCCTCCCAATAATCCTGGCTCACACAGCGGAGAAGATGAGCAAGAAAAGGCATAGAAGTAACCAAGTGCAGAGTCCTGAATAAAGACTGTCAGGAAGAACTCACCGGGGCAGCGACAGCAGGGTCCTCCCCGAGCAGCGGCGCGGGCTCGTCGGGCGCCGGGCGCGCCGGGAGCGTGTCGCAGCAGCTGCCGGCCGAGAAGCGGAGCTGGCTCTTGCGCGAGTCGGCCGTGAGCGACACCTCGTGCGAGTAGGAGTGCAGGAAGGCGCGGACGCCGTCGATGCCCACGAAGTGCGAGGCCGGGACGCCGCGCAAGGCGCCGCCGCCCGCCGCCAGCAGCCGCGAGCGGTGCCAGCGCCGCAGGCGCAGCGCCAGCAGCAGCAGCAGGAAGGCGACGAAGAGGCAGGACACGGCCGCCACGGCCAGCACCAGCCAGCGCGTCAGGCTGGCGGCCGGCTCGGCCGGCGCCGAAGCCGCCGCGCTGCCCAGCTCCGCCAGCAGCTCGGCCACGCTCTCGGCCAGCACCACCGTCAGCGTGGCCGTGGCCGACAGCGCCGGCCGCCCGTGGTCCTTCACCAGCACCACCAGGCTCTGCCGCGCCGCGTCGCGGGCCAGCGGGAAGCGCGCCGTGCGCACCTCGCCGCTGTGCAGCCCCACGCGGAACAGCCCCGGCTCCGTCGCCTTGGCCAGCTCGTACGACAGCCACGCGTTCTGCCCCGCGTCCGCGTCCACCGCCACCACCTTGGCCACCAGCGCGCCGGGCTCGGCCGAGCGCGGCGCCAGCTCCACGCCCGCCCAGCCCGCGCCCGCGCCCGCCCCCGCCGCCGGCGGGTACAGCACCTGCGGCGCGTTGTCGTTCTCGTCCACGATCGACAGCCGCACCGACGCGTTGCTGCTCAGCGCCGGCGCGCCGCCGTCCTCCGCCACCACCCACAGCTCCAGCTCGCGCAGCTCCTCGTAGTCGAACGACCGCAGCGCGTACAGCGCGCCCGTCTCCGCCTGCACCGACACGTACGACGACAGCGGCGAGCCCCGCACGCGCCCCTCCCGCAGCCGGTACCGCACGCGCGCGTTCTGCCCCCAGTCCGCGTCCGCCGCCCGCACCGTCAGCACCAGCGCGCCCGCCGCGTTGTTCTCGGACACGCGGCCGCTGTACCGCGCCTGCTCGAACACCGGCGCGTTGTCGTTCACGTCCAGCACCCGCAGCGCCAGCACCGCGCTGCTCCGCAGTGCCGGCGACCCGCCGTCCGAAGCCCGCACCGTCACGTTGTACTCTGGCACCTCCTCCCGGTCCAGCTCCCGCACCGTAACTACGCGGTAGTAGTCCTCAAAGGACTTCTCCAGTCGGAACGGCAGGCGTTCGGCGATGCTGCACCGCACCTCACCATTCGTCCCCGAGTCCCGGTCCTGCACATGCAGCAGTGCCACCACTGTTCCCGGGGGTGCGTCTTCGGAGATCTCGCTTACATGAGAGGTCATGGTCAATTCAGGCGCGTTATCGTTGACGTCTGTCACAGTGATCGAGACTTTCGTCGTGTTGAAAAGCCCCCCGCCGTCATGCGCCTGAATATCCAGTTCATAAGAGTTTGCTTCCTCGAAGTCCAGGCTCTGCAACAGCGTGATCGCTCCCGTATCAGAGTCCAGATTGAAAATTTTTGAAGCTTTTCCACGTACTTTATTCAACGTATATTTAATGTGCCCGTTCAGCCCGTCGTCAGCGTCCGTGGCCGTGACACTGACGACAGTCGATCCTACGGGCACGTCCTCCGGCACACGCACCGTGTATTCTGCCTGGCTGAACACAGGCGCGTTGTCGTTCGCGTCCAGCACTATAACACGGAACCGAGCCGTGCCCGTCCTCGACGGCTCCCCGCCGTCACTCGCCGTTAGCACCAGCTCATGGAACGCTGCTTCTTCCCGGTCCAGCGCCTTCGATAGCACCAGTTCAGGATGTTGATCGCCGGTGGAACCCGCCTTCACCGCCAGAGAGAAGTGCTCGTCGCCGTTCAGTTCGTATCTCTGTAGGGAATTCCGCCCCGAATCCGGGTCATGAGCTTCCGTCAGGGGAAATCGTGCACCCACGGCTGTCGTCTCGCTCATTATCAGTTCTTTTTCCGCCTCTTGGAAGCTCGGCGCATTGTCATTAGTGTCCACGATTTCCACTTCGACTCCGTAAATCTGCATTTCGCCGTCCAGTATCACCTCACAGCGCAACACACATCGCTGTAAACTCTCGCACACCTGCTCTCTGTCTATTCTCTCCGCCGTCAACAAATGTCCCGTCTTCTCGTGCAGGGAGAAATACTGTTTCCTGCCTCTGTCGATGATGCGCACGCCGCGGTCGCTCAGCGCCGGCAGCTCCAGCCCCAGGTCCTTGGCCACGTCGCCCACGAACGAGCCTTTCGGCATCTCCTCGGGAACCGAGTAGCGCAGCTGCCCCCGCGCCGCCTCCCACGCCGCCAGCAGCACGCACCACAGCAGGGCTCGCTCCCGCCGGCCCCAGCGCCTCCCCACCCAACACATCGCTGCCGCGGCTCCGCCGACACCGACCCGTTGCCGATCGTGCTCCCGCTCGGGCTCTGTGTCTGTGTCGCCGCTGCCGCCCGCTGCTGCCGGCCTCTCCGCCCCGCTGCAGCTCGGCTCCGCACCGCGGGGCCGCTCGCAGACCGCCCGGCCGCCCACACACACCGGCAGCGAGCGAGCGAGCCGGGCCGCAGCGGGCGGGGCTGCCGGCAGCGCTCCGGCCTTCCTCTCGCTCCTCCTCGGTCAACAGCGGCGCCCGCAGCCTCTTCCTGGCACTGCAGGCACCGAGCGCTGCCCGACCGCCGATACCCACCGACAGCTCGCGGAGACAACAGCGCGATAATCGACACATTGCTCCCGTTCAGCGCGGATCTCCCCACTCCGCTTTGCTCCAGCCCTTCTCTTGTGTGATTTTTTTTGGGCATTCGAACACTAGTAATGTGAAGGCGGGAGCCGGCCGTGGCCTGTTGTTCCCACCCCGTGCGAACGTGTTCTTGCAGTCTAGGTGAAGGGAAATTCTTTTTCACTTCTTTCAACGTGCAGAATATCATTAGCCTTATCTCACAAGTCCCAAACCACATTGTTCAACAAGATGTTTTGCACGTTGAAATGTTTGAAATGACATCTACAAAGCCAGCAAACGGAAAGAGATGCTGAGATACAACACGTGATAATCAGACACACTCCTGTCACCGGGGTAACAGAGATATCAGGCTCATTAAGACTCCGCTATGCACTCTGAGCTACCGTTACTGCGAAGCCATACAATCGCTAAAATAGTGCATTCGCGGTTCTGAAAACAATAGAAACTTCTAGATAAAATCTCTCAGCTGAATCTGAACCTGCCACCACTTCAGAAGCAGGAAGTGCTTCTTCTCGAACAGCCTGAGTGAAAGAGGGATGCATCACTACCCATTTGATCTATTAACGAACCTGCACTTCCCTTCCACGGCATCGAGGAAAACAACAAGAAGGAGGTTGGAATAACAAAAAAGTATAGAATCTCACTGTGCAGAGTAAGAATACTCACCATTACCATCACATACAAATTTAGACAGCACAGGTCGTGTAGGCAACTTTTGTGCCATGTCCAACAGTACGTTAGCTTATGAAAATTCAGAGTTTTAGTACACATCTATTATTGTAAACGGCACAAGTTACATAGTAAAAGAAAGACTTCCACCCTAAAACTACACGTATGACAGTTGATGAGGCAGGAAGCTCCAGTACACACTACGTGATATAAAAATGACCAGCATTACTGATCTATTACAGTACTTTAAGGGAAATAGAGATTGGCCACAGCACACAAAGACAGACACAAGGGAACGTCACCAGAAGCAGGTTTCTAGGGAAGGCTGGAAGTTAAGGAGCGCGTGCGCTTACTGACCTGCGGTGCGTCGGGATCGGCAGGCGGCTCTCCCGCTACGGCGCTGCCGCTCGGGCTCCGCTTCCCGCACGGCTCCCCGCCCAGAAGCTCCTCCGCCGGCACGCTGGGCAGCGGCGGCGGCCAAGCGGCCTCGGGCACGGCGCGGGCCGGCGCCACGCACAGGTTGTAGGAGTAGGGCAAGGTGCCCTCGCAGAAGTCGGCCGGGAAGGCGGCGCCGGCCACGGAGAAGCGCTGCGCGCCCAGGCAGCGCAGGACGGCGGGCGGCCCGGCCCGGCGCAGCCGCGCCAGCACGGCCAGCGCCACGCTCAGCAGGAAGAGGGCGGAGAGCAGCGCCAGCGCCAGCACCAGCGAGAACTGCAGCTCCGCCGCCGCCTCGCCGCCCGCCGGCCGCTCGCTCAGCTCCGGCAGCGCCTCCTGCAAGCTCTCGGCCAGCACCACGTGCAGCGTGGCCGTGGCCGACAGCGCCGGCTGCCCGTGGTCCTTCACCACGGCCACCAGCCGCTGCTTGGCCGCGTCCCTCTCCGACACGGCCCGCGCCGTGCGCACCTCGCCGCTGTGCAGCCCCACGCGGAACAGCGCCGGCTCCGCCGGCCCCGACACCAGCTCGTACGACAGCCACGCGTTGCGCCCCGCGTCCGCGTCCACCGCCACCACCTTGGCCACCAGGTACCCGGCCTCGGCCGACCGCGGCACCACCTCGAACGGACCCGACGACGACGCCGACGACGCCGCAGCCCCCGCGGCCGCTCCTTCTGCCGGCGCCGGCCACAGCACCCGCGGCGCGTTGTCGTTGCGGTCCAGCACGAACACGCGCACCGTGGCCGTGGAGCTCCGCGCCGGCGCCCCGCCGTCCTGCGCCCGCACCGTCACCGCGAACTCGCGGCACTGCTCGTAGTCGAAGGAGCGCTGCGCGTACAGCTCGCCGCTCCGCGCCTCCACCGACACGTACGCCGCCGCGCCCGCGCTGCCGCCCGCCAGCGCGTAGCTCACGCGCCCGTTGGCGCCCGCGTCCGCGTCCCGCGCCACCACGCGCACCACCGGCGCGCCCACCGCGTTGTTCTCCGACACGTAGGCGCTGTACGCGGCCTCCTCGAACACCGGCGCGTTGTCGTTCACGTCCGACACCTCCAGCACCAGCGTCGCGCTGCTCGACAGCGACGGGCTGCCCCGGTCCCTGGCCACCACCGTCACGCGGTGCTCGGGGCCTGCTCCCGGTCCAGCGCGCTCGATGTCACCACCTTGTACGAGCCGCTCGACGTCGCCGCCACCAGCGACAGCGGCGCCTCGCCCGACAGCTCGCACCACACCTGACCGTTCTCGCCGGAGTCCCGGTCCCGCACTTTCACCACCGCGACCACCGTGCCCGATGGCGCATCCTCGGGTACTGGGCTCCACATCGACGTCAGTATCACCTCTGGTGCGTTGTCGTTTACGTCCAGCACCTCCAACTCCACCTTGCAGTGAGCCGTGAGCCCACCGCCGTCCCGCGCCTCCACCAGCAGTGTGTAGCCCCGCGTCTCCTCGAAATCCAAGGCTTCTTGTAGGGTGATCACCCCACTCTCCGGATCCACCACGAACTTCGTAAGCACCTTGGCGGGCACCTTCCCGAAGCCGTACGTGATGTGGGCGTTGGTGCCGGCATCGGCGTCCAAGGCGGAGACGTTCAGCACCGTTGAGCCCGGCGGCGCGTCCTCCCGGAGACTCGCGCGGTACCGCTCCTGCGCGAACACGGGCGCGTTGTCGTTGGCGTCCGTGACGTTGATGCAGAGCTGCGCGGTGCCGCTCCGGGGCGGATCGCCGCCGTCCAGCGCCGTCAGCACCAACTGCAGTCTCGGTTCAGTCTCTCGATCCAGTGGACGGCGCATCACGAGCTCCGCGAACTTGCTGCCATCCTGGCTCTCCTTTACCTCCACATCGAAGTACCCGTTTGCTTCCAGCTCGTAGCGCTGCAGCGAATTGCTACCCACATCTGCGTCCTCAGCGACGCCCAAGGCAAATCGGGCACCGGGAGAAGTAAATTCGTTGACCTCCAGCTGGAAATTTTTTTGTGGGAAGCGCGGGGCGTTGTCGTTGACGTCCTCGATGGCCACCTCGACATGGAAAACGTTGAGCGGATTCTGCACCAGCGCCTCGAAGCTGACGGAGCAGGACGCCGCCTCGCCGCACATCTCCTCCCGGTCCAGCCTCTCGCTCACGTACAGGTTCCCACTCTCCTCGCTCACGCTGAAGTATTGCTTCTCGGCGCTGAGCTGCAGCTTGCGTGCCGGCAGCTCGGCCGGGCTCAGCCCCAGGTCCCGCGCCAGCGGCCCCACCAGCGAGCCTCTGCCCAGCTCCTCGGGGATGGTGTAGCGGATCCGCTCCGGCGCCGCCCGGCAGCACAAGCCCAGCAGCAACGCGGGCAGCAGCACCCGCCCGGCTGTTCCCCGCCGCCTCTGCCGATGCGGGCTCGCCATTCTCGCCAGCGCCGACCGCGCTCCTCCCTCCTGCCGCTGCCTTCGGTGCCTTCCTTCCAGGCGCTCTCGGCAACCAGTGAGCTCGGCGCCGGCTCGGACGATTCTTCTACCCCTGCCGCCTCTCGCCTGTGGTGCCCAGGTTGCTGCTGTGTCCGGCGCCGGGCGAGCGAGCAGCCGGCGGGGACAGGACGCGATGGCGGCTCCGGCTGCGGCGGCTCCGGCTCCAGCGCCGCTCCGCGTCGGCCAACAGCGGCACCCGGAGGCGCCGCGACGACACTGCAGCCGAGCGATGGCCGCGAGGCGGGGTTCGGGCTCTTCTCCGGTGCTCAGGGACTGCACTCGGCTTTGCGGTCTCACTTTCGTTAAAATCAGTTCCTCTCTCTTAATGTGGCTTGAAAAGCCTTTTAAAACCGAGATTCACTCTCGAGTTCTTTTATGTCATCTTGTCTCAAAATGAGTACACAGTAGAGCACATTTATAGCACAACAATAAAGAACACGGTTGATTTTAAAGAAGAGAATTATACCTGCATAAATAATTTTATACCTTCTTTTTCTTACCTGGTATGAATAACAAGTGTTAACTAGTTTTTACTATTGTTTACTAGAATTTGCTAGTATTCTAATAAAGAATAAGAAACAGGACGATGCAGAAGCCCTTGCAATCCTGTCAGGAAGGGCCTGCAAAGGGTTTCCATCTTGTCACATTTAGCACATGTACACTCTCTGATATTTGTCCCGTTGACGGGTTTTTTTTCTTGTAAGGACAATAATAACCGTGGAATATATATCACCCCAAAGGCAACGTGAACAGCTCTATGCCTCTACATACTTGAGTGGTTGACACTGAACCATCTTCTTCACAGGCAAGGACATCCTGCACTACAACAGATTGCTCAAAGCCCCAGCAAACCCAGCTTTTAATACTTCCAGTGTCAGTGCACACACTTTTCTAGGCAATCTGTTCCACTACCTTCATTGTTAAACACTTCTTCCTTAAGAGGATTCTACCCTTTTTCATTTTAAGGATGTAGTCCCTTGTCACAAAAGGAATAATACTTCCTAAGACAAACTTACTGAGCGACTCAAATTGCATGGTACTGCATTAGGCACATCGTTAAACACAGCACCCAAGGGAATGGCCATGTTCCATGGCTTCACACACAGAGTTCCCCTCTATTCTCTACACCCCTAAACAACTTGCTGGATGGCTTCAGACCTCGTCATAATCGTAAAAATCATGGCATGAGGGAATAATACACTACAATTAAACCAAGAAGGGGGATATATTTGTCTCCTCAACACCTTTCTGAGATGAACAAAAGGATTCTAAAGTAGTCAAATGAGAAACAGCCAAACTAAAAGAGGATTGGTAATTTAATAGAGTCATGAAACTAATGGCTATGGTGGACTGTCCTCCCTGATTTATCACACACACTCGATTCATAGAGATGCCACTTCTACTTGAGGTCATATTTACATGTGTTCCCACTAACAACAACAGAACCAACAAAGAATCTCTCACATCTCCTGCCTTTCATAGCTTCTGCCACACGAGCAAGAAGCCTGAACATGGGATCCATTGCTAAACAGAGCTACACTGATAGCTGCAAGGAGACCTACACATATAGGAGACCAGAAAAAGAAAAATGTCAATCAGCCAGGCAAAGCAAGGGAGCATTAGAAGTCAAAATGCTGTCAGAGAAAATCACCAACAAGTCCTCTTGGTCTTCAAAGCAGGTGTTGAAATTCATCCATGAGAGCACCTCTAAGTCATTCATATCTCAAACTCCAAGTGCAGCCTTAACACCTTACTCCAGTCTACATAGCAGCAGCTTGGTTCCTTCTAGATACTCCTCAGTTTTCAGCGGTTTTTCTCTCTGTCGTCTGCTCATTTCCCACAAAAAGGAAAACACGAGTGTAAACACCTTCTCAATTGAAACAGAAGAAACAAAACTTTTACATCATCTTTACATCTTTTAGTCATTTCAAATTAGACCACAGCAAACTTTTTCACCTGCCTTGTCTCCCAACATGCAGATTTTTTTTTCCCCCTGACCTAATCTTAAGGAAAACAGAAAGCTAACTTTGAAGTCACCATAAAAGAAAGTTGCATGCACAGCATCTTCTTACCTGAGAACAAGGATCACAACATGGACAAGAGATTTCTCTGCTCATCATTCTAATTTCAAGAAACATAACACCTTCTCTTGGGGGTGATATGCAGCTGATAAAAACTCAGTATCAGACACCAGCATTTTACTTCAGGACATCGGGCAACTTGTAAAGCACATGACACTCAAATCATAACTTAAAGTGTACATCTATCCTCAATAATTGCAGTTCATCGGAAACATCATGCAACACGAAAGATAAGTTATGAACCAACAACTTGGACGGCTGGAATATGAGCAGTAGGATATGCAAAACTAAGACACTTTCAGGATCATTTTCTGCTGTCCAGCAGTGAATCACAGAACCTTAAAGGTTGAAAAGATCATCTAGATTATCAAAAAATCACTTAGTCTAACCCCAGCCATATTCCTGAGATCACCTCTCAGTCTCCTCTTCTCAAAGCTAGAGTCCCAGCTCCCTCAGCCTTTCATCAAAAGGGAAATGCTCCACTTCCTTCATCATCTTTGTGCCCTGCGCTGAACTCTCTCAAAACACATTTCTTAACCAGTACCTGCTCACACACAGTCCAGCTCAAGTCCTGGTCATCAAAGCAGCACCTCAAAAGGAATATCATGCTCTTCAACTCATAGGCAACTTGGATGACAGGTTACAGTACTACATTAATGCAAAGTTCATATCTATGCTAAATAAGCATCATTCATAGGAATCATCATACAACAAGAAAATTAACTGATGAACACCCAACTTGTCCAGTTGGAGTCTGAGCAAGTGCTAACAAAAAAACCAGACACACTCTGACTCAGCCCAGACAGAAGACATGCCATGTCTCCAGAGGCCCTCATCACACACAGCACCCTCAAGACTTCTCAAATTCTCCACAGGTCACGTACTTGCGATTGACCTTCACCATTTGTAGACCTCCACCATTCATAGATAAAATGCATAGATAAGTTCTCCTTACCACGGATAACATTTGACTTATCACATATCCTACTGCAATTTGTCTGCTCCCACACAGCTGAAGACAACAGGATAAATAAAACATGATAAAAGCAAAACTCCCTGCTGTAAAAAAAAAACAAACTTCAAAGTATCCTGCCTCCCACACTAACTGTCACGTTTAGACGCAATCCCACGTCGTATCCCACAGCACCAAGATCCACCAGCACACAGCACGTTGATTCAGTAAACTTTACCCTCCCAATAATCCTGGCTCACACAGCGGAGAAGATGAGCAAGAAGAGGCATAGAAGTAACCAAGTGCAGAGTCCTGAATAAAGACTGTCAGGAAGAACTCACCGGGGCAGCGACAGCAGGGTCCTCCCCGAGCAGCGGCGCGGGCTCGTCGGGCGCCGGGCGCGCCGGGAGCGTGTCGCAGCAGCTGCCGGCCGAGAAGCGGAGCTGGCTCTTGCGCGAGTCGGCCGTGAGCGACACCTCGTGCGAGTAGGAGTGCAGGAAGGCGCGGACGCCGTCGATGCCCACGAAGTGCGAGGCCGGGACGCCGCGCAAGGCGCCGCCGTCCGCAGCCAGCAGCCGCGAGCGGTGCCAGCGCCGCAGGCGCAGCGCCAGCAGCAGCAGCAGGAAGGCGACGAAGAGGCAGGACACGGCCGCCACGGCCAGCACCAGCCAGCGCGTCAGGCTGGCGGCCGGCTCGGCCGGCGCCGAAGCCGCCGCGCTGCCCAGCTCCGTCAGCAGCTCGGCCACGCTCTCGGCCAGCACCACCGTCAGCGTGGCCGTGGCCGACAGCGCCGGCCGCCCGTGGTCCTTCACCAGCACCACCAGGCTCTGCCGCGCCGCGTCGCGGGCCAGCGGGAAGCGCGTCGTGCGCACCTCGCCGCTGTGCAGCCCCACGCGGAACAGCCCCGGCTCCGTCGCCTTGGCCAGCTCGTACGACAGCCACGCGTTCTGCCCCGCGTCCGCGTCCACCGCCACCACCTTGGCCACCAGCGCGCCGGGCTCGGCCGAGCGCGGCGCCAGCTCCACGCCCGACCAGCCCGCGCCCGCCCCCGCCGCCGGCGGGTACAGCACCTGCGGCGCGTTGTCGTTCTCGTCCACGATCGACAGCCGCACCGACGCGTTGCTGCTCAGCGCCGGCGCGCCGCCGTCCTCCGCCACCACCCACAGCTCCAGCTCGCGCACCTCCTCGTAGTCGAACGACCGCAGCGCGTACAGCGCGCCCGTCTCCGCCTGCACCGACACGTACGACGACAGCGGCGAGCCCCGCACGCGCCCCTCCCGCAGCCGGTACCGCACGCGCGCGTTCTGCCCCCAGTCCGCGTCCGCCGCCCGCACCGTCAGCACCAGCGCGCCCGCCGCGTTGTTCTCGGACACGCGGCCGCTGTACCGCGCCTGCTCGAACACCGGCGCGTTGTCGTTCACGTCCAGCACCCGCAGCGCCAGCACCGCGCTGCTCCGCAGTGCCGGCGACCCGCCGTCCGCCGCCCGCACCGTCACGTTGTACTCCGGCACCTCCTCCCGGTCCAGCTCTCGCGACGTCACGACACGGTAGTAGCTGCCCTGCAAACTCTCTAGGCTGAACGGGACGCCTTCGTTCAGAGAGCATCGCACTGCACCGTTTGCTCCCGAATCCCGGTCCTGCACGTGCAGCAAGGCAACGACTGTTCCCCGAGGGGCGTCCTCGGAGATCGCTCTCAATTGAGAAGTCACTGTTAGTTCGGGCGCGTTGTCATTCACATCGGTGACTGCGATTGCCACTTTCGCAGTGTCGAAAAGGCCCCCGCCGTCCCGTGCCTGCACCTCCAGTTCGAAAGACTCACGTTCCTCAAAATTCAGTCTCTGCAATAGCGTTATGACTCCAGACGCAGAGTCGAGATTGAAAATCTGCGAGGCTTTCTCTGTAATTTTTTTTAATGAGTATTTCACATTCCCGTTCAGCCCGTCGTCAGCGTCGGCGGCCGTTACGGTGACGATGGTGGACCCCACGGGCACGTCCTCCGGCACATGGACCATGTACTCCGACTGGCTGAACATGGGTGCGTTGTCGTTCACGTCCAGCACCATCACGCGGATCTGCGCCGTGCCCGTCCGCGACGGCTCCCCTCCATCAATCGCCTTTAATATGAGATCATGGAACGTCGCTTCCTCCCGGTCCAGTTCCTTCGCCAGCACCAGTTCAGGATGCTGATCGCCGCCCGGACCCGCCTTAACGGCCAGCGAGAAATGTTCATCGCCGCTTAGCTCGTAGTTCTGCAGGGAATTCCGCCCCGAGTCTGGATCGTGAGCCTCATTCAGGGGAAACCGCGACCCCGGAGCTGTCATCTCACTTATCCTCTCCTCAACCTCAATTTCCTTGAAGCTGGGTGCGTTGTCATTAATGTCCGTGATTTCCACTTCAATGTCGTAAACTTGCATATCTTTCTCGACTATCACCTCACAGCGCAGCACACATCGCTGCATACTCTCGCACAGCTGCTCTCTGTCTATTCTCTCCGCCGTCACCAAATGTCCCGTCTTCCCGTGCAGGGAGAAATACTGCGTCCTGCCTCTGTCGATGATGCGCACGCCGCGGTCGCTCAGCGCCGGCAGCTCCAGCCCCAGGTCCTTGGCCACGTCGCCCACGAACGAGCCCTTCGGCATCTCCTCGGGAACCGAGTAGCGCAGCTGCCCCCGCGCCGCCTCCCACGCCGCCAGCAGCACGCACCACAGCAGGGCTCGCTCCCGCCGGCCCCAGCGCCTCCCCACCCAACACATCGCTGCCGCGGCTCCGCCGACACCGACCCGTTGCCGATCGGACTCCCTCTCGGGTTCCGCCTCTGTGTCGCCGCTGCCGGCCGCTGCCGCCGGCCCCTCCGCCTCGCTGCAGCTCGGCTCCGCACCGTGGGGCCGCTCGCAGACCGCCCGGCCGCCCACACACACCGGCAGCGAGCGAGCGAGCCGGGCCGCAGCGGGCGGGGCTGCCGGCAGCGCTCCGGCCTTCCTCTCGCTCCTCCTCGGTCAACAGCGGCGCCCGCAGCCTCTCCCCGGCACTGCAGGTACCGAGCGCTGCCCGCCGCTGCCCGACCGCCGGTACCCGATTCTCGGGGACAACACTGCGAACACCGGCACATCGCTTCCCGTTCATTGGGAATGTCCCCACTCCGTTTTGCTCCAGCCCATCTCTTATGTGATTCTCGGGGCGATCTCTAATAAGATGAAGGAGAGGTCGCACGTGGGCATGTTTTTCCTGTCTAATCACGAACAAGCTCTTGCTGTTCACCATCTAAATGAAGGGAAATATTTTTTCGATCCTTGCAATGTGCAGAATATCATTAGCCTCATCCCATTAGTCCCAAGCCACAATGTGCAACAGGATGTTTTGCAGCAGGAATGTATGAAATGACTTCTCCAAACAGTAAACGGAAAGAGATGATGAGGTACAACATGTGTTAATGAGACACACCCCTGAGAAGTAACGCTTTCAGGATCATTAAGCCAAGTGGTAGGAATTCACCATCAAATACTCTTTAAATTAACTACACCGCGATCAGAGAGCATCAGCGATCAGCCAACAACTTGGACGGCTGGAATCTGAGCAGTAGGATATGCAAAACTAAGACACTTTCAGGATCATTTTCTGTTGTCCAGCAGTGAATCACAGAACCTTAAAGGTTGAAAAGATCATCTAGATTATCAAAAGATCACTTAGTCCAACACTCCTGCCAGAGCAGGGCCACCTAGAGCAGGTCACACAGGAACTTGTCCAGGTGGGTTGGGATGTCTCCAGAGAAGGAGATCCCACAGCCCCTTCCAGTGCTCCCTCACCTCAACAGGGAAGAGGTTTTCCTTGTGTTTCTTTTGAAGTTATGGTCCAGCTGGTACCAATTGCCCCTTGTCTCATTGGCCATCACTGAGAAGAGCCTGTTTCCATCCTCCTGATAGCCACATTACTGATATCAACCCTCAGTCTCCTCTTCTCAAAGCTAGAGTCCCAGCTCCCTCAGCCTTTCATCAAAAGGGAAATGCTCCACTTCCTTCATCATCTTTGTCCTCTGTGCTGAACTCTCTCAAAACACATATCTTAACCAGTACCTGTTCACACACAGTCCAGTTCAAGTCCTGGTCATCAAAGCAGCACCTCAAAGGGAACATCATGCTCTTCAACTCATGGGCAACTTGGATGATAGGTTACAGTACTACATTAATGCAAAGTTAATATCTATGCTAAATAAGCATCATTCATAGGAATCATCATAAACAAGAAAATTAACTGATGAACTTCCAACGTGTCCAGTTGGAGTCAGAGCAAGTGCTAAAAAAAAATAGACACACTCTGATTCAGCCATATACCCCAGACAGAAGACATGCCATGTCTCCACAGGCCCTCATCACACACAGCACCCTCAAGATTTCTCAGATTCTCCACAGGTCACGTACTTGCCATTGACCTTCACCATTTGTAGACTTACACCATTCATAGATAAAATGCACAGATAAGTTCTCCTTACCACGGATAACATTTGACTTATCACATATCCTACTGCAACTTGTCTGCTCCCACACAGCTGAAGACAACAGGATAAATAAAACGTGATAGAAGCAAAAATCCCTGCTGTAAAAAAAAAAACCAAACTTCAAAGTATCCTGCCTCCCACACTAACTGTCACGTTTAGACGCAATCCCACGTCGTATCTCACAGCACCAAGATCCACCAGCACACAGCACGTTGATTCAGAAAACCTTACCCTCCCAACAACCCTGGCTCACCAAACAGAGAAGATGAGCAAGAAAAGGCAGAGAAGTAACCAAATGCAGGGTGGCGAATAAAGACTGTCAGGACGAACTCACCGAGGCAGGGGCAGCAGGGTCCTCCCCGAGCAGCGGCGCGGGCTCGTCGGGCGCCGGGCGCGCCGGGAGCGTGTCGCAGCAGCTGCCGGCCGAGAAGCGGAGCTGGCTCTTGCGCGAGTCGGCCGTGAGCGACACCTCGTGCGAGTAGGAGTGCAGGAAGGCGCGGACGCCGTCGATGCCCACGAAGTGCGAGGCCGGGACGCCGCGAAAAGCGCCGCCGTCCGCAGCCAGCAGCCGCGAGCGGTGCCAGCGCCGCAGGCGCAGCGTCAGCAGCAGCAGCAGGAAGGCGACGAAGAGGCAGGACACGGCCGCCACGGCCAGCACCAGCCAGCGCGTCAGGCTGGCGGCCGGCTCGGCCGGCGCCGAAGCCGCCGCGCTGCCCAGCTCCGCCAGCAGCTCGGCCACGCTCTCGGCCAGCACCACCGTCAGCGTGGCCGTGGCCGACAGCGCCGGCCGCCCGTGGTCCTTCACCAGCACCACCAGGCTCTGCCGCGCCGCGTCGCGGGCCAGCGGGAAGCGCGCCGTGCGCACCTCGCCGCTGTGCAGCCCCACGCGGAACAGCCCCGGCTCCGTCGCCTTGGCCAGCTCGTACGACAGCCACGCGTTCTGCCCCGCGTCCGCGTCCACCGCCACCACCTTGGCCACCAGCGCGCCGGGCTCGGCCGAGCGCGGCGCCAGCTCCACGCCCGCCCAGCCCGCGCCCGCGCCCGCCCCCGCCGCCGGCGGGTACAGCACCTGCGGCGCGTTGTCGTTCTCGTCCACGATCGACAGCCGCACCGACGCGTTGCTGCTCAGCGCCGGCGCGCCGCCGTCCTCCGCCACCACCCACAGCTCCAGCTCGCGCACCTCCTCGTAGTCGAACGACCGCAGCGCGTACAGCGCGCCCGTCTCCGCCTGCACCGACACGTACGACGACAGCGGCGAGCCCCGCACGCGCCCCTCCCGCAGCCGGTACCGCACGCGCGCGTTCTGCCCCCAGTCCGCGTCCGCCGCCCGCACCGTCAGCACCAGCGCGCCCGCCGCGTTGTTCTCGGACACGCGGCCGCTGTACCGCGCCTGCTCGAACACCGGCGCGTTGTCGTTCTCGTCCAGCACCCGCAGCGCCAGCACCGCGCTGCTCCGCAGCGCCGGCGACCCGCCGTCCGCCGCTCGCACCGTCACGTTGTACTCCGGCACCTCCTCCCGGTCCAGCTCCCGCACCGTCACCACACGGTAATAGTCCTCAAGGGACTTCTCCAGTCGGAAGGGCAGGCTCTCGGCGATGCTGCACCGCACCTCTCCGTTAGCCCCCGAGTCCGCGTCCTGCACGTTCAGCAAGGCCAGCACCGTCCCTGGCGGAGCGTCTTCAGAGATCTCGCTCAGGGCCTACCGCACCAAAATCTTGGGAACGTTGTCGTTGACGTCTGTAACAGTGATCACCACTTTCGCCGTATGAGAAAGTCCGCCACCGTCCCGCGCCTGCACCTCGAGTTCGTACGACTTCCTTTCCTCGAAGTCCAGGCTCTGCAAGAGCGTGATCGCTCCCGAATCAGAGTCCAGATTAAAAATCTTCGAAGCTTTCTCTGTGATTTTCTTTATGGAATACTTGACTTCCCCGTTCAGCCCATCGTCGGCGTCAGTGGCCGTGATGGTGACGAGAGTCGAGCCCACGGGCACGTCCTCCGCCACACGCACTGTGTACTCCGCCTGGCTGAACACGGGCGCGTTGTCGTTCGCGTCCAGCACCGTTACGTGGATCCGCGCCGTGCCCGTTCGCGACGGCTCCCCGCCGTCCATCGCCCTCAGCACCAGCTCGTGGAACGCCGCTTCCTCGCGGTCCAGCGCCTTCGCCAGCACCAGTTCGGGACGCTGATCCCCGGCGGGCCCCGCCTGCACGGCCAGCGAGAAGTGCTCGTCACCGCTCAGCTCGTAGCTCCGCAAGGAATTCCGTCCAGAGTCGGGGTCGTGAGCTTCGGTGAGGGGAAACCGCGACCCTGGGGCGGCTGTCTCGCTTATTTTTTCCTTCACCTCAATGTCTTTGAAGCTGGGCGCATTGTCATTAATGTCCGTGATTTCCACTTCGATGCTGTAAACTTTCATTTCTCCCTCCACTATCACCTCACAGCGCAGCACACATCGCTGCACATTCTCGCACAGCTGCTCTCTGTCTATTCTCTCCGCCGTCAACAAATGTCCTGTCTTCCAGTGCAGGGAGAAATACTGCGTCGTGCCTTCGGATACAACTTGGATGCCGCGGTCGCGGAGCGCCGGCAGCTCCAGCCCCAAGTCCTTGGCCACGTCGCCCACGAACGAGCCTTTCGGCATCTCCTCGGGAACCGAGTAGCGCAGCTGCCCCCGCGCCGCCTCCCACGCCGCCAGCAGCACGCACCACAGCAGGGCTCGCTCCCGCCGGCCCCAGCGCCTCCCCACCCAACACATCGCTGCCGCGGCTCCGCCGACACCGACCCGTTGCCGATCGGACTCCCTCTCGGGTTCCGCCTCTGTGTCGCCGCTGCCGGCCGCTGCCGCCGGCCCCTCCGCCTCGCTGCAGCTCGGCTCCGCACCGCGGGGCCGCTCGCAGACCACCCGGCCGCCCACACACACCGGCAGCGAGCGAGCGAGCCGGGCCGCAGCGGGCGGGGCTGCCGGCAGCGCTCCGGCCTTCCTCTCGCTCCTCCTCGGTCAACAGCGGCGCCCGCAGCCTCTTCCCGGCATTGCATGCACCGAGAGGAGATCGCCGCTATGCTCTAGCCCATCTCTTTTCTAATGATCGGGGTGTTCCCCAACAAGGTTCCCGTGGGCGTGGTGCTCCTACCCCATGCGAACAAACAGTTGATAATTGAGGGAGAATATTTTTCGCTTCTTTCCTCGTGCAGAATATCACCAGTTTTACACAATAATCCTAAACCACAATCTGAGGTTTTGCAGCAGGCAACAGAAGAAGCAGATATATCAATCTCACCTAGTTGTGATGAGAGGACACTCTCGTCTTCCTTCTCGGTGAAACGACCCTTAACTTCTCCTCCCATGAAGAAAGCACGCACATTTCAGGTAGGGAAAATCACCAAGCATCTATACTGTTTTCTTGAGACCATCAATCAGAATGAGCTGTTCTCTTCCACTGAGGAAGGGCCCACACTGGAGGAACCAGCTATTTTCTCCATTTATGGACCCCAACACGATCACGAAGGAATCATAGACACAGATCAGAATTCTCGTCCGAGGAAATCCAGGAGAAAGAGAAAGTAGATTCAGAAAAAAGGATTTAACACAGTAAAGGTGCTCTTTCACCGTTACTAATAAACACGCATTTACTCAGCACAGGGTTTCTACACTATTTTTTTCCCTTCCAAGACAGCTCATGGCTTCCCAGAGCTTCAGTGCACCTCCACCATTTTCACTAGCACAAATTGAATGGTAAAGAACCTTACCATTGACATGTGGTAGCAGTCGACGCAGAATTTGCCGGTCAGCATTGCCTGGTGTCAAATAAGGAATGATTTATAGCAATCAATCCTTAATTATATATTTACCCTTGTTGGTTCCAAAATCAATAGAAAATACCAGTCAAAACCCTTCAGCTGAACCTGAGCAGCCTGTTCTGAGTGAAAGGGGTACGTCTCACTACATATTTCATCCTCTGATGAACACGATAGTGTTTCAGAGTATATCTACCATTTTACACAGCACAAATTGAACAGGAAGAACTCCACTTCTCCCAAAAAGAAATGCGAATAGGAATAGAATTAATTCAGCCCTTTAAGGGAAATAGAGATCGACACTAGGCACCACAGTAGATAAAGAAAGACACGAGGGCATACCATCAGAAGCACGTGCTTAAGGAAGGCTCAAAGTCACAGAGTGGGTGAGCTTACTGACCTGCGGTACGTCAGGGTCTTCGTGCGGCTCTCCCGCTAAGGCGCTGCCGCTCGGGCTCCGCTTCCCGCACGGCTCCCCGCCCAGAAGCTCCTCCGCCGGCACGCTGGGCAGCGGCGGCGGCGGCCAAGCGGCCTCGGCCACGGCGCGGGCCGGAGCCACGCACAGGTTGTAGGAGTAGGGCAAGGTGCCCTCGCAGAAGTCGGCCGGGAAGGCGGCGCCGGCCACGGAGAAGCGCTGCGCGCCCAGGCAGCGCAGGACGGCGGGCGGCCCGGCCCGGCGCAGCCGCGCCAGCACGGCCAGCGCCACGCTCAGCAGGAAGAGGGCGGAGAGCAGCGCCAGCGCCAGCACCAGCGAGAACTGCAGCTCCGCCGCCGCCTCGCCGCCCGCCGGCCGCTCGCTCAGCTCCGGCAACGCCTCCTGCAAGCTCTCGGCCAGCACCACGTGCAGCGTGGCCGTGGCCGACAGCGCCGGCTGCCCGTGGTCCTTCACCACGGCCACCAGCCGCTGCTTGGCCGCGTCCTTCTCCGACACGGCCCGCGCCGTGCGCACCTCGCCGCTGTGCAGCCCCACGCGGAACAGCGCCGGCTCCGCCGGCCCCGACACCAGCTCGTACGACAGCCACGCGTTGCGCCCCGCGTCCGCGTCCACCGCCACCACCTTGGCCACCAGGTACCCGGCCTCGGCCGACCGCGGCACCACCTCGAACGGACCCGACGACGACGACGACGCCGCAGCCCCAGCCCCCGCTCCGGCTGCCGGCGCCGGCCACAGCACCCGCGGCGCGTTGTCGTTGCGGTCCAGCACGAACACGCGCACCGTGGCCGTGGAGCTCCGCGCCGGCGCCCCGCCGTCC
The DNA here is from genome assembly GCF_028858725.1 of Colius striatus. NCBI lineage: Eukaryota > Metazoa > Chordata > Aves > Coliiformes > Coliidae > Colius > Colius striatus. Next base: position 12,409,705 of record NC_084767.1, read on the forward strand.
TGCGCCCGCACCGTCACCGCGAACTCGCGGCACTGCTCGTAGTCGAAGGAGCGCTGCGCGTACAGCTCGCCGCTCCGCGCCTCCACCGACACGTACGCCGCCGCGCCCGCGCTGCCGCCCGCCAGCGCGTAGCTCACGCGCCCGTTGGCGCCCGCGTCCGCGTCCCGCGCCACCACGCGCACCACCGGCGCGCCCACCGCGTTGTTCTCCGACACGTAGGCGCTGTATGCGGCCTCCTCGAATACTGGCGCGTTGTCGTTCACGTCCGACACCTCCAGCACCAGCGTCGCGCTGCTCGACAGCGACGGGCTGCCCCGGTCCCGGGCAGTGATCGTAATATTGTATGCAGGGACCTCTTCTCGGTCCAAGGTACGGGCTATTGTTAATTTATAGGTGTTCTCTGATGACGGTTCTAGTCTGAAAGGCAAATCGCCATTGATGCTGCAGCTCACCCCTCCATTATCGTCCGAATCTCTGTCACGAACATTAACCACAGCTACAACTGTGCTCACGACCGAGTCTTCGGGTATTGGGTTCAAGATGGGCAGGAGGGAAAGAGTTGGCGCATTGTCGTTCACATCTACAACGTCTATGTGCACTTTGGCATGAGCTCTCAGCCCACCTCCGTCTTTACCTTCAACAGTTGCTTCGTAATATTTCCCTTCTTCATAATCTAAGGGACCTGTCACCCTCACATCTCCTGTCCTAGCGTCCAGAGAAAACAGCTGGCGAGCTTTGTTTGCTATGGCACTGAAAGTGTAGGTAATTTCTGCATTTGTCCCTTCGTCGCTGTCAGTAGCTCTCACCTGAAAAGCCAAGGAGCCTTCTGGCAGGTTTTCCAGGAGGCGAACCTTGTAGATGTCTTTGGTGAATACTGGCGGGTTGTCATTTGCATCGGTCACGTTAATGTTAATCTGCGCGGTCCCAGAGCGGGCTGGATCCCCTCCATCCACCGCTGTCAGGATCAAATGGTGATTTCTCTGTTTTTCTCGATCTAAGCTTTTCTCCAGCACTAATTCCGGCTGCTTTGTCCCATCAGGACTCTCCCTCACAACGAGGGAGAAGAGCGGATTTGGAGTAAGTTGGTAGTTTTGTAATGAGTTCGCCCCAATATCGGGGTCTCTGCCACTGCTCAGTGGGAACCTGGCTCCAGGAGGCGTGGACTCGATCATTTCTATGGCCATAAATTCCCTATCAAACTGCGGTGCATTGTCATTGACATCCTGGATCGTAACGCTCACATGAAACATATTGAAAGGGTTTTCCACGACTGCTTCCAGACTGAGGACACAAGGCGACGCGGCCCCGCAGATGCTCTCTCTGTCTATCCTCTCGTTTACCCGCAGATTTATATTATCTTCCCCGAGACTGAAGTATTGCTTATCACTAGCTACCAGCCGCAGCTTGCGTGCCGGCAGCTCGGCCGGGCTCAGCCCCAGGTCCCGCGTCAGTGGCCCTACCAGCGAGCCTCTGCCCAGCTCCTCGGGGATGGAGTAGCGGATCCGCTCCGGCGCCGCCCGGCAGCACAGAGGCAGCAGCACAGCCAACAGCGCGATCCGCCCGGCGGCTGCCCGGCTCTGATCTGCCGGATGGACCTCCATTATCTTCTTTGCTGAAGCGTATTCTGCAGACGGTCTTGAATTAAGCTTTCCGAGTAACTGAATCAGTATCTGGAAAAAATAAATAGATTAAATCCTTGTTGCCGGACGGAGGACGGGCTGAATCAGGCGGTTCCTGCTTTTCCCAGATCTGCTCCCCGCGGAGCTGCAGTGAGTGGGCGCCGGAGCCGGGGAGGAGCCGACAATAGAGCCTCTCCTCCGCCTTGGCCAACAGTGACACCCGGAGTCCGTGCCCGAGAACCGCAGCGTCCGAGAGGAAGAGCCCAAAGATCCTGCTATGCACGTCCTTAAATCGCGCTGATACTTGGAATGGAAAATACAGATGTTGTCAGGAGCGTGAAACATAATCTCTGCTGAAACGGTGCATCTAGGAACATCCCTACATTCGCAAGTCTTCTGCAGAAGAAAGCCTCCCCTCTTTCTCGGAGGCTGTGGGCAGAATCTGTTTCTGACTCACAGTGATCTCACTGGTCTCTAGAATGAGGCGCTGGCGAGTCCTTGCTGCCATCTCCTCACCACCGTGAGAGAAATAATAAGACAAGACAAAGGTTGAAGCACTGTTAGTTCATTGCAGGGCTTTTCTCCATCCCATCCCTCAGGCATGTCAGCTGCATCACTCAGCTTGGTACCACCTGCAAACTTATTGATGGTGCACTTAATCCCATTGCCTATGTGGTTGATGAAGATTTTAAACAGTACTGGTTCCCCTGAGGAATCCTCAGGGACACCACTCAGAACCGGTCTCCCATCTGTTGGCCACAGCTCTCTGAATCTGACCATCCAGCCAATTCCTTTTCCATCAACAAATCCATACCAGGCATCAGATCCATCTGTCTCCAATTTACAGAGAAGGATGTTGGGGGGGGGTGTGGGGGAGATATGAGCAAAGGTCTTACAGAAGTCCAGGTAGATGATATTCCCTTGTCCACTGATGTAGACATCACATCACCTCCCTGTCCTTCACATGCCTTGGCATAGCTTCTAGGGGGATCTGTTCCATCAGCACACAGGTGAGGCTTACAGGTTGGTAGTTCCCAGGGACCTCTTTTCTATCTAGTAAAAAAAGAGGTGCAATCTTTCTTCTTTCTAGTCACCAGGTACTTAACCTACCTGCCATGACTTTTCAAATATCATAGAGAGCAGCTTGGCAACTCCATCAACGATTTCCCACAGCATTCTGGGTTGCATCTCTCCAAGTCCCATCAACTTATGTGTGTTCATATTCTTGAGGTGGTCTTGAACCTGCTCTTCTCTTACAGCAGGAGGACCTTGTTCCCTTGTCCCTGCCTTGAGATCCATTCACTTGAAGAAGTGTGGGAAGAGAGTTCCCAGAGATGCTGGAGACAAAAATGTTGTTGAGTAGCTCAGCTTGCCTCTCATCTGTTGTTACCACTTTGACAGTTGTGTTCTGGCCCTCCAGTAGAGGAAACAGCCTCCCTCTCTCACAGAGGAGAAAACATAATAAACAGTTATGGACATCATTAAGCATAAGAAACCTCCAGCTGGAATGGTCCGAGTAGCATCTGTTGTAGACCAGAGCTGCTAGTCTCTTGTCATCTCAGAAAGACACATCAACACTCTAGGACGTCATTCACAACTTTCTTTGCTATAGCTCTCACTATTGAAAGAGATTACCATAACCTTATGTCCCTTTAGATGCAGAGAACCTTGAGCAGAGCAGCTTCACAAAGTACTCAAGCCACACAGAGTATGCCATGCAAATCCCAGTCACAGAAAAAAAAAGTGAGCTTATTTTAGTCATTCAAACTATTTTAGGACTCCTACAAAACAGCAATCCTATTCCTCATTTTTAGTGTCACAGGAAAGTGAGTTCTCATGTGGACTTTGTGCTCAAAGGAGACTTTCTCACCAACAGCAGGTGAGAGACAGTGGCAGTTTCCTTGGCTAGCTGAGTTAATTCTCCTGCCCACAGATTTATGCACCACAGCAAGCCCTGTGCCTTCCCAGTTTAATTCCATTGTGGAACCCTCAGTCCTTGATGTACAGAGTCTTCTGGTCACCATCACTACAACACCTTGTTCTCAGGACTTACCTTTTTTCAGAGCCTTTGCAGAACAGATGGCTGTTGTAACCTAGCAAATGCTCAACACTTGGGGCTGCCCCAAACACTCCTCCAAAGCAACTTCTAATGCCATCTTTGTGCCATTCAACCCTCAAAACATTTAGGATTAAAATACATACTGTCTGAATGCCCCACAAAAAGAGTCTGCAGCTGGAGCTGTCAGGAGAGTTGCAAAGGTCACTCCTCCCAGCTCACTCCTTTGCAGGGGCCTTTGCACACCCAGGTCCCCTTATTGGTTGGGGCAAGTTTTCCTCACCTGCATTGAAATGGGGTCAGCTGTTGCTGGAAGCTCAGTGCTCAGAAGGCCCCCAGAGGCCTGACAGCAATTCCCTGCTCCCATTATTCTTCTGAATGCACTATAGGGCTCATCTCCAAACTGCCGTGCTGTACCTGCTCAATCTTACCTCTGCCAAGGGACTATTAGAATAAAACTTCTGGCCTTTGGAAGAGGTTAGCAGAGCTTGCTTGAAAAAAACCAAACAAACCACCTCTACAAGGACTGTCTCCACACATGGCATTCTGTGGTTCTCTTTATTTCACTTTTACACACAAAAGTGTCCCAGTTTACAACACTAAAATGCTTTATACCTGCAGCACAACACAGCGTGAGGGTTTGCAAATATTCCATGCGACACTGCCTTCCTTCAAACAATACCCTAATGTTCATGGACTGACAGTGCTTTCTAAGAGGAAGAAGCAAGATAATGCTCAAATGCAATTCACAGAGAAGAAGAAACAGAAAAGCAGAAAGGAGAATGCAAATGCTCTAACACAAGACTATAAAAGGCGTATTGAGACAGCTTTCCACTCCCATCAAAAAAATCTGAATTTGAGAACAATGATGAGACCAAAAGCCTTCTTGACCCTTTTCCAAATTCATCTTAACTCTACAAAAAAACCCCACTTTGGAGCCACATTTAGAGTTTTCTACAACACACTGAAAAGACAGTCAACAATTTTCAGAACACAGTACAGTTACAGTCTATCCCAACACCTTTAGTGCTGCTGTATTTACAAGGCAATCCCAAGGAGATATGAATGGGGTCAGGAAAATCCTGTGGTAAATTTTCATGCACTCCTTTAGAGAAGCTGCAACTCTCATCATCACCAGGCAGCCTTTGAGCAAGCCCATGCAAACCCAAGTGGGTACCTACACAGACATGGCGACCACAAGTGAAAATATTCACAGCCCACACATCTCACACTGAGACATCCAGAACCCAGGGAAGAAAGAGCCCAGGATTGCACCACATTGTGGCACAGCATTCACAACTGCATTGCTGTCCCACCCTGGGACAAGGGCTGCATCCAAGGCAGCGAGGATGTGATTTGTCTGCCCAAAATTCCCATTGAGTTACAACACACAAGAAGATCCTCAGTCTTACGAAACACGGAGATAAAAATTTCCATGAAGACACTGGAAATATCCCAAGTCTCAAAACTGTAACAGACACAAACCCTATTATGTGTTGACTGGAGAAAACTTTAGTTTCTTTTGCTTGTGTTTTTGGAGGAGACAAGCTTTCATGGAATTTGCAGGAAATCAGTAATGTCAAATGCAGATCACCTCTGGAGAAATCATTGCCAAATGTCGTATCTGGATTCCTTCCCGTTATGAGTCACCAAGCCTCACACTATGTTGACTCCATGTCAGTTAAAGGGAAGACTGTTGAACTGCTCTGCAGAGAATGACCCTGGCTTGTCTGATGCCAGGTCCCTTATGGTGATGGAGCCAGAGGGCAAATCTTGCTCATCGTCGATGCCCCCACCCATGGGATAGTGCTGCGGTGGCAGAGTGGGGAGGATGGGCTTCAGGAACTTGAACTCACTGTTGCCTGAGCCCGTGGTCAGGTTGATCTCGTAGCAGTAGGCGTGGGGCAGGGTCCCTGCAGCCGCCGCATCCCCTGGGACACTCTGCAAGGTGCCAGCGCCGTACAGCACATGCCCAGCCTTCTGGTCCCTTCTCTGGTACACCTTGCAAACCACAAAGGCTGATACGGACACAAGGAAGAGAAGGGACACGCAAACCAGTGAAATGATTAAATAGGTGGTCAGGGAACTGCCCTCATCCTCCATGGCCGGGCTGCTGTGTGGAAGGCGCACGTCTGAGAAGTCGCTGAGCAGGAACACGTTCAGGGCTGCAGTGGCCGACTGCGGCGGACGCCCATTGTCTCGCACCAGGACGACGAGCTTCTGCTTCGTGGTGTCTCTCTCTGCCATGGGCCTCTTCAGCCTCACCTCCCCGCTCTGGGCACCCACCACAAACAGGCCGGGGTCCGTGGCCCTCAGCAGGTGGTAGGAAAGCCACGAGTTCTGCCCTGAGTCCGTGTCAACAGCCACCACTTTGGTCACCAGGTACCCCGCCTCAGCCGACATGGGCACCAGCTCGCTGGACAGGGAGCTGCTGTCCTGGGATGGGAACAGCACCACTGGCACATTGTCGTTTTCATCCACCACGTAGACGTGGACAGTGACATTGGTGCTCAGGGGAGGCGATCCTGCATCTGAGGCGCTCACCACAACCTCGATCTGCTTCACCTGCTCGTAGTCCAGGGGCCGCAGCACAAACACGTGCCCGTTCTCAGAGTTCACGGAGATGCAGGAGCAGGGCGGCCGCTCTGTGGGCTGGGCTGGGGCCAGGAAATAGCTCACCTTGGCATTGGGCCCCACGTCGGCATCAAAGGCACTGACGGCTCCAACCAGCACTGTGGGGACGTTGTTCTCACGCACATACATGGTGTATGACGTCTGGTTGAAGACAGGCGCATTGTCGTTGACGTCAGAGATGTCCACAGTGAAGGTCTGGGTGGTTGTCAGAGGAGGTGACCCCGCGTCTGCTGCTGTGACACTGAGGATGTAATGAGCTGTGTCCTCCCGGTCCAGGCTGCTCACAGTCACCAGCTCATAGTAATTCTTATAAGCCAACCTCAGGGAGAATGACAACTGGTCCTCAAGGGCAAGGGACACCTTCCCATTGGCACCAGCATCCCGGTCCCTGACAGTGAAGAGAGCGACCACTGTTCCAGGTAATGTGTTCTCAGGGAGGGGGCTGCTGAAGGAACTGACCACCAGCTCTGGGGCATTGTCATTCACATCCACCACATCCACCAACACCTTGCAGATTGCTGAGAGGCCCCCACCATCCATGGCCCGTACACTGAGCTCATGCTTCTGTGCCACCTCAAAGTCCAGAGGCTTTGCCAGTTTGATTTCACCACTCATGGGGTCAATTGCAAATGCAGAGTGGCTCTGACTGAACTGATAGGAGATAGCCCCGTTAGCTCCTGCATCCTGATCAGATGCCACCACATTGAGAATTACAGAGCCCACTGGTGCATTTTCCAAAGCCTCACCGACGTACACTTCCTCTGTGAAGATGGGAGCGTTGTCATTTACATCCAGAACAACAATGTGGATTTGGGTGGTCCCACTCCTGGGGGGAAAGCCCCCGTCCACGGCAATGAGATTGAAACTCACCTCTGCCTTCTGCTCTCTGTCTAGTGGCTTTTCTAAGACCAGTTCCACATACTTCTTGCCCTTACTCCGACTCCCAAAGGAGACGCTAAAGTGCTCATTCTCGGGAGCAATGCTGTAAGTCTGGATGCTGTTGCTGCCAATATCTAGATCTCGAGCTACGTCCAGGGGGAAACGTGAGCCCTGGTCGCTCGTTTCTGGTATCTTAATAGCGACTTGCTCCTCCTGGAAAACAGGAGAATGGTCATTGATGTCCTCCACGGCCACCTCGACCCGAAAGATCTGGAAGGGGTTTGCCAGCAGGAGCTCCAAGGGGAGCGTGCAGCTTGCAGCCTGCCCGCACAACTCCTCCCGGTCCAGCCTCTCGGCCACTACGAGGCGGCCGCTGCCGAGGTCCAAGCGAAAGTGCTGCCGGCCGTCCTCCGCGGCCAGGCGGGCGCGGCGAGCCGACAGCTGCGCCGGGGCCAGCCCCGCGTCCGCCGCCACGTTGGCCACCGCGGAGCCGCGCTCCCCCTCCTCGGCTACGGAGTAGCGCAAGGGCTCGGAGCGAGCATATGCCAGGCAGAGGAAAGCCGACAGACAGAGCACTTGCCTTGCAAGGATGGCCATGGCAGGGAAGCCAGTACGCTCCGTGTGGCGGCTCCCGCGCGGTCTGGGTCTGGGGCGGCGGGCGAGCGTCCTCCCTCTCGCCGAGGACGCAGGGTGGTCCGGCAGCGGATGGCTCGGAGAAGCGCTCGGCGCTTGCCTTGGCCGGGAGCACCACCCTGCGGCCTCCGCCGGCACTGCGAGCTTCAAAGCCGCCTCTCCAGCGACAATTGCCAATCAGATCCAGACACCCGTTTTCACGCATCCTAAAACACCAAACCGCCATTTCCTAGCATAAAATTATATCTCCGAGTGCAACGACATTCTCTTCCCCCGAGCACATCAGAAAATTAAAAGAAATTATCGTACCTGAGAGAAAACTTGTTCATCGTCCTCAGCTCCGCCATCTCTGGTAGGGACGAGATCCCCTGAAGCTTCTCCTGGTGCCGGGCGCGCCGGGAGCGTGTCGCAGCAGCTGCCGGCCGAGAAGCGGAGCTGGCTCTTGCGCGAGTCGGCCGTGAGCGACACCTCGTGCGAGTAGGAGTGCAGGAAGGCGCGGACGCCGTCGATGCCCACGAAGTGCGAGGCCGGGACGCCGCGCAAGGCGCCGCCGTCCGCCGCCAGCAGCCGCGAGCGGTGCCAGCGCCGCAGGCGCAGCGCCAGCAGCAGCAGCAGGAAGGCGACGAAGAGGCAGGACACGGCCGCCACGGCCAGCACCAGCCAGCGCGTCAGGCTGGCGGCCGGCTCGGCCGGCGCCGAAGCCGCCGCGCTGCCCAGCTCCGCCAGCAGCTCGGCCACGCTCTCGGCCAGCACCACCGTCAGCGTGGCCGTGGCCGACAGCGCCGGCCGCCCGTGGTCCTTCACCAGCACCACCAGGCTCTGCCGCGCCGCGTCGCGGGCCAGCGGGAAGCGCGCCGTGCGCACCTCGCCGCTGTGCAGCCCCACGCGGAACAGCCCCGGCTCCGTCGCCTTGGCCAGCTCGTACGACAGCCACGCGTTCTGCCCCGCGTCCGCGTCCACCGCCACCACCTTGGCCACCAGCGCGCCGGGCTCGGCCGAGCGCGGCGCCAGCTCCACGCCCGCCCAGCCCGCGCCCGCGCCCGCCCCCGCCGCCGGCGGGTACAGCACCTGCGGCGCGTTGTCGTTCTCGTCCACGATCGACAGCCGCACCGACGCGTTGCTGCTCAGCGCCGGCGCGCCGCCGTCCTCCGCCACCACCCACAGCTCCAGCTCGCGCAGCTCCTCGTAGTCGTACGACCGCAGCGCGTACAGCGCGCCCGTCTCCGCCTGCACCGACACGTACGACGACAGCGGCGAGCCCCGCACGCGCCCCTCCCGCAGCCGGTACCGCACGCGCGCGTTCTGCCCCCAGTCCGCGTCCGCCGCCCGCACCGTCAGCACCAGCGCGCCCGCCGCGTTGTTCTCGGACACGCGGCCGCTGTACCGCGCCTGCTCGAACACCGGCGCGTTGTCGTTCACGTCCAGCACCCGCAGAGCCAGCACCGCGCTGCTCCGCAGTGCCGGCGACCCGCCGTCCGCCGCCTGCACCGTCACGTTGTATTCCGGCATCGTCTCCCGGTCCAGCTTCTCAGAAGTCACCAAGCTATAGTAATTATCAAAGGACTGATCCAAACGGAAGGGCAGGCTTTCAGAGACACTGCACCGCAACTCACCATTCGCTCCCGAGTCCCTGTCCTGCACGTGCAGCAGGGCCACCACTGTCCCAGGCGGCGCGTCCTCAGAGATCTCACTCATCGCCGACTGCACAGAAATCTCGGGCGCATTGTCGTTGACGTCTGTCACAGTTACCACGACTTTCGTTGTGTCGAAAAGTCCCCCACCATCATGTGCCTGCACTTCGAGTTCGTAAGAGTCTCCTTCCTCGAAGTCCAGGCTCCGCAAGAGCGTGATGGCTCCCGAGTCAGAATTTAGATGGAAAATCTGCGAGGCTTTCACTGAAATTGTTTGAAACGAATACTTCACGTCCCCATTCAGCCCCTCGTCAGCGTCGGTGCTGGTGACAATGATGAGGGTGGAACCCACGGACACGTCCTCTGGCACACGCACCGTGTACTCCGCCTGGCTGAACACGGGCGCGTTGTCGTTCGCGTCCAGCACGGTCACGCGGATCCGCACAGCGCCCGTTCGCACCGGCTCCCCGCCGTCCATCGCCCTCAGCACCAGCTCGTGGAACGCCGCTTTCTCCCGGTCTAGTGCCTTTGCCAGCACGAGCTCGGGACGCTGATCGCTCCCGGGACCCGACTGCACTTCCAGAGAGAAGTGCTCATCTCCGCTCAACTCGTACCTCTGCAGAGAATTCCGTCCAGAATCCAGGTCATGGGCCGTCGCAATAGGAAATCGCGATCCCGGTTTTGTCGTCTCGCTAATCCTCAGTTCTTTTTCTGCCTCTCGGAAGCTGGGCGCGTTGTCGTTAATGTCTGTGATTTCCACTTCTACGCCGTAAATCTTTATTTCGCCTTCTAGGATCACCCCACAGCGCAGCACACATCGCTGCACACTCTCGCACAGCTGCTCTCTGTCTATTCTCTCCGCCGTCACCAGATGTCCCGTCTTCCCATGCAGGGCGAAATACTGCGGCCTACCTGTGTCTAAGAGGCTGAGGACGCGGTCGCGGAGCACCAGCATCTCCAGCCCCAGGTCCTTGGCCACGTCGCCCACGAATGAGCCCTTCGGCATCTCCTCGGGAACCGAGTAGTGCAGCTGTCCCCGAGCCACCTCCCACGCCGCCAGCAGCACGCACCACAGCAGGGCTCGCTCCCGCCGGCACCAGCACCCTCCTCTCTCCGCCATCGCTGAGCTCGGCAGTAGCTGCCCGCTCGCCCCTCCGTGCTCCGCAGCAGTCCCCGTGTCCCTGCTGCCGCTGCCGCTCGTCCCGCTGCCGCCCGGTTCAGCCGCTGCCTCCGCCAGCCGCTCGCCGCCGGATCGCGCTTCCTCTGGCGGCCACCGCCCGCCTCTGCCCAGCGTGAGCCAACAGCGACACTCGCAGCCGCAGGCAGCGACTGCAGCGCTCCGGCCTGGGAACAGCAACTGCGCTCCCAACGGCTCCCAACGCTGCTCGGCCACCAGCACCTGCTGCAGCCCCGCGCCTGCGGCAGCTGCATCAACACTGATTGCAGCTTCACCACATGCACCTGCAGGCACGGGAGTGTCTCCAACAAATCCTGCCCACCGCGGGGTTTCACAGAATCAAACAACGACTCATAGAATGCAATCACAGCATCATTATAGTATCTCAGCTACTTAGGGTTGTAGGATCATAGAATGGTTTAGGTTGGGATGGTCCTTTACAGGCCATCTAACCCAATTCCTCTGCAATAAACACACACATCTTCAACTAGATCAGCTCCTTGGTTACAGTGAGTTACAGTCTGAGTTCATCCTCTCAATCAGAGATTTATTTAGCACAGGACAGCACAGGCCTGTGTCTTCCCAGTTTAACTCCATTGTGAATATCTCAGTCTTTGATGTACAATGTTCTTCTGGTCACCATCACGACCTGCAGGCACGGGAGTGTCTCCAACAGCTCCTGCTCACCACAGGGTTTCACAGAATCATCAAATGTATTGTAGAGAGAACAGGATCACAGAATTAATGACATAATGCAATCACAGCATCACTATAGCATCACAGCATCATAGAATTGTTGAATCATAGAATGGTTTAGGTTAGAAGGGACTTAAAAGCCATCTAGTCCAATGCTCCTGCAATAAGCATGGACATCTTCAACTCAATCACGTTGCTCAAAGCCCCATCCAGACTGACCTACCAAGTTTCCAAGGATGGGGCATCTAACACCTCCCTGGGAAACCTGTGCAAGGGTTTCACTGAACTCAGCATTAAAAAATTTTTGCTCTTGTTTCTAGGCTCAGCTTCCCCTTTTTTAGATTTAAACCATTATCTTTGTGCTAAAACAAGTAGTCCTAGAAAAAATTTGTCTCCATCTTTACAGTAGCCCCCTCTAAATTTTGGAAGGCCACAGTAAGGTCTTCCCAAAGCCTTCTCTTCTGCAGGATGAACAATTCCAACTCAGCCGTACCTCAGAAGTGATGTTCTCCATCTCTCTGGTCATCTCTGTGTCTCTCCTCTGGACCCACTCCAACAGTGCCATATCTTTCCTGCGCTGAGGACTCCAGAGCTGGATGCAATGCTCCAGATCTTCACCTTACTGCCATGACTTTTCAACCATCATGGAATCCAACTTTGCAACTTCATCAGCCATTTCCCTTAGGAAGTCCTATCCCTCACATAGGACTGTGAGATGCATCTCATCAGGTCTCATTGACTTCTTCAGTTCAGGCTCCTGACATGGTCTTGAACCTGCTCTTCAGCAGGACGACCTTGTTCCCTTGAACCTGCCTTGAATTGCTCCACTTCAGAAGTATGGGGAGAGAGATTGCCAGACAAGCTGCAGACAAATATGTTGTTGAGTAGCTCAGTCTGCCCCTCATCTCTTGTTATCACTTTGACAGTGTTGTTCAGGAAATCCCAGGAAATCTCTGCAGTGTATTCAGGCCCCCAACTACAGGAAACAGCCTCCCCCTCTCACAGAGACAAACCATAATAAATGGTTCTGAACTACATCAGACACAAGAAAGCTCCAGCTGGAATGGTGCTAGTTCCTTGTCATTAAGAGACTCATCCACTCTCTAGGGCATCATTCACAACACTGTGCTATAGCTTACACAACTGGAAAAGATCACCATAGATAATTCTTCATCCCTTTAGATGCAGAGAGCCTTGAGCAGAGTAGCTTCACACTGGACTCCAGACAGGCAGAGACTTTCATGCAGGTGCCAGTCATGAGAAATAAAGGATTGTCCCCATTTTGGTCATTCAAGTCATCTTAGGACATTCACTACAAGAAGGTAATCTTGTTAATCCTGTCTAGTGTCACAGAAAAAAAAGCTAACATGCACACTTCTTGCTCAAAGGAGACTTTGTCACCTTGGTTACAGTGAGTTGTCTGGGTTGGTCTTGCCAACCAGAGGTTTACACAGCAGAGCACTAACCTGTGACTTCCCAGTTTAACTCCATGGCAGACCCCTCAGTCCTTGATGTACAGAGTCCTTTGGTCACCATCACTACAGCAGCTTGTGCTCAGGACTTACCTTTTTTCAAGGCCTTTGCAGAACAGATGGCTGTAGTCCACTACATTTTGAGTGAATCCTCTCCCTGGTCCCAATTTTCTCCTACCAACTGGCCACCTCCTGGGGTTGCCATAATCACTTCTCCAAAGCAACATCTAATGCCATCTTTGTGCCATTCAACCCTCAAAACATTTAGGATTAAAATACATACTGTCTGAATGCCTCAAACAGTCTGCAGCTGGAGCTGTCAGGAGAGTTGCAAAAGTCACTCCTCCCAACTCACTCCTTTGCATACCCAGGGCTCATTTATTGGTAGGGGCAAGTTTGCCTTCAGCTGCATCTAACTGGGGCCACCTGCAGCCAGAAGCTCAGTGCTCAGAAGACCCCCAGAGGCCTGACAGAAATTTTCATAAAGGTTTGGCAGAATTTTCCCAGAAAGAACACATCCACAATGACTCTCTCCATACATGGCATTCTGCTGTTCTCTTTATTTCACTTTTACACACAAAAGTGTCTCAGTTTACAACACTAAAATGCTTTATACCTGCAGCACAACACAGCGTGAGGGTTTGCAAATGTTCCATGCGACACTGCCTTCCTTCAAACAATACCCTAATGTTCATGGACTGACAGTGCTTTCTAAGAGGAAGAAACAAGATAGTGCTCAAATGCAGTTCACAGAGGAGAAGGAGAAAAAGAAGAGCAGAAAAGAGAATGCAAATGCTCTAACACAAATCTAGAAAAAGTATATTGAGCTGGCTTTCCACTCCCATCAAAAACTATGAATTTGAGAACAACCATCATGAGACCAAAAGCCTTTTTGGTCCTTTTCCAAATTTATCTTGACTCTACCAAACACATGCTTTCAAATCTCATGTGGAGTTTCCTAACAGCCCACACAAAGACAATGAACTGGTTTTCACAACACTGTACAGTTGTAGCCTACCCCAACTCTGTTAGTGCTGCTGTATTTACAAGGCAATCCCAAGAAGAGCCCACTCTAACCCCAGTCACCCATAAAAGGAAGATCCCGTTGAATATTTTACTCCTAAAGCTTAGAGAAGATGAGACTCAAAGGGTCAAAATTCCCTTCTTGTATAATGTGCTGAAACTGTGCCTTTTGCAATGGCTGAATGTGAGCAAATCCAGGCTTCACCAGGCACCCTTTTTCTTCCACACAACAGTCGGTATGCACACAGACATGGTGACCACAAGTCAGAAAACTCAAAGCCTATACATCTCACACTGAGACATCCAGAACCCAGAGAAGAGCCCAGGATTGCACCACATTGCAGCACAGCACTCACAACTGCATTGCTGTCCCACAGTGGGACAAGGGCTGCATCCAAGGGAGCGAGGATGTGATTTATCTGCCCAACATTGCCACTGCATTACAACACACAAGAAGATCATCAGTCATACCAGACAGGGAGAAAAGATCTTCCCTGAGGACACTGGAAATATCTCAAGTCTCAAATCATTGTGGCTGTACTGGAGATCAAACCTATTATTGGCAGACTGGAAGAAACTTTAGTTTCTTTTGCTTGTATTTTTTGTGGTGGAGACAAGCTTTCATGGAATTTGCAGGAAACGTGATGCCCATTGCAGATCTATTCTGGAGGAACCATTGCCATATGTTGTACCTGGGTTCCTTTCCATTGTGAGGCACCAAGCCTCAGGCTGTGCTGACTCCATGTCAGTTAAAGGGAAGACTGTCGAACTGCTCTGCAGAGAGCGACCCTGGCTTGTCTGGTGCCGAGTCCTCTGCAGTGATGGAGCCACAGGGGAAACCTTTGTCATCATCAATGCCCCCAACCATGGGATAGTGCTGTGGTGGCAGAGTGGGGAGGATGGGCTTCAGGAACTTGAACTCGCTGTTGCCTGAGCCCGTGGTCAGGTTGATCTCGTAGCAGTAGGCGTGGGGCAGGGTCCCTGCAGCTGCTGCATCCCCTGGGACCCTCTGCAAGGTGCCAGCGCCGTACAGCACATGCCCAGCCTTCTGGTCCCTTCTCTGGTACACCTTGCAAACCACAAAGGCTGCTACGGACACGAGGAAGAGAAGGGACACGCAGACCAGTGAAATGATTAAATAGGTGGTCAGGGAACTGCCCTCATCCTCCATGGCCGGGCTGCTGTGTGGAAGGCGCACGTCTGAGAAGTCGCTGACCAGCAACATGCTCAGGGCTGCGGTGGCCGACTGCGGCGGACGCCCGTTGTCTCGCACCAGGACGACGAGCTTCTGCTTCGTGGTGTCTCTCTCTGCCACTGGCCTCTTCAGCCTCACCTCCCCGCTCTGGGCACCCACCACAAACAGGCCGGGGTCCGTGGCCCTCAGCAGGTGGTAGGAAAGCCACGAGTTCTGCCCTGAGTCCGCGTCAACAGCCACCACTTTGGTCACCAGGTACCCCGCCTCAGCCGACATGGGCACCAGCTCGCTGGACAGGGAGCTGCTGTCCTGGGATGGGAACAGCACCACTGGCACATTGTCGTTTTCATCCACCACGTAGACGTGGACAGTGACGTTGGTGCTCAGGGGAGGCGATCCTGCATCCGAGGCGCTCACCACAACCTCGATCTGCTTCACCTGCTCGTAGTCCAGGGGCCGCAGCACAAACACGTGCCCGTTCTCAGAGTTCACGGAGATGCAGGAGCAGGGCGGCCGCTCTGTGGGCTGGGCTGGGGCCAGGAAATAGCTCACCTTGGCATTGGGCCCCACGTCGGCATCAAAGGCGCTGACAGCTCCAACCAGCACTGTGGGGACGTTGTTCTCACGCACGTACATGGTGTACGACGTCTGGTTGAAGACAGGCACATTGTCGTTGACATCAGAGATGTCCACTGTGAAGGTCTGGGTGGTTGTCAGAGGAGGTGACCCCGCGTCTGCTGCTGTGACACTGAGGATGTAACGAGCTGTGTCCTCCCGGTCCAGGCTGCTCACGGTCACCAGCTCATAGTAATTCTTATAAGCCAACCTCAGGGAGAATGACAACTGGTCCTCAAGGGCAAGGGACACCTTCCCATTGGCACCAGCATCCCGGTCCCTGACAGTGAAGAGGGCGACCACTGTTCCAGGTAATGTGTTCTCAGGGAGGGGGCTGCTGAAGGAATTGACCACCAGCTCTGGGGCATTGTCATTCACATCCACCACCTCTACCAACACCTTGCAGATTGCTGAGAGGCCCCCACCATCCGTAGCCTGCACACTGAGCTCATGCTTCTGTGCCACCTCAAAGTCCAGAGGCTTTATTAATTTGATTGCACCACTCATGGGGTCAATTGCAAATGCAGAGTGGCTCTGGCCCAGCACATGGCTGAACTGATAGGAGATAGCCCCGTTAGCTCCTACATCCTGATCAGATGCCACCACATTGAGAATTACAGAGCCCACTGGTGCATTTTCCAAAGCCTCACCGATGTACACTTCCTCTGTGAAGATGGGAGCGTTGTCATTTACATCCAGAACAACAATGTGGATTTGGGTGGTCCCACTCCTGGGGGGAGAGCCCCCATCCACAGCAATGAGATTGAAACTCACCTCTGCCTCCTCCTCTCTGTCTAGTGGCTTTTCTAAGACCAGTTCCACATACTTCTTGCCCTTACTCCGACTTCCAAAGGAGACACTAAAATGCTCGTTCTCAGGAGCAATGCTGTAAGTCTGGATGCTGTTGCTGCCAATATCCAGGTCTTGAGCTCCAACCAAGGGGAAATGTGAGCCCGGGTTGCTCGTTTCCGGGATCTTAATAGTGACTTGTTCCTCCGGGAAAACAGGAGAATGGTCATTGATGTCCTCCACGGCCACCTCGACCCGAAAGATCTGGAAGGGGTTTGCCAGCAGGAGCTCCAAGGGGAGCGTGCAGCTTGCAGCCTGCCCGCACAGCTCCTCCCGGTCCAGCCTCTCTGCCACTACGAGGCGGCCGCTGCCGAGGTCCAAGCGAAAGTGCTGCCGGCCGTCCTCCGCGGACAGGCGGGCGCGGCGAGCCGACAGCTGCGCCGGGGCCAGCCCCGCGTCCGCCGCCACGTTGGCCACCGCGGAGCCGCGCTCCCCCTCCTCGGCTACGGAGTAGCGCAAGGGCTCGGAGCGAGCGTATGCCAGGCAGAGGAAAGCCGACAGACAGAGCACTTGCCTTGCAAGGATGGCCATGGCGCTGCGGCCAGTAGGCTCCGTGGCCAGTAGGCTCCGTGTGGCGGCTCCCGCGCGGTTTGGGTCTGGGGCGGCGGGCGAGCGTCCTCCCTCTCGCCAAGTGCGGCGGGCGGCTCGAAGCGCGGCGGCCGCGGCCCAGCAACGGACGGCTCGGGGAAGCGCTCGGCGCTCGCCTTGGCCGGGAGCACCACCCTGCGGCCCCCGCCGGCACTGCGCGCTTAATCGCCTTCTCTCCGGCTACAGTTGCCCATCCTAATCCAGACACACGTTTTCACGCATCCTCACACACCCAGGCACTCTCCAAATAGCTATTTCCTAGCATAAAATTATCTCTCCGAGACCAAGATCTTTCTCTTCCCCCGAGCACATCAGAAAATTTAAAAAAATTATCGTACCTGTGAGGAAACTTGTTCACCGTCCTCAGCACCGCCATCTCTAGTAGGGACGAGATCCACTGAAGCTTCTCCTGGTGCCGGGCGCGCCGGGAGCGTGTCGCAGCAGCTGCCGGCCGAGAAGCGGAGCTGGCTCTTGCGCGAGTCGGCCGTGAGCGACACCTCGTGCGAGCAGGAGTGCAGGAAGGCGCGGACGCCGTCGATGCCCACGAAGTGCGAGGCCGGGACGCCGCGCAAGGCGCCGCCGTCCGCCGCCAGCAGCCGCGAGCGGTGCCAGCGCCGCAGGCGCAGCGCCAGCAGCAGCAGCAGGAAGGCGACGAAGAGGCAGGACACGGCCGCCACGGCCAGCACCAGCCAGCGCGTCAGGCTGGCGGCCGGCTCGGCCGGCGCCGAAGCCGCCGCGCTGCCCAGCTCCGCCAGCAGCTCGGCCACGCTCTCGGCCAGCACCACCGTCAGCGTGGCCGTGGCCGACAGCGCCGGCCGCCCGTGGTCCTTCACCAGCACCACCAGGCTCTGCCGCGCCGCGTCGCGGGCCAGCGGGAAGCGCGCCGTGCGCACCTCGCCGCTGTGCAGCCCCACGCGGAACAGCCCCGGCTCCGTCGCCTTGGCCAGCTCGTACGACAGCCACGCGTTCTGCCCCGCGTCCGCGTCCACCGCCACCACCTTGGCCACCAGCGCGCCGGGCTCGGCCGAGCGCGGCGCCAGCTCCACGCCCGCCCAGCCCGCGCCCGCGCCCGCCCCCGCCGCCGGCGGGTACAGCACCTGCGGCGCGTTGTCGTTCTCGTCCACGATCGACAGCCGCACCGACGCGTTGCTGCTCAGCGCCGGCGCGCCGCCGTCCTCCGCCACCACCCACAGCTCCAGCTCGCGCACCTCCTCGTAGTCGAACGACCGCAGCGCGTACAGCGCGCCCGTCTCCGCCTGCACCGACACGTACGACGACAGCGGCGAGCCCCGCACGCGCCCCTCCCGCAGCCGGTACCGCACGCGCGCGTTCTGCCCCCAGTCCGCGTCCGCCGCCCGCACCGTCAGCACCAGCGCGCCCGCCGCGTTGTTCTCGGACACGCGGCCGCTGTACCGCGCCTGCTCGAACACCGGCGCGTTGTCGTTCACGTCCAGCACCCGCAGCGCCAGCACCGCGCTGCTCCGCAGTGCCGGCGACCCGCCGTCCGCCGCCCGCACCGTCACGTTGTACTCTGGCACCTCTTCCCGATCCAGCTCCTTAGAAGTCACCAAGCTGTAGTAATTATCAAACGACGGCACCAGTCGGAAGGGCAGGCTCTCGACGATGCTGCACCGTAACTCTCCGTTCGCCCCCGAGTCTCGGTCCTGTACGTGCAGCAGGGCCACCACTGTCCCAGGCGGCGCGTCCTCAGAGATCTCAATCAGCACGGACCGCACAGAAATCTCGGGCGCATTGTCGTTGACGTCTGTCACAGTTACCACGACTTTCGTTGTGTCGAAAAGTCCCCCACCATCATGTGCCTGCACTTCGAGTTCGTAAGAGTCTCCTTCCTCGAAGTCCAGGCTCCGCAAGAGCGTGATGGCTCCCGAGTCAGAATTTAGATGGAAAATCTGCGAGGCTTTCACTGAAATTGTTTGAAACGAATACTTCACGTCCCCATTCAGCCCCTCGTCAGCGTCGGTGCTGGTGACAATGATGAGGGTGGAACCCACGGACACGTCCTCTGGCACACGCACCGTGTACTCCGCCTGGCTGAACACGGGCGCGTTGTCGTTCGCGTCCAGCACGGTCACGCGGATCCGCACAGCGCCCGTTCGCACCGGCTCCCCGCCGTCCATCGCCCTCAGCACCAGCTCGTGGAACGCCGCTTTCTCCCGGTCTAGTGCCTTTGCCAGCACGAGCTCGGGACGCTGATCGCTCCCGGGACCCGACTGCACTTCCAGAGAGAAGTGCTCATCTCCGCTCAACTCGTACCTCTGCAGAGAATTCCGTCCAGAATCCAGGTCATGGGCCGTCGCAATAGGAAATCGCGATCCCGGTTTTGTCGTCTCGCTAATCCTCAGTTCTTTTTCTGCCTCTCGGAAGCTGGGCGCGTTGTCGTTAATGTCTGTGATTTCCACTTCTACGCCGTAAATCTTTATTTCGCCTTCTAGGATCACCCCACAGCGCAGCACACATCGCTGCACACTCTCGCACAGCTGCTCTCTGTCTATTCTCTCCGCCGTCACCAGATGTCCCGTCTTCCCATGCAGGGCGAAATACTGCGGCCTACCTGTGTCTAAGAGGCTGAGGACACGGTCGCGGAGCACCAGCATCTCCAGCCCCAGGTCCTTGGCCACGTCGCCCACGAATGAGCCCTTCGGCATCTCCTCGGGAACCGAGTAGTGCAGCTGTCCCCGAGCCACCTCCCACGCCGCCAGCAGCACGCACCACAGCAGGGCTCGCTCCCGCCGGCCCCAGCGCCCTCCTCTCTCCGCCATCGCGGAGCGCGGCAGCAGCTGCCCGCTCGCCCCTCCGTGCTCCGCAGCCGTCCCCGTGTCCCTGCTGCCGCTGCCGCTCGTCCCGCTGCCGCCCGGCTCAGCCGCTGCCTCCGCCCGCCGCTCGCCGCCGGATCGCGCTTCCTCTGGCGGCCGCCGCCCGCCTCTGCCCAGCGTGAGCCAACAGCGACACTCGCAGTCGCAGGCAGCGACTGCAGCGCTCCGGCCTGGGAACAGCAACTGCGCTCCCAACGGCTCCCAACGCTGCTCGGCCACCAGCACCTGCTGCAGCCCCGCGCCTGCGGCAGCTGCATCAACACTGATTGCAGCTTCACCACATGCACCTGCAGGCACGGGAGTGTCTCCAACAAATCCTGCCCACCGCGGGGTTTCACAGAATCAAACAACGACTCATAGAATGCAATCACAGCATCATTATAGTATCTCAGCTACTTAGGGTTGTAGGATCATAGAATGGTTTAGGTTGGGATGGACCTTTACAGGCCATCTAACCCAATTCCTCTGCAATAAACACACACATCTTCAACTAGGTCAGCTCCTTGGTTACAGTGAGTTACAGTCTGAGTTCATCCTCTCAATCAGAGATTTGTTTAACACAGGACAGCACAGGCCTGTGTCTTCCCAGTTTAACTCCATTGTGAATATCTCAGTCGTTGATGTACAATGTTCTTCTGGTCACCATCACGACCTGCAGGCACGGGAGTGTCTCCAACAGCTCCTGCTCACCACAGGGTTTCACAGAATCATCTAATGGATTGTAGAGAGAATAGGATCATAGAATTAATGACATAATGCAATCACAGCATCACTATAGCATCACAGCATCATAGAATTGTTGGATCATAGAATGGTTTAGGTTAGAAGGGACTGTTAAAGGCCATCTAGTCCAATGCTCCTGCAATAAGCATGGACATCTTCAACTCAATCACGTTGCTCAAAGCCCCATCCAGCCTGACCTACAATGTTTCCAAGGATGAGGCATCTAACACCTCTCTGGGAAACCTGTGAAAGGGTTACACTGAACTCAGTATAAAAACTGTTGCTTTGTTTCTAGGCTCAGCTTCCATTTTTTTAGTTTTAAGCCATTATCTTTGTGCTAAAACAAGTAGTCCTAGAAAAAAAATCTGTCTCCATCTTTACAGTAGCCCCCTCTAAATTTTGGAAGGCCACAGTAAGGTCTTCCCAAAGCCTTCTCTTCTGCAGGATGAACAATTCCAACTCGGCTGTACCTCAGAAGTTATGTTCTCCATCTCTCTGGTCATCTCTGTGTCTCTCCTCTGGACCCACTCCAACAGTGCCATGTCTTTCCTGCGCTGAGGACTCCAGAGCTGGATGCAATGCTCCAGATCTTCACCTTACTGCCATGACTTTTCAACCATCATGGAATCCAACTTTGCAACTTCATCAGCCATTTCCCTTAGGAAGTCCTATCCCTCACATAGGACTGTGAGATGCATCTCATCAGGTCTCATTGACTTCTTCAGTTCAGGCTCCTGACATGGTCTTGAACCTGCTCTTCAGCAGGACGACCTTGTTCCCTTGAACCTGCCTTGAATTGCTCCACTTCAGAAGTATGGGGAGAGAGATTGCCAGACAAGCTGCAGACAAATATGTTGTTGAGTAGCTCAGTCTGCCCCTCATCTCTTGTTATCACTTTGACAGTGGTGTTCAGGAAATCCCAGGAAATCTCTGCAGTGTATTCAGGCCCCCAACTACAGGAAACAGCCTCCCCCTCTCACAGAGACAAACCATAATAAATGGTTCTGAACTACATCAGACACAAGAAAGCTCCAGCTGGAATGGTGCTAGTTCCTTGTCATTAAGAGACTCATCCACTCTCTAGGGCATCATTCACAACACTGTGCTATAGCTTACACAACTGGAAAAGATCACCATAGATAATTCTTCATCCCTTTAGATGCAGAGAGCCTTGAGCAGAGTAGCTTCACACTGGACTCCAGACAGGCAGAGACTTTCATGCAGGTGCCAGTCATGAGAAATAAAGGATTGTCCCCATTTTGGTCATTCAAGTCATCTTAGGACATTCACTACAAGAAGGTAATCTTGTTAATCCTGTCTAGTGTCACAGAAAAAAAAGCTAACATGCACACTTCTTGCTCAAAGGAGACTTTGTCACCTTGGTTACAGTGAGTTGTCTGGGTTGGTCTTGCCAACCAGAGGTTTACACAGCAGAGCACTAACCTGTGACTTCCCAGTTTAACTCCATGGCAGACCCCTCAGTCCTTGATGTACAGAGTCCTTTGGTCACCATCACTACAGCAGCTTGTGCTCAGGACTTACCTTTTTTCAAGGCCTTTGCAGAACAGATGGCTGTAGTCCACTACATTTTGAGTGAATCCTCTCCCTGGTCCCAATTTTCTCCTACCAACTGGCCACCTCCTGGGGTTGCCATAATCACTTCTCCAAAGCAACATCTAATGCCATCTTTGTGCCATTCAACCCTCAAAACATTTAGGATTAAAATACATACTGTCTGAATGCCTCAAACAGTCTGCAGCTGGAGCTGTCAGGAGAGTTGCAAAAGTCACTCCTCCCAACTCACTCCTTTGCATACCCAGGGCTCATTTATTGGTAGGGGCAAGTTTGCCTTCAGCTGCATCTAACTGGGGCCACCTGCAGCCAGAAGCTCAGTGCTCAGAAGACCCCCAGAGGCCTGACAGAAATTTTCATAAAGGTTTGGCAGAATTTTCCCAGAAAGAACACATCCACAATGACTCTCTCCATACATGGCATTCTGCTGTTCTCTTTATTTCACTTTTACACACAAAAGTGTCTCAGTTTACAACACTAAAATGCTTTATACCTGCAGCACAACACAGCGTGAGGGTTTGCAAATATTCCATGCGACACTGCCTTCCTTCAAACAATACCCTAATGTTCATGGACTGACAGTGCATTCTAAGAGGAAGAAGCAAGGTAGTGCTCAAATGCAGTTCACAGAGGAGAAGGAGAAAAAGAAGAGCAGAAAAGAGAATGCAAATGCTCTAACACAAATCTAGAAAAAGCATATTGAGCTGGCTTTCCACTCCCATCAAAAACTATGAATTTGAGAACAACCATCATGAGACCAAAAGCCTTTTTGGTCCTTTTCCAAATTTATCTTGACTCTACCAAACACATGCTTTCAAATCTCATGTGGAGTTTCCTAACAGCCTACACAAAGACAATGAACTGGTTTTCACAACACTGTACAGTCGTAGCCTACCCCAACTCTGTTAGTGCTGCTGTATTTACAAGGCAATCCCAAGAAGAGCCCACTCTAACCCCAGTCACCCACAAAAGGAAGATCCCGTTGAATATTTTACTCCTAAAGCTTAGAGAAGATGAGACTCAAAGGGTCAAAATTCCCTTCTTGTACAATGTGCTGAAATTGTGCCTTTTGCAATGGCTGAATGTGAGCAAATCCAGGCTTCACCAGGCACCCTTTTTCTTCCACACAACAGTCGGTGTGCACACAGACATGGTGACCACAAGTCAGAAAACTCAGAGCCTATACATCTCACACTGAGACATCCAGAACCCAGAGAAGAAAGAGCCCAGGATTGCACCACATTGCAGCACAGCACTCACAACTGCATTGCTGTCCCACACTGGGACAAGGGCTGCATCCAAGGGAGCGAGGATGTGATTTATCTGCCCAACATTGCCACTGCATTACAACACACAAGAAGATCATCAGTCATACCAGACAGGGAGAAAAGATCTTCCCTGAGGACACTGGAAATATCTCAAGTCTCAAATCATTGTGGCTGTACTGGAGATCAAACCTATTATTGGCAGACTGGAAGAAAATTTAGTTTCTTTTGCTTGTATTTTTTGTGGTGGAGACAAGCTTTCATGGAATTTGCAGGAAATGTGATGCCCATTGCAGATCTATTCTGGAGGAACCATTGCCATATGTTGTACCTGGGTTCCTTCCCATTGTGAGGCACCAAGCCTCAGGCTGTGCTGACTCCATGTCAGTTAAAGGGAAGACTGTTGAACTGCTCTGCAGAGAGTGACCCTGGCTTGTCTGGTGCCGAGTCCTCTGCAGTGATGGAGCCACAGGGGAAACCTTTGTCATCATCGATGCCCCCACCCATGGGATAGTGTTGTGGTGGCAGAGTGGGGAGGATGGGCTTCAGGAACTTGAACTCACTGTTGCCTGAGCCCGTGGTCAGGTTGATCTCGTAGCAGTAGGCGTGGGGCAGGGTCCCTGCAGCTGCTGCATCCCCTGGGACCCTCTGCAAGGTGCCAGCACCATACAGCACATGCCCAGCCTTCTGGTCCCTTCTCTGGTACACCTTGCAAACCACAAAGGCTGCTACGGACACAAGAAAGAGAAGGGACACGCAAACCAGTGAAATGATTAAATAGGTGGTCAGGGAACTGCCCTCATCCTCCATGGCCGGGCTGCTGTGTCGAAGGCGCACGTCTGAGAAGTCGCTGAGCAGCAACATGTTCAGGGCTGCGGTGGCCGACTGCGGCGGCCGCCCGTTGTCTCGCACCAGGAAGACGAGCTTCTGCTTCGTGGTATCTCTCTCTGCCACGGGCCTCTTCAGCCTCACCTCCCCGCTCTGGGCACCCACCACAAACAGGCCGGGGTCCGTGGCCCTCAGCAGGTGGTAGGAAAGCCACGAGTTCTGCCCTGAGTCCGCGTCAACAGCCACCACTTTGGTCACCAGGTACCCTGCCTCAGCCGACATGGGCACCAGCTCGCTGGACAGGGAGCTGCTGTCCTGGGATGGGAACAGCACCACTGGCACATTGTCGTTTTCATCCACCACGTAGACGTGGACAGTGACATTGGTGCTCAGGGGAGGCGATCCTGCATCTGAGGCACTCACCACAACCTCGATCTGCTTCACCTGCTCGTAGTCCAGGGGCCGCAGCACAAACACGTGCCCGTTCTCAGAGTTCACGGAGATGCAGGAGCAGGGCGGCTGCTCTGTGGGCTGGGCTGGGGCCAGGAAATAGCTCACCTTGGCATTGGGCCCCACGTCAGCATCAAAGGCGCTGACGGCTCCAACCAGCACTGTGGGGACGTTGTTCTCACGCACGTACATGGTGTATGACGTCTGGTTGAAGACAGGCGCATTGTCGTTGACGTCAGAGATGTCCACTGTGAAGGTCTGGGTGGTTGTCAGAGGAGGTGACCCCGCGTCTGCTGCTGTGACACTGAGGATGTAACGAGCTGTCTCCTCCCGGTCCAGGCTGCTCACGGTCACCAGCTCATAGTAATTCTTATAAGCCAACCTCAGGGAGAATGACAACTGGTCCTCAAGGGCAAGGGACACCTTCCCATTGGCACCAGCATCCCGGTCCCTGACAGTGAAGAGGGCGACCACTGTTCCAGGTAATGTGTTCTCAGGGAGGGGGCTGCTGAAGGAATTGACCACCAGCTCTGGGGCATTGTCATTCACATCCACCACATCCACCAACACCTTGCAGATTGCTGAGAGTCCCCCACCATCCGTAGCCTGCACATTGAGCTCATGCTTCTGTGCCACCTCAAAGTCCAGCGGCTTTGCCAGTTTGATTTCACCACTAATAGGGTCAATTGCAAATGCAGAGTGGCTCTGACTGAACTGATAGGAGATAGCCCCATTAGCTCCTGCATCCCCATCTGTTGCCACTACACTGAGAATTACAGAGCCCACTGGAGCATTTTCCAAAACCTGCTCTGCATACAACTTCTGTTTGAAAACTGGAGCGTTGTCATTTACATCCAGAACAACAATGTGGATTTGGGTGGTCCCACTCCTGGGGGGAAAGCCCCCGTCCACGGCAATGAGATTGAAACTCACCTCTGCCTCCTCCTCTCTGTCTAGTGGCTTTTCTAAGACCAGTTCCACGTATCTATCGTGCTCTCTCTGACTTCCAAAGGAGACACTAAAATGCTCGTTCTCAGGAGCAATGCTGTAAGTCTGGATGCTGTTGCTGCCAATATCCAGGTCTTGAGCTCCAACCAAGGGGAAATGTGAGCCCGGGTTGCTCGTTTCCGGGATCTTAATAGTGACTTGTTCCTCCGGGAAAACAGGAGAATGGTCATTGATGTCCTCCACGGCCACCTCGACCCGAAAGATCTGGAAGGGGTTTGCCAGCAGGAGCTCCAAGGGGAGCGTGCAGCTTGCAGCCTGCCCGCACAGCTCCTCCCGGTCCAGCCTCTCGGCCACTACGAGGCGGCCGCTGCCGAGGTCCAAGCGAAAGTGCTGCCGGCCGTCCTCCGCGGCCAGGCGGGCGCGGCGAGCCGACAGCTGCGCCGGGGCCAGCCCCGCGTCCGCCGCCACGTTGGCCACCGCGGAGCCGCGCTCCCCCTCCTCGGCTACGGAGTAGCGCAAGGGCTCGGAGCGAGCGTATGCCAGGCAGAGGAAAGCCGACAGACAGAGCACTTGCCTTGCAAGGATGGCCATGGCGCTGCGGCCAGTAGGCTCCGTGTGGCGGCTCCCGCGCGGTCTGGGTCTGGGGCGGCGGGCGGGCGTCCTCCCTCTCGCCGAGTCCTCAGGGCGGTTCGGAGCGCGGCGGCCGCGGCCCAGCAACGGACGGCTCGGGGAAGCGCTCGGCGCTCGCCTTGGCCGGGAGCACCACCCTGCGGCCCCCGCCGGCACTGCGCTGCCGCCGCGCCGCCGGCTCAACACAGTCCCGGACGACCACGATGGCCCCGCGGCAAAAAGCGGGAACCCCGCAGAGTCCAGCGGGGCCGCGATTTGAGCTCCACGGCACGGGCAGTGCCGGCAGCTATGCTATTTTTGCCATGCTGTTCGCTACCCATAGTTCACGGATACACGTTCCAACAGTTCCACATATAAAGACGGCAGGAGGAGCACAAAGCTTTTCCCACGGCCCTGGAGGGACTCAGACATCATCCCCTGGCCAGAGAAATCAGGCAGCAGCCTCCGCAGGGGCAGCATGCAAAGAAAAGCCGAGCACAAGGTTACAGTTATGTGGGAATTTCCGGCGGAGGATGAGGAAGAGAGTCAGATCTCAGAGAGATTTAGGCATGGACGGTCCGGCCCACTGGCCAGTCCGGCGGCAGAATGGCAGCAGGAGCTGTGGTCCCCGGGGCAGCTTCCGTCTCATCAGCCATTTGAGGGTTGCCTAATGCTTCCTCGTCCTTGCCCACTCCTGCCTCCGAGCTGCATTGCCAGCTGGCCGCTACGGGCCTCAGGAACTGGAAGTCCCTCCGTCCCGAGCTGGTGGTCATGCACGCTTCGTAGCGGTAAGTTGGCCACAGAATGCCCGTGCCAGACACGTCCACACCATCGGTGGCAAAGTCACCCTCAGCGTAACAGTGGGCAGAAGGCGGTGGCATGTGCTCCCCGAGGCGAGATCTGCAGAGTTTCGTCGTCGAAATGGCGAGGACGGAGAGGAGGAAGAGCGCAGATACGCAGGCCAGCGAGGCGATGAGGTAGGCGGTGAGCATGTCCTCCTCGGCCGGCTGTGGCGTTCCCACAGGAGCATAATTGAGCTGCTGGAAGGCATCGGAGAAGCCGTCGACCAGCGCGATGCCGAGGGTGGCGCTGGCGGAGCGCGGCGGCTGCCCGCGGTCCCGCACCAGCACGACGAGGCGCTGCCGGGGCGCGTCGCGCTCGGCCACGGCCCGCGCCGTGCGCACCTCGCCTCTGTGCAGCCCCACGCGGAACAGCGCCGGCTCCGTCGCCTTGGCCAGCTCGTACGACAGCCACGCGTTCTGCCCCGAGTCCGCGTCCACCGCCACCACCTTGGCCACCAGGTAGCCCGCCTGCGCCCAGCGCGGCACCAGCTCCAACGGAGCCGCCGCCTGCGCGCTGGGCTCGGCGGGCGGGTGCAGCACGACGGGCGCATTGTCGTTGTCGTCCCGCACCACCACGCGCAGCACCGCCTGGGCGCTGAGCGGCGGCGACCCGCCGTCGGCAGCGCGCACCGCCACCTCGAACGCGCGCACCGCCTCGTAGTCCAGCGGACGCAGCACGTAGACGTCGCCGCTCTCCGAGTTCACCGACACCTCGGGCTGCTCCTTGCCCTCCTGCCGCACCAGCGCGTAGCTTACGCGCGCGTTTCTTCCCTCGTCTGCGTCCGTGGCCTTCACGCTGCCGATGCGGAGCATGGGGCTGTTGTTCTCCGTCACCGACATGCTGTAGACGTCCTGGGTGAACTTGGGGGGGTTGTCGTTCACGTCCAAGACACGCACGAGCAGGGTTTTGTATACAGAGAGTGCTGGAGAGCCCTCATCGTGGGCCTGCACTGTCACATTGTACTCTGCCATCTGCTCCCTGTCCAGCACCTCTGATGTCACCAGCGCGAACGCGCCGTCTGCCTGTGACATGATGCTGAAGGGCTGCTCACCCAGCAGCTCGCAGTTCGTCTTGCCGTTGTCCCCGGAGTCTAGGTCTTGCACGTTGAAGAGGGCCACCACAGTGTTCGGAGGGGCGGCTTCTGAGAGGGTGCTGGTGAGGGAGGTGAGTATCACTTCGGGGACGTTGTCATTCACGTCCTCCACCTGCACCTCCACTTTGCAGTGCACAGACAAGCCTCCTCCGTCTGTGGCCTGGACATCTATCTCATAAATCTTTGTTTCTTCATAATCCAGCGGTTTTTTGAGTCTAATCTGCCCGCTCTCGGGGTTTATTTTAAACGTCTGTCGATTTTCCTCCGAATTTTGAACTATGGAATAGCGTACTTCTCCGTTCATTCCCGAGTCTAAATCGCTAGCAGACACTGTCACCACTAAGGTGTCCTCGGAGCTATTTTCTAATACTCGGGCTTTATACAGATTCCTGGTAAAAACCGGGATGTTGTCATTTGTATCCAGGACTATCACACGGATTACGGCTGTACCAGAGCGCGGTGGAGACCCACCATCTACAGCCGTGACAGTGAAAGACACTTCTGCTTGCTGCTCCCGATCCAGCGCTCGGTCCAACATCAGCTCAGCGTACCTCTTACCGTCACTCCGCCTTCGGGTGTACATATGGAAATAGTCATTCGAGCTGATACTATAATTCTGAAGACTGTTGTTCCCCACATCTGCATCCTGAGCGCTTTCCAACAAAAATCGAGTCCCGGGCATTGAAGTTTCTGGTATCTTTAAAACTATCTCTTTACTTAAAAACACGGGAGCGTGATCATTTATATCAGTGAGGCTTACCTCAGCTCGGAAGGACTGCAGTGGGCTCTCCAGCAGCACCTCGAAACGCACCAGGCAGGGCTCGCTCTGACCGCACAGCTCCTCCCGGTCCATCTGCTCTCGCACCACCAAATCCCCTGTGTGTTGGTTCAGCTGCAAATACTGCTTTTCTCCTTCAGTAACGAGCCGAGCCTGTCGAGCCGATAATTCCTCACCGGTAAGTCCCAAATCCTTAGCAATGTTCGCCACAAAGGAACCTCTCTCCGCTTCTTCGGGCACAGAGTACCGAGCGGTTTCTGCTCTCATCTCCGACATGCAGAGGAGCAGGATTACAGCCATCGCTCGTCCCGGCAGTAGTTCCTTGCCCTTCCTCAGCTCCATTCTCTTCCAGTGAACCGATCCCCTTCCTCCGTGAGCTGGATGGAGCCACATCTCCACCCTGCCGACCCCCGAACAGAGCAGCTCCATATGGTGCAGCCCCTCCAACAGCCCCGCAGTTCCCGGAGGAGGCGGATCTGGGAGCTGCACAGAGACTCCGCGGTCAGCAGCGGCACCAGGCGGCCGGCCAGCAGAAAGACGCGGAGATTTCCATTCACAGAGCCTGCAGAACTGAGAGGGTATGCTGCTTTTCTCTATTACGAGGTCAGGGCATACAAATTTCAGTGCTGACACAACCCTGTTTAAAGTATAACCACCACTTAGACTGAGCAGTGCTTTTTTTTTGTCTTTGATTTGAAAATGGGTTTTGTTTAAAGCTGTTTTGTTGTTGTTGTTGTTTTTCCCTAATGTTCATCCCTACAACAGCTTGACGTGTTCATGCACAGCCAAGAAACTACTTTTCAGCTCTTCAGCTGTACATTGTTACAGGTATCCAACATCCAGAGCGAGCTGGTCCATGAGGCAGGGCAGCAATCGCCATGTAGTTCCCCGTAGTCATTTACAGGTGGGTTGTTGGAATGGACCAAAAATGTTTTCCCGATTCACGACCCCTCAAACTTGGAATCTTCGCAAAGGGCTGTGGGAAGCATCTCTCGGACCATAGATCGGCTCAAAAAACACCCCTCCACCTTGCTGGGACTTCTGAGAATAGCATGATTTCGAGGTCACTCTTGATTTCCTTACAAAACATCCACTCCAAATTCACAGATTGATGTCCAGAATCCTGCTCTCGAGTGGCTATTTCCTCGGCCATGACTGTGATAACACACATCTTCGAGAAAGCACACTCATTCCAGACAGTTTCAAGGAAGTTTTATTGTTTTGTGTAATCAATCAGGCATTTGACACTTTAAAACATATGAGCGACAGCAAATAACACATTACTTTATAGATTCTTAGCAACTACTAAGCAAAGAAAACAGAAAGCTTCTTGATGCCCAGAAATCTAAAGTACCTGAAGGTGATTTTGGACAGGTTTAGCCTATTTCACTACAAAATCACAAGCAGCACTTCTAATTCTCCAAGACCTTAGACTCAAACAGCATGAAATATTCATTTGAAATTTATGTTAGGAAAAAAAGAAAGAAACATTGAGAAATGAAACGCTGCTCAAATCCCGCTCTTTGCAGCAGGGAAATCCCGTAAACTCCCGGTCACATGTGCCAAGTGTGCCAACGTCACCTGTTTATAGTGTAATCAGTTGCTAATTGTTATTTAGGAATTCCTTTCCAACCACAACTTACTTTGCACCACATCCTCTTGGCCTCTTATTGAACAAGCTACAGTATGTTAAGACCTTAATACAGATAAAAACCCAAAACAACCAACCAAACGAGAAACCCAGAAACAACAAACCAATAAAGGAAAGACGACATGAGAGAAAGTTATCTTGAAGATCTGCTTCCAGTCCTCTGTATTTCGCTTAAGATCCAGAAGCAGGAGCACTCTCATAAACACATGAAGGCTATGTGAAGCCAATATGCACCACAGTCCTCCTTTTCCACCCACAATGAAGAAAACCCGTCCAATATGTGAAGTACTGTTCAAGGGCCGAGAAGTTTTGTTCTCCCACAGAGAAGCCTAGTACCTCTCTGGTACATCCTTGTTGTTTCTTTGGCTTCTTCTTTCTGTTTTCCCTGGGAGGGTAGAAGTGCTTGTCCTCCACACTTACTGATGGGTGAGCCAAGGGCTTTGATCAGAAGGGGCATTGATCTCCATGGCCATGTTTGCAGAACAAGCTGCTGCAGCGGTTTTGGGAGTGTTGCCTTGGGAGAAGGAAGCTCTGCCCTACAAAGAGTGAAGTTGAATAAGACGGTGGGTCTCTAATATGAAAAGGGAAAATGTAAAGCAAGTAATCATCGTCCAATGAGGATATTGCAAATAACTAAAGACAATACCTACCAACAAAAAAATCCCTCTCTCATAAGCAGTATTGGGGTATCACAGTGAGACTTTTGTCCCCTGGGGCTACTAGGAGTGCAGGGACCTCTGGGACATCTCCTCCTGCCTCAGTACCTGCTCGAACAGCAGATTTCCCACAAGCAGAATACTTACTGACCAAGGAAAGATCATCTCACACACCCCACATACACAAACATACAGCCGCGCAACTATCTCCCCACTCCCCGCGTGGATCCAGCTCCCACACGGCACTCACCTGTGCAGCCCAGTCGCCGTCTTCGCCGACGTTGGCCGGCTCTTGCGAGCACAGCGAGCTCCGCTGCTCGGGCGGCGCGGCGGGCAGGCCGGCGGGGAGGCAGGGGAAGAGGGGCCTGAGGAAGCGGAACTCGCTGTTGACGGTGCCGGCGGCGAGGCAGACGTCGTAGATGTAGCTGCGGGGCAGGGAGCCCGCGTCGCTGTCGGCGGCCGGCTGCGGGAAGGTGGGCAAGCTGTCGGCCGCGCTCCGCCGGGCCCGCCGCAGCCTCACGGCCCCGGCGGCCACGGCGGTGGCCAGGAAGAGCGCGGACACGCAGGCCAGCGAGGCCACGAGGTAGAGCGTCAGCGGGTCGTCGAGCTGCGCGGCCGGCGCCTCGTCGCCCGCCCGCAGCTGGGCGTCGGAGAAGCCGTCGACCAGCGCGATGCCGAGGGTGGCGCTGGCGGAGCGCGGCGGCTGCCCGCGGTCCCGCACCAGCACGACGAGGCGCTGCCGGGGCGCGTCGCGCTCGGCCACGGCCCGCGCCGTGCGCACCTCGCCGCTGTGCAGCCCCACGCGGAACAGCGCCGGCTCCGTCGCCTTGGCCAGCTCGTACGACAGCCACGCGTTCTGCCCCGCGTCCGCGTCCACCGCCACCACCTTGGCCACCAGGTAGCCCGCCTGCGCCCAGCGCGGCACCAGCTCCAACGGAGCCGCCGCCTGCGCGCTGGGCTCGGCGGCCGGGTGCAGCACGACGGGCGCGTTGTCGTTGTCGTCCCGCACCACCACGCGCAGCACCGCCTGGGCGCTGAGCGGCGGCGACCCGCCGTCGGCAGCGCGCACCGCCACCTCGAACGCGCGCACCGCCTCGTAGTCCAGCGGACGCAGCACGTAGACGTCGCCGCTCTCCGAGTTCACCGACACCTCGGGCTGCTCCTTGCCCTCCTGCCGCACCAGCGCGTAGCTTACGCGCGCGTTTCTTCCCGCGTCCGCGTCCGTGGCCTTCACGCTGCCGATGCGGAGCATGGGGCTGTTGTTCTCCGTCACCGACATGCTGTAGACGTCCTGGGTGAACCGGGGCGGGTTGTCGTTCACGTCCGAGAGACGCACGAAGAGCGTTTGCGAGGAGCTGAGCCGCGGCGTGCCCCAGTCCGTGGCTGTGATGCTGATGTTATAGGCTGCCGTGCGCTCCCTGTCCAGCGCCGCGTTTGTTCGCAGCTCGTAGTAGTTCTCGAAAGTGGGGCTGAGGCTGAAGGGCAAGTCGGCGTCGATGGTGCACTCCGTCCTGCCGTTGTCGCCGGAGTCGCGGTCCCGCACGCTGAACAGAGCCACGACGGTGCGTGGCGGGGCGTCCTCGGGAATGGAGGCGGTGAGGGAGGTGAGCATGATCTCCGGGGCGTTGTCGTTGGCGTCCAGGACTTCCACCTGCACGTTGCAATGAGCAGACAGCCCCCCACCGTCGGTAGCTCTCACCACCATCTCGTGCGTTTTTGCATCTTCGAAATCCAGGTCACCCGCAATTCGAATCTCTCCTGTGTCAGGGTTCAGCTCGAAGAGCTGCCTGGACCTCTCTGGTATCTGGGTGAACGTGTACCGCACTTTTCCATTGTAACCGTCATCGGGATCCGCGGCCGCGACTTTAACCACCAGCTGATCTCGGGGACTGTTCTCGGACAAGCGCACATCGTACACCTCCTGGTCGAAGACAGGGACGTTGTCATTGGCATCCAGAACGATGACTCGAATCTGAGCCGTGCCCGTCCTCGGTGGCGAGCCCCCGTCGATGACAGTGAGGAGCAAATTCAGCTCTTGCTGCTCTTCGCGGTCCAGCTGACGCTCGAGGACGAGCTCCGGGTATTTTATTCCGTCTTTCCTTCTTCCCGGAGAGAGGGTGAAATGTGAGTTGGATTCCA
Source organism: Colius striatus (assembly GCF_028858725.1). Taxonomy (NCBI): domain Eukaryota; kingdom Metazoa; phylum Chordata; class Aves; order Coliiformes; family Coliidae; genus Colius; species Colius striatus. The sequence goes on from NC_084767.1 coordinate 12,443,161, forward strand.
GGCTGTAGTTCTGCAAGCCGTTGTTCCCCACGTCTTTGTCTTGCGCACTTTCCAGAGGGAAACGGGACCCGGGAGATGTCGTTTCGGGAATCTCTATAACAATGTTCTTCTCCGGGAACACGGGGGAGTTGTCGTTCACGTCTCGCACCTCCACCTCCCCTCTGACCAGCTGCAGCGGATTTTCAAAGAATATCTTAAAGAAGAGGGTGCAGGTGTCGCTCTGCGGACAGAGCTGCTCTCGGTCCAGCGACTCGGTCACCGTCAGCACCCCGGTGTTCTGATTGAGGCGGAAAAGCTGCTCGTTCCCCTCGGACACAACGCGGGCTTTGCGAGCCGCGAGCTGGCTCGGAGCAACGCCCAGGTCCTTGGCAATATTGCCCACAAAGGAGTCCCTCTCCATTTCCTCCGCCAGAGAATAGCAGAGGCTTTCGGCCGCGCTCTGACACACGCAAACGCCCAGAATAAACAACAGCACTTGCCTCTTGCTGCGTCCGCTGCGGCTGCCGCACGCCATCCCTCTGCAGAAAAGCCATCCAGCGTCCTCCCTGCTGCCCGGCATCGCTGTGCCGGGCCCGAGGCGGAGCGGGCTTGGTGAGGGGAGGAAGCCCGGGCTCAGAGGCTCGCAAACCCGCCGCGAGCACCGGCTCCGTGCCCCGCCGCCTTTCCCCTGCAGCTGACTCGGCTGCTTTTTGTCTGCCGCCGCCTGCAATGGCGTTTCGGGCAGAAAAATCTGTCGGTTCCTGGCCAACACCCCCACCCAGCGTCGCAAGCGGGAATAGGTCCTGTTGCTTCTGTGTCGGGAAAGCGCTGCGGTTCTTGGCTTTGCATCTTGAACCCTCGCTCTGTCTCGCAGCCAAAGCGAAGTGAAAGGCGCAGAGGAGCTGCTCCCCTCGAGCGGAAGCGGGTTGGGACCCGCACACAGATGGCGGCCCAGCCTCTCGCTTCCCTGCTCGCCACAGTCCGCTTTTCAAACTCAGCTCTTGAGTTTCTTCCTCCAGTGCCTAAGCATTTCAAGAACTTCCTGTTCCACGGGATGCACTGCAGAAGTTTCCTTCCCCTATCCGTTTTTTGAGGACCTCGGGACATGTCGCACGCGAAGCGGGTCAGTGAAGCACCGGTACTGAATGAGAGAGCTCGTGCAAGAGAGTTTAACCCAGATAGTAGGGGTGGTCCCTGTGACATATTTCCTCGGCTGTGGCTGTAAACGATCGTCGAGAAAGCACACTCATTTCACATAGTTTCAAGGAGGTTTTATTGTGTTTCGTCCTCAGGTATTTGACTCAGACAAATGTGTGGGCAATTGCAAACATCACATAACCTTCTAGACCGTTCTGTAATACAAAGAAAAAAGGGAAATGCTATTTGACGCCTTATAATGTACAGTGCCCGGAGTTTTCTGCCAAGGCTTTAGCCTCTGACTTCAAAATCACAATTAGTATGACTAAATTTCTAGGGCCTTACACTCAAACATCTTGAAATATTCATTTCAAGTGTTGTAACGAAAGAAGAAAGAGAACAATAAATTGATCAAATCTCATTCCTTAGAGAGAACCTGTAATCTTCAGGTTACGTGTCAGCCGGTTCCCATGTAATCAGTAGTTCCTTGTTGCTAAGGAATGTCTAGCAAACATCACTTAATTTACTTAATATCTGATTGTTATGGTACTGAAAAGCCTGCAGACAATTAAGAGATTATTACAGAGTCGTCTTCATAAGAAAAACAAACCAACCAACGCAACAAGAAAGCCAGAAACAACAAAGCAAGAGAGAAAAGGTGGAGTGGGGACAAGTGATCGTGAACACCTGCTACCAGTACCTTATACTTTCCTTAATATCCAGAAGCAGGAGCACTGTCACAGGCACATCAAGTCTCAGTGTAGTCAACATGCAACACAATCCTCCACTCACAGCACAAGGAAAAATCAGAAACCTTCATGAGCAAAGTACTGCTCAAGGGGTGAGAGAGATTTTTCTTTTAGAGAGAAACTTTGTCCCGCCCTGGTGCTTTTTCATTCGGTCTTTGACTTCTTTTTGTCTTTTCTCTCGCAGGATGGACGTGCTCGTCTTTCACTTCAGTTACTAATGGGTGAGCCAAGGGCTTTGATCAGAAAGGCCATTGGGTTCCATGGCCCGGTTTGTAGGGCAAGCTGCTGCTGCAGATCTGAGAGCGGTGTTCTCGGAAAAGGCAGCTCTGCCCTGCAAGGAACAGAGAGGGGAAGTTGTGGTTTCTGCGTTGAAAAAAAACAGGAAGCAGCAGGAAGTGACAGCTCCTACACCTTTCCTGCGTGACACGCTCTATCGACAGCCAAAACGTAGGCTGCAAGAGGCAGTGAGGTCTCTGATCAGACTGAGGAAAATGTAAAGCCACAAACCATCCTCCACTGTGGACAGCACAAAATCATTACTGCAAATAATTGACGAGTCAGAGGAAGCAATTGAAGACGGCAAGAGGCCCACATAAAACGACTCTCTCACAAGAAATTAAGCTGCCTTAGGGTATCTAGGTGCATGCTTTTCGCCCCTGAGACAACTGTGAGCGCAATGAAACCCGCCAACCGCTCTGTGCCTTTTACTAACGCCCCAGTGGCGACTCCACCAGCAGCTCTGTCAGACGAAGAATCCTTACTGACCGAAAAAACACCACCCCACCTATCCCCTGCACACACAGGCGCTGCTCCCTTCCGCTTCGCACACGGCCCCACGGCAGATACGACGAACGAAGAATCCTCACTTGCCAAAGAAACACCACCCCACCTATCCCCTACACACACCCACACTATTCCCTTCCCACTCCCCACATGGCCTCGGCCCTCACGCGGTCCTCACCTGTGCAGCCCAGTCGCCGTCTTCGCCGAGGTTGGCCGGCTCTTGCGAGCACAGCGAGCTCCGCTGCTCCGGCGGCGCGGCGGGCAGGCCGGCGGGGAGGCAGGGGAAGAGGGGCCTGAGGAAGCGGAACTCGCTGTTGACGGTGCCGGCGGCGAGGCAGACGTCGTAGATGTAGCTGCGGGGCAGGGAGCCCGCGTCGCTGTCGGCGGCCGGCTGCGGGAAGGTGGGCAAGCTGTCGGCCGCGCTCCGCCGGGCCCGCCGCAGCCTCACGGCCCCGGCGGCCACGGCGGTGGCCAGGAAGAGCGCGGACACGCAGGCCAGCGAGGCCACGAGGTAGAGCGTCAGCGGGTCGTCGAGCTGCGCGGCCGGCGCCTCGTCGCCCGCCCGCAGCTGGGCGTCGGAGAAGCCGTCGACCAGCGCGATGCCGAGGGTGGCGCTGGCGGAGCGCGGCGGCTGCCCGCGGTCCCGCACCAGCACGACGAGGCGCTGCCGGGGCGCGTCGCGCTCGGCCACGGCCCGCGCCGTGCGCACCTCGCCGCTGTGCAGCCCCACGCGGAACAGCGCCGGCTCCGTCGCCTTGGCCAGCTCGTACGACAGCCACGCGTTCTGCCCCGCGTCCGCGTCCACCGCCACCACCTTGGCCACCAGGTAGCCCGCCTGCGCCCAGCGCGGCACCAGCTCCAACGGAGCTGCCGCCTGCGCGCTGGGCTCGGCGGCCGGGTGCAGCACGACGGGCGCGTTGTCGTTGTCGTCCCGCACCACCACGCGCAGCACCGCCTGGGCGCTGAGCGGCGGCGACCCGCCGTCGGCAGCGCGCACCGCCACCTCGAACGCGCGCACCGCCTCGTAGTCCAGCGGACGCAGCACGTAGACGTCGCCGCTCTCCGAGTTCACCGACACCTCGGGCTGCTCCTTGCCCTCCTGCCGCACCAGCGCGTAGCTTACGCGCGCGTTTCTTCCCGCGTCCGCGTCCGTGGCCTTCACGCTGCCGATGCGGAGCATGGGGCTGTTGTTCTCCGTCACCGACATGCTGTAGACGTCCTGGGTGAACCGGGGCGGGTTGTCGTTCACGTCCGAGAGACGCACGAAGAGCGTTTGCGAGGAGCTGAGCCGCGGCGCGCCCCAGTCCGTGGCTGTGATGCTGATGTTATAGGCTGCCGTGCGCTCCCTGTCCAGCGCCGCGTTTGTTCGCAGCTCGTAGTAGTTCTCGAAAGTGGGGCTGAGGCTGAAGGGCAAGTCGGCGTCGATGGTGCACTCCGTCCTGCCGTTGTCGCCGGAGTCGCGGTCCCGCACGCTGAACAGAGCCACGACGGTGCGTGGCGGGGCGTCCTCGGGAATGGAGGCGGTGAGGGAGGTGAGCGCGATCTCCGGGGCGTTGTCGTTAGCGTCCAGGACCTCCACCTGTACTTTACAGTGCTGATAGAGGCCCCCACCGTCTGTCGCTCTAACCATCATCTTGTGGATTTTCGCTTCTTCGAAGTCCAAGTCACCCCCGACTCGAATCTCTCCAGTGTCAGGGTTCAGTTCGAACAGCTGTCGGGACCTCTCTGCTATCTGGCTGAAGGAGTATCGCACTTTCCCGTTACTCCCTTCGTCAGAATCCGAGGCAGTGACTCTGACCACCAGCTGATCTCGGGGACTGTTCTCGGACAAGCGCACATCGTACACCTCCTGGCCGAAGACAGGGACGTTGTCATTGACATCCAGAACAACGACTCGGATCAGAGCTGTGCCCGTCCTCGGTGGCGAGCCCCCGTCTGTTGCGGTTAGGACTAAATTCAGCTCCGGCTGCTCTTCCCTGTCCAGCTGCTGATCTAGGACGAGCTCTGCATATTCTATTCCGTCTTTTCCTCTTCTGAGAGCGAGGGAGAAATGCGAGTTCGATTCGAGGCTGTAGTTCTGCAAGCCATTGCTGCCCACGTCCTTGTCACGGGCACTTACCAGAGGGAATCGGGACCCGGGAGATGCGATTTCTAGAATCTCTATAACAATGTCTTTCTCAGGGAACACGGGGGAGTTGTCGTTCACGTCCCGTACCTCCACCTCCCCTCTGACCAGCTGCAGCGGATTTTCAAAGAATATCTTAAAGAAGAGGGTGCAGGTGTCGCTCTGCGGACAGAGCTGCTCTCGGTCCAGCGACTCGGTCACCGTCAGCACCCCGGTGTTCTGATTGAGGCGGAAAAGCTGCTCGTTCCCCTCGGACACAACGCGGGCTTTGCGAGCCGCGAGCTGGCTCGGAGCAACGCCCAGGTCCTTGGCAATATTGCCCACAAAGGAGTCCCTCTCCATTTCCTCCGCCAGAGAATAGCGGAGGCTTTCGGCCGCGCTCTGACACACGCAAACGCCCAGAATAAACAACAGCACTTGCCTCTTGCTGCGTCCGCTGCGGCTGCCGCACGCCATCCCTCTGCAGAAAAGCCATCCAGCGTCCTCCCTGCTGCCCGGCATCGCCGTGCCGCGCCCGAGGCGGAGCGGGCTTGGTGAGGGGAGATAGCCCGGGCTCAGAGGCTCGCAAACCCGCCACGACCCCCGGCTCCGTGCCCCGCCGCCTTTCCCCTGCAGCTGACTCGGCTGCTTTTTGTTTTCCGGTGCCTGCAATGGCGTTTCGGGCAGAAAAGCTGTCGGTCCGTGGCCAACACCCCCACCCAGCGTCGCAAGCGGGAATAGGTCCTGTTCCTTCTGAGTCGGGAAAGCGCTGCTGCTTTGGGGTTTGCTGCAGGTCCTGAATTTCTTCTCTGGTGCATAAGCACTGCAAGAACTGTCCCTTCCAGGGGATGCACTGCAGGATTTTCATTTTCTCTTCTCCTCTAGTTAAAGAGTAAAAAATAGGGGACATGCGAGGCGGGTCACAGAAGCACTGGTACTGAATGCAAAAATCGGAGCCAGGGAGATGACAGGGAAGATCCCTCTGAGATATTTCCTCGGCCATGAATGTAAACAATTTGTCATCGAGAAAGCACATTCATCTCAGGGAGTTCCAACGAGGTTTTATTGTTTTTGTCATCAGGAATTTTACTGAAAAATGTGTGAGCACCTACAAATATCACATTATCTTCTAGATCACTCTCGACTACGAAGAAGAAAGGGAAACACTACTTGACGCCTTATAACATACAGTGTCTGAAGTTTTCTGACAAGGCCTCTTTGACTTAAAAACGCAAATAATATGACTCATTCGCTATGACCTTACACTCAAACATCTTGAAATGTTCATTTCAAGTTTAGGTTTCAACAAGAACAAAGATACATTGATGAAACCCACTCTTTACAATAGGGAGAACCTGCAATCTTCTGGTTACCTACGTCAGACAGTTCTAATGTAATAATTTGCTTCTTGTTGTTAAGAAATTCCTAGCAAACATCACTCAGTTTACCTAATATCTGCATGTCATGGTACTGAAAAGCCTATAGAAAATTAGAACCTTATTACAGAGACTTTTTCGTAAGAAAAACAAATCAACCCACCGAACGAGAAAGCCAGAAACAACAAAGCGAGAGAGAAAAGGTGAAGTGGGTAAAGATGGTCTTAAACATCAGCTACCAGCACTCAGTATTTATTATAAGATACAGAAGCAGGGACACTGTCACAAGCACACATCAAGGCTCAATGTAGTCAACATGCAAGAGTCCTTCTCCTCGACTCAGAGCACAAGGAAAAAACACAAAAACTTCATGAGCAAAGTACTACTCAAAAGGTGAGAGCTTTTTAACTCTCAGACAGAAGTATTGTACCTCCCTGATATCTTTGACCTCTGTGTTTGACCACTTTATTCTCTTTTCCCTGGGAGGACGGAAATGCTTGTCTTTCTCCTCACTTACTGATGAGTGAACCAAGGGCTTTGATCAGAAGGCCCATTGATCTCCATGGTGCGGTTTGCAGGACAAGCTCCTGCCGCGGGAGTGGGAGCCGTGTTTTCGGAGAGGAGAACTCTGCCCTGCAAAGAACAGAGACTGGAGTTTGTTGTTTGGGCACTAAAAGAAGGCAGGCAGCAGCAAGAAGGACAGCTACTGAGCTTAGAGGACAGTCTTGAGTTTGAGACCCACTGTACCCAGAGCAAAACAGATGGATGAAAGAGGTAGTGGCTCTCTGTCTAGGTTGGAGAATATATTAAGCCAGAAACCATCTTCTACTGTGCACATAACAAAGGCACTACGGCAAATCATTGACTCAGTAGGAGCAATTGGAGAGAATCCCAAATAAAACCACTTTCGAACAATCAGTAAAACTTCTTTAGATAATCGTGGTGCATGCTTTTCTCCCTTGGGGCTACTGGGAGAGCAGAGAATACTGCCAAGGGATGGAGAGACTGTCTCCATTCTTCTCTGCCCCAAATGGCTCCACCAACAGCTCTGCAGCACGAGGAATCCTCACTTGCCAAAGAAACACCATCCCACCTATCCCCTACACATACCCACACTTCTCCTTTCCCACTGCCCCCACGGCCACGGCTCTCACACGGCCCTCACCTGTGCAGCCCAGTCGCCGTCTTCACCGAGGGTGGCCGGCTCTTGCGAGCACAGCGAGCTCCGCTGCTCGGGCGGCGCGGCGGGCAGGCCGGCGGGGAGGCAGGGGAAGAGGGGCCTGAGGAAGCGGAACTCGCTGTTGACGGTGCCGGCGGCGAGGCAGACGTCGTAGATGTAGCTGCGGGGCAGGGAGCCCGCGTCGCTGTCGGCGGCCGGCTGCGGGAAGGTGGGCAAGCTGTCGGCCGCGCTCCGCCGGGCCCGCCGCAGCCTCACGGCCCCGGCGGCCACGGCGGTGGCCAGGAAGAGCGCGGACACGCAGGCCAGCGAGGCCACGAGGTAGAGCGTCAGCGGGTCGTCGAGCTGCGCGGCCGGCGCCTCGTCGCCCGCCCGCAGCTGGGCGTCGGAGAAGCCGTCGACCAGCGCGATGCCGAGGGTGGCGCTGGCGGAGCGCGGCGGCTGCCCGCGGTCCCGCACCAGCACGACGAGGCGCTGCCGGGGCGCGTCGCGCTCGGCCACGGCCCGCGCCGTGCGCACCTCGCCGCTGTGCAGCCCCACGCGGAACAGCGCCGGCTCCGTCGCCTTGGCCAGCTCGTACGACAGCCACGCGTTCTGCCCCGCGTCCGCGTCCACCGCCACCACCTTGGCCACCAGGTAGCCCGCCTGCGCCCAGCGCGGCACCAGCTCCAACGGAGCCGCCGCCTGCGCGCTGGGCTCGGCGGCCGGGTGCAGCACGACGGGCGCGTTGTCGTTGTCGTCCCGCACCACCACGCGCAGCACCGCCTGGGCGCTGAGCGGCGGCGACCCGCCGTCGGCAGCGCGCACCGCCACCTCGAACGCGCGCACCGCCTCGTAGTCCAGCGGACGCAGCACGTAGACGTCGCCGCTCTCCGAGTTCACCGACACCTCGGGCTGCTCCTTGCCCTCCTGCCGCACCAGCGCGTAGCTTACGCGCGCGTTTCTTCCCGCGTCCGCGTCCGTGGCCTTCACGCTGCCGATGCGGAGCATGGGGCTGTTGTTCTCCGTCACCAACATGCTGTAGACGTCCTGGGTGAACCGGGGCGGGTTGTCGTTCACGTCCGAGAGCCGCACGAAGAGCGTTTCCGAGGAGCTGAGCCGCGGCGCGCCCCAGTCCGTGGCTGTGATGCTGATGTTATAGGCTGCCGTGCGCTCCCTGTCCAGCGCCGCGTTTGTTCGCAGCTCGTAGTAGTTCTCGAAAGTGGCGCTGAGGCTGAAGGGCAAGTCGGCATCGATGGCGCATTCTGTCCTGCCGTTATCGCCGGAGTCACGGTCCCGCACGCTGAACAGAGCCACGACGGTGCGTGGCGGGGCGTCCTCGGGAATGGAGGCGGTGAGGGAGGTGAGAGTGATCTCCGGGGCGTTGTCGTTAGCGTCCAGGACCTCCACCTGTACTTTACAGTGCTGATAGAGGCCCCCACCGTCTGTCGCTCTAACCATCATCTTGTGGGTTTTCGCTTCTTCGAAGTCCAAGTCGCCTCCGACTCGAATCTCACCAGTGTCAGGATTCAGTTCGAACAGCTGTCGGGACCTCTCTGCTATCTGGCTGAAGGAGTATCGCACTTTCCCGTTACTCCCTTCGTCAGAATCCGAGGCAGTGACTCTGACCACCAGCTGATCTCGGGGACTGTTCTCGGACAAGCGCACATCGTACACCTCCTGGCCGAAGACAGGGACGTTGTCATTGACATCCAGAACAACGACTCGGATCAGAGCTGTGCCCGTCCTCGGTGGCGAGCCCCCGTCTGTGGCTCTGAGGACAAAATTCAGCTCTGGTTGCTCTTCCCGGTCCAGCTGCTGATCTAGGACGAGCTCTGAGTATTCTATTCCGTCTTTTCCTCTTCTGAGAGCGAGGGAGAAATGTGAGTTGGATTCGAGGCTGTAGTTCTGCAAGCCGTTGTTCCCCACGTCTTTGTCCTGGGCACTTTCCAGAGGGAAACGGGATCCGGGAGATGTCGTTTCGGGAACCTCTATAACGATGTCCTTCTCCGGGAAGACGGGGGAGTTGTCGTTCACGTCCCGCACCTCCACCTCCCCTCTGACCAGCTGCAGCGGATTTTCAAAGAATATCTTAAAGAAGAGGGTGCAGGTGTCGCTCTGTGGACAGAGCTGCTCTCGGTCCAGCGACTCGGTCACCGTCAGCACCCCGGTCTTCTGATTGAGGCGGAAAAGCTGCTCGTTCCCCTCGGACACAACGCGGGCTTTGCGAGCCGCGAGCTGGCTCGGAGCAACGCCCAGGTCCTTGGCAATATTGCCCACAAAGGAGTCCCTCTCCATTTCCTCCGCCAGAGAATAGCGGAGGCTTTCGGCCGCGCTCTGACACACGCAAACGCCCAGGATAAACAACAGCACTTGCCTCTTGCTGCGTCCACTGCGGCTGCCGCACGCCATCCCTCTGCAGAAAAGCCATCCAGCGTCCTCCCTGCTGCCCGGCATCGCCGTGCCGGGCCCGAGGCGCAGCGGGTTGGTGAGGGGATGAAATCCGGGGACAGCCGGCTCCGTGCCCCGCCGCCCTTCCCCTGCAGCTGACTCGGCTGCTTTTTGTCTGCCGGTGCCTGCAATGGCGTTTCGGGCAGAAAAAGCTGTCGATCCGTGGCCAACACCCCCACCCAGCGTCGCAAGCAGGAATAGGTCCTGTTCCTCCTCAGTCGGGAAAGCGCTGCTGATAATGGGGTTTAAATCTGCTTGATCCTGCATCTGTCTCGCTGGCAATACAAAGCCAAAGGCGCAAGGGGCAAGGGAACTGCTCTGCTCACACGGAACCGGGTTCGCTCCCGCACACAGAACATGGCTCTGCCTGTCGCTTCCCTGCTTGCCACTGTGAACTTTTCAGTCGCAGCTTCTGGGTTTCTACCCTGTTGCACAGTCTTTGCAAGATCAGTCCCGTCTACTGCAGCAATTTCCTTTTCCCTCTGCCCCTTCCACGAGATGCACTGCAAGAATTTCTTTTTATTCTCCGCAAGTTGAAGAGCAAAGCACAGGCAGCATATGAGACTGTCAGAGATACAGTGTGACTGGATACGGGAGCTGGCGCCAGAGGGACGACAGGAAAGGTCCCTGTCAGATATTTCCTCGACCATGTCTGTAAACACTTAATCATCGACAAAGCACACCCATCTCAAGGAATTCCAACGAGGTTTTATTCTTTTCTGTCATCAGGTATTTGACTCTTAAAAACGTGTGAGCAATCGCAAATATCACATTACCTTCTAGATCATTCTGGACTACAAAGAAGAAAAGGAACCTCTACTTGAAGCCTAATATATTACAATGCCTGAAGTGTTCTGGCAAGGCTTTAGCCACTTTCACTTAAAAACCATGAATAATATGACTAATTTTCTACGAGCTTACACTGAAACATCTTGAACTGTTCATTTCAAGTGTAATTTATTAAAAGAAAGAAGAAATTGATCAAAGCCAACTCTTTGCAGTAGGGAGAACCTGGAATCTTCTGGTTACATAGGTCAGCGGGTTCTAACGTAATCAGCTGCTGCTTGTTGTTAAGGAATTCCTTTGCAAATATCACTTAGTTCACCTAATAGCTACTTGGCCAATATCTGATCAGGCTGCAGAAAATGAAGTCTTTAGTACAGATACAAAACCACAAGAAGTATGTAAACCAAGCCAAGAAAAAGAAACAACAAAGCAACACAGGAAAAGTGACATGATAAATTATCTTGAAAATGTACTTCCAGTATTCTATATCTCACTTAATATGCAGAAGCAGCAGCACTGTCACAAGCACAAATGAAGGCTTGGTGTAGTCAACATGCAACACAATCCTTGTCCACCCAGACCACAAGGAAAAACGAAAAAAACCTTCAAGAGAGATGTAGTGCCCAAGGGGTGGGAGCTATTTTTCTCTCAGGGAGGAGCTTGATACGCCTCTGATACTTTTTAACTGAGTGTTTGGCCTCTTTCTTCTCTTTTTCCTAGGAGGACCGACGTACTTGTCCTTCTCCTCACTGATGAGTGAGCCAAGGGCTTTGATCAGAAGGGACACTGATCTCCATGGCCCGGTTTGCAGGGCAAGTTGTTACCTCGGGTCTGGGAACCGAGTCTTGAGAGAAGGGAGTTCTGCCCTGCAAAGAGTGAAGTTCAATGACACAGTGGGACTCTAATGTGAAAGGGGAAATGTAAAGCCAGAAACCATCCTCCACTGGAATATAGCAAAGGCCTTACTGCCAAAATTTTGTCTCATGAAGTGACTGAAGATGGCAACTGCCTCAGATAAAATCCCTCTCTCATAAGCAGTAAATCTGCTTTAATGTTGGGGTATTGAGGTGGGTACTTTTGTCCCCTGAAGTTACTGCGAGTGCAAGTCACCCGCCAGCGTCTCTAAGAGCCTCTCTGCCCTTTCCTCCTGCCCCAGTAGCACCTCTACCAACAGCTCCGACGCAGGAAGAATCCATATGACCAAGGAAACAACACCCCACATATCCTTCAGACCAGAGACACGCACCTACACTTCTCCCTTCCCATTCCCCGCACGGCCTTGGCTCTCACACGGCCCTCACCTGTGCAGCCCAGTCGCCGTCTTCGCCCAGGTTGGCCGGCTCTTGCGAGCACAGCGAGCTCCGCTGCTCGGGCGGCGCGGCGGGCAGGCCGGCGGGGAGGCAGGGGAAGAGGGGCCTGAGGAAGCGGAACTCGCTGTTGACGGTGCCGGCGGCGAGGCAGACGTCGTAGATGTAGCTGCGGGGCAGGGAGCCCGCGTCGCTGTCGGCGGCCGGCTGCGGGAAGGTGGGCAAGCTGTCGGCCGCGCTCCGCCGGGCCCGCCGCAGCCTCACGGCCCCGGCGGCCACGGCGGTGGCCAGGAAGAGCGCGGACACGCAGGCCAGCGAGGCGACGAGGTAGAGCGTCAGCGGGTCGTCGAGCTGCGCGGCCGGCGCCTCGTCGCCCGCCCGCAGCTGGGCGTCGGAGAAGCCGTCGACCAGCGCGATGCCGAGGGTGGCGCTGGCGGAGCGCGGCGGCTGCCCGCGGTCCCGCACCAGCACGACGAGGCGCTGCCGGGGCGCGTCGCGCTCGGCCACGGCCCGCGCCGTGCGCACCTCGCCGCTGTGCAGCCCCACGCGGAACAGCGCCGGCTCCGTCGCCTTGGCCAGCTCGTACGACAGCCACGCGTTCTGCCCCGCGTCCGCGTCCACCGCCACCACCTTGGCCACCAGGTAGCCCGCCTGCGCCCAGCGCGGCACCAGCTCCAACGGAGCCGCCGCCTGCGCGCTGGGCTCGGCGGCCGGGTGCAGCACGACGGGCGCGTTGTCGTTGTCGTCCCGCACCACCACGCGCAGCACCGCCTGGGCGCTGAGCGGCGGCGACCCGCCGTCGGCAGCGCGCACCGCCACCTCGAACGCGCGCACCGCCTCGTAGTCCAGCGGACGCAGCACGTAGACGTCGCCGCTCTCCGAGTTCACCGACACCTCGGGCTGCTCCTTGCCCTCCTGTCGCACCAGCGCGTAGCTTACGCGTGCGTTTCTTCCCGCGTCCGCGTCCGTGGCCTTCACGCTGCCGATGCGGAGCATGGGGCTGTTGTTCTCCGTCACCGACATGCTGTAGACGTCCTGGGTGAACCGGGGCGGGTTGTCGTTCACGTCCGAGAGCCGCACGAAGAGCGTTTCCGAGGAGCTGAGCCGCGGCGCGCCCCAGTCCGTGGCTGTGATGCTGATGTTATAGGCTGCCGTGCGCTCCCTGTCCAGCGCCGCGTTTGTTCGCAGCTCGTAGTAGTTCTCGAAAGTGGGGCTGAGGCTGAAGGGCAAGTCGGCGTCGATGGCGCACTCCGTCCTGCTGTTGTCGCCGGAGTCGCGGTCCCGCACGCTGAACAGAGCCACGACGGTGCGTGGCGGGGCGTCCTCGGGAATGGAGGCGGTGAGGGAGGTGAGCGCGATCTCCGGGGCGTTGTCGTTAGCGTCCAGGACCTCCACCTGCACTTTGCAATGTCCATACAAACCTCCGCCGTCTGTCGCTCTCACCACTATCTCGTGGTTTTTTGCTTCCTCGAAATCCAGGTCACCTGCAACACGTATCTCCCCAGTTTCAGGGTTCAACTCGAAGAGCTCTCGGGACCTATCCGGTATCTGTGTCAAGGCATACCGTATTTTCCCGTAGGATCCTTCATCGGGATCTGCGGCCGTAACTCTTATCATAAGCTGGTCCCGGCTACTGTTCTCGGACAAACGCACCTCATACACCTCCTGGCCGAATACCGGGGCGTTGTCATTGGCATCCAGCACGACGACTCGGATCAGAGCCATGCCCGACCTGGGTGGTGAGCCCCCATCAGTGGCAGTGAGGACTAAATTCATCTCCGGCTGCTCTTCCCTGTCCAGCTGCTGCTCTAAGACGAGCTCTGGGTATTTTATTCCGTCTTTCCTTGTTTCTAGAGAGAGGGTGAAATGTGTATTGGAGCCCAGGCTGTAGTTCTGCAAGCCATTGCTGCCTATGTCCTTATCTCGGGCGTTTTCTAGAGGTAAACGGGACCCGGGAGATGTCGTTTCTGGAATTTCTATAACGATGCTCTTCTCCGGGAACACGGGGGAGTTGTCGTTCACGTCTTGCACCTCCACCTCCCCTCTGACCAGCTGCAGCGGATTTTCAAAGAACATCGTAAAGAAGAGGATGCAAGTGTCACTCTGCGGACAGAGCTGCTCTCGGTCCAGCGACTCGGTCACCGTCAGCACCCCGGTGTTCTGATTGAGGCGGAAAAGATGCTCGTTCCCCTCGGACACAACGCGGGCTTTGCGAGCCGCGAGCTGGCTCGGAGCAACGCCCAGGTCCTTGGCAATATTGCCCACAAAGGAGTCCCTCTCCATTTCCTCCGCCAGAGAATAGCGGAGGCTTTCGGCCGCGCTCTGACACACGCAAACGCCCAGAATAAACAACAGCACTTGCCTCTTGCTGCGTCCGCTGCGGTTGCCGCACGCCATCCCTCCGCAGAAAAGCCATCCAGCGTCCTCCCTGCTGCCCGGCATCGCCGTGCCGCGCCCGAGGCGGAGCGGGCTTGGTGAGGGGAGATAGCCCGGGCTCAGAGGCTCAAAACCCGCCGCGACCGCCGGCTCCGGGCCCCGCCGCCCTCTCCCTGCAGCTGACCCGGCTGCTTTTTGTCTGCCGGTGCCTGCAATGGCGTTTCGGGCAGAAAATACTGTCGATCCGTGGCCAACACCCCCACCCAGCGTCGCAAGCGGGAATAGGTCCTGTTCCTTCTGAGTCGGGAAACTGCTGCTGCTTTTGGCTTTGCATCTTGAACCCGCGCTCGGTCTCGCTACCAAAGCGAAGCCAAAGGCGCAGGGGAGCTGCTCCCCTCGCGCAGAAGTGGGTTCGCTCCCTCACACAGAGCGCGACTCAGGCTTTCGCTTCCCTGCTCGCCACAGTCAGCTTTTCAAACGCAGCTCTTGAGTTTCTTCCTCCAGTGTTTAAGCATTTCAAGAATTTCCTCTTCCACGGGATGCACTGCAGAAGTTTCCTTCCCCTATCCGTTTTTTTAAGACCTCGGGACATGTCGCACGCGAGGCGGGTCAGTGAAGCACCGGTACTGAATGCGAGAGCTCGTGCAAGAGAGTTTAATCCAGAGGGTAGGGGTGGTCACTGTGACATATTTCCTCGGGTGTGACTGTAAACAATCGATCGTCGAGAAAGCACAGTCATTCCACAAAGTTTCAATTATTTTTTGTCCTCCGATATTTGACTCAGACAAAGAAAAAAAGGAAACGCTATTTGATGCCCTACAATGCCCGGAGTTTTTCTGCCAAGGCTTTAGCCTCTGACTTCAAAATCACATTTAGTATGACTAAATCTCTAGGACCTTACACTAAAACATCTTTAAATGTTCAAGTTTACGTAATGAAAGAAGAGAACAATATATTGATCAAAGCTCTCTCCTTAAAGTAGGGAGAATCTGTAATCTTCTGGTTATGTCAGCCGGTTCCCATGTAATAAGCAGTTCTTTGTTGCTAAGGAATGTCTAGCAAACATCACTTAATTTACTTAATATCCAATTGTAATGGTACTGAAAAGCCAACAGAAAATGAAAACTTATTTAGAGTCTTCTTCATAAGAAAAACAAACCAACCAACGCAACAAGAAAGCCAGAAACAACAAAGCAAGAGAGAAAAGGTGAAGTGGGTAAAGGTGATCTTGAACATCAGCTACCACTATTCTATACTTCTCTTCAGATTCAGAAGCAGGAGCACTGTCACAAGCACATCAAGGTTCAGTGTCGTCAACATGCAACAAAGCCCTCTCCACCCACAGAAAAAGGAAAAAACAAAAACCTTGAAGTAGCAAAGTACTGCTCAAGGGGTGAGAGAGATTTTTCTTTCTCTGAGAAGCCTTGTACCTCCCTGGTGCTTTTTAACTCGGTCTTAGGCCTCTTTGTTGTCTTTTCCCTCGGAGGGTGCACATGCTTGTCTACCTTCTCACTTACTGATGGGTGGGCCAAGAGCTTTGATCAATAGGGCCAGTGATCTCCGTGCCTCGACTTGCAGGACAAGCTGCTGCCGCGACTCTGGGAGCCATGTTTTCGCAGAAGGACAATCTGCGCTGCAAGGAACGGAGAGGGGAAGTTGTCGTTTCGGAATTAAGGGAAACCAGTCAACAACTAGAGCCTAGTGGACAGCTCTTAACAACAGCCCTGCGTGGGTGACACGCTCTACCGACAGCCAAACAGTAGGCTGCAAGAGGCAGTGGGGCCTCTGATCTGATTGGGAACAACGTAAAGCCAGAAACCATCCTCCAATGTAGACATCACAAAGGCACTACTGCAAATGGTTGAGGAGTCAGAAGGAGCCATTGAAAGTGGTAAGAGGCCCAGATAAAACGACTCTCTCACAAGCAGTAAAGCTGCTTTAGGGTATCTAGGTGCATGCTTTTCTCCCCTGAGACTACTGTGAGTGCAATGAACCCCGCCAGGCGCTGTGTCCTTTCCTCATGTCCCAGAGGCTTCAACATCAACCCCCACGCAGAAAGAATCCCTACTGATCTAGGAAAAAACAGGCCACACGTAACTTACTACCACGCGCACTGCTCACTCGCCATTCCCCGCACGGCCTCGACCCTCACGCGGTCCTCACCTGTGCAGCCCAGTCGCCGTCTTCGCCGAGGTTGGCCGGCTCTTGCGAGCACAGCGAGCTCCGCTGCTCGGGCGGCGCGGCGGGCAGGCCGGCGGGGAGGCAGGGGAAGAGGGGCCTGAGGAAGCGGAACTCGCTGTTGACGGTGCCGGCGGCGAGGCAGACGTCGTAGATGTAGCTGCGGGGCAGGGAGCCCGCGTCGCTGCCGGCGGCCGGCTGCGGGAAGGTGGGCAAGCTGTCGGCCGCGCTCCGCCGGGCCCGCCGCAGCCTCACGGCCCCGGCGGCCACGGCGGTGGCCAGGAAGAGCGCGGACACGCAGGCCAGCGAGGCGACGAGGTAGAGCGTCAGCGGGTCGTCGAGCTGCGCGGCCGGCGCCTCGTCGCCCGCCCGCAGCTGGGCGTCGGAGAAGCCGTCGACCAGCGCGATGCCGAGGGTGGCGCTGGCGGAGCGCGGCGGCTGCCCGCGGTCCCGCACCAGCACGACGAGGCGCTGCCGGGGCGCGTCGCGCTCGGCCACGGCCCGCGCCGTGCGCACCTCGCCGCTGTGCAGCCCCACGCGGAACAGCGCCGGCTCCGTCGCCTTGGCCAGCTCGTACGACAGCCACGCGTTCTGCCCCGCGTCCGCGTCCACCGCCACCACCTTGGCCACCAGGTAGCCCGCCTGCGCCCAGCGCGGCACCAGCTCCAACGGAGCTGCCGCCTGCGCGCTGGGCTCGGCGGCCGGGTGCAGCACGACGGGCGCGTTGTCGTTGTCGTCCCGCACCACCACGCGCAGCACCGCCTGGGCGCTGAGCGGCGGCGACCCGCCGTCGGCAGCGCGCACCGCCACCTCGAACGCGCGCACCGCCTCGTAGTCCAGCGGACGCAGCACGTAGACGTCGCCGCTCTCCGAGTTCACCGACACCTCGGGCTGCTCCTTGCCCTCCTGCCGCACCAGCGCGTAGCTTACGCGCGCGTTTCTTCCCGCGTCCGCGTCCGTGGCCTTCACGCTGCCGATGCGGAGCATGGGGCTGTTGTTCTCCGTCACCGACATGCTGTAGACGTCCTGGGTGAACCGGGGCGGGTTGTCGTTCACGTCCGAGAGCCGCACGAAGAGCGTTTCCGAGGAGCTGAGCCGCGGCGCGCCCCAGTCCGTGGCTGTGATGCTGATGTTATAGGCTGCCGTGCGCTCCCTGTCCAGCGCCGCGTTTGTTCGCAGCTCGTAGTAGTTCTCGAAAGTGGGGCTGAGGCTGAAGGGCAAGTCGGCGTCGATGGTGCACTCCGTCCTGCCGTTGTCGCCGGAGTCGCGGTCCCGTACGCTGAACAGAGCCACGACGGTGCGTGGCGGGGCGTCCTCGGGAATGGAGGCGGTGAGGGAGGTGAGCATGATCTCCGGGGCGTTGTCGTTTGCGTCCAGGACCTCCACTTGCACGTTGCAATGCCCATACAAACCCCCGCCGTCGGCAGCTCTCACCACCATCATGTGGGTTTTGGTTTCCTCGTAATCCAGGTCGCCCACGAGACGAATTTCCCCGGTGTCCGGGTTCAGCTCGAAGAGCTCCTGGGACCGCTCTGGTATCTCGCTAAAAACATACTTTACTTTCCCGTTGGACGCTTCGTCAGGATCCGACGCCGTGACTCTGACCACCAGCTGGTCCCGGGCGCTGTTCTCGGAGAGACGCACTTCGTAGATATCCTTGCCGAATACCGGGACGTTGTCATTGATATCGAGCACAACGACCCTGACTAGAGCCTTGCCCGACCTCGGTGGCGAGCCCCCGTCGGTTGCCGTGAGTACTAAATTCAGTTCCGACTGCTCTTCCCTGTCCAGGTGACGCTCGAGGACGAGCTCTGGGTATTTTATTCCATCTTTCCTTGTTCTTAGAGAGAGGGTGAAATACGAGTTGGAGCCGAGGCTGTAGTTCTGCAAGCCATTGCTGCCCACGTCCTTGTCACGGGCATTTGCCAAAGGGAAACGGGACCCGGGAGATGTCGTTTCGGGAATCTCTATAACGATGTTCTTCTCCGGGAACACGGGGGAGTTGTCGTTCACGTCTCGCACCTCCACCTCCCCTCTGACCAGTTGCAGCGGATTTTCAAAGAATATCTTAAAGAAGAGGGTGCAGGTGTCACTCTGCGGACAGAGCTGCTCTCGGTCCAGCGACTCGGTCACCGTCAGCACCCCGGTGTTCTGATTGAGGCGGAAAAGATGCTCGTTCCCCTCGGACACAACGCGGGCTTTGCGAGCCGCGAGCTGGCTCGGAGCAACGCCCAGGTCCTTGGCAATATTGCCCACAAAGGAGTCCCTCTCCATTTCCTCCGCCAGAGAATAGCGGAGGCTTTCGGCCGCGCTCTGACACACGCAAACGCCCAGAATAAACAACAGCACTTGCCTCTTGCTGCGTCCGCTGCGGTTGCCGCACGTCATCCCTCTGCAGAAAAGCCATCCAGCGTCCTCCCTGCTGCCCGGCATCGCCGTGCCGCGCCCGAGGCGGAGCGGGCTTGGTGAGGGGAGATAGCCCGGGCTCAGGGGCTCGCAAACCCGCCACGACCGCCGGCTCCGTGCACCGCCGTCCTTCCCCGGCAGCTGACCCGGCTGCTTTTTGTCTGCCGGTGCCTGCAATGGCGTTTCGGGTTGAAAATACTGTCGATCCGTGGCCAACACCCCCACCCAGCGTCGCAAGCGGGAATAGATCCTGTTGCTTCTGAGTCGGGAAACGGCTGCTGCTTTTGGCTTTGCATCTTGAACCCGCGCTCTGTCTCGCAGCCAAAGCGAAGCCAAAGGCGCAGGGGAGCTGCTCCCCTCGCGCATCAGCGGGTCGCTCACGCACACAGAGCGCGACTCAGCCTCTCGCTTCCCTGCTCGCCACAGTCACCTTTCAAACGCAGCTCTTGAGTTTCTTCCTCCAGTGCCTAAGCATTTCAAGAACTTCCTCTTCCACGGGATGCACTGCAGAAGTTTCCTTCCCCTATCCGTTTTTTGAAGACCTCGGGACATGTCGCACGCGAGGCGGGTCAGTGAAGCACCGGTACTGAATGCGAGAGCTCGTGCAAGAGAGTTTAATCCAGATGGTAGTGGTTCTCCCTGTGACATATTTCCTCGGCTGTGACTGTAAACAATCGATCGTCGAGAAAGCACAGTCTTTCCACAAAGTTTCAAGGAGGTTTTATTGTGTTTTATCCTCAGGTATTTGACTCAGACAAATGTGTGGGCAATTGCAAACATCACATAACCTTCTAGACCGTTCTCTACTACAAAGAAAAAAGGGAAACGCTATTTGACGCCTTATAATGTACAGTGCCCGGAGTTTTCTGCCAAGGCTTTAGCCTCTGACTTCAAAATCACAATTAGTATGACTAAATCTCTAGCACCTTACACTCAAACGTCTTGAAATATTCATTTCAAGTGTGGTAATGAAAGAAGAAATAGAACAATAAATTGATCAAAACTCACTCCTTAAAGTAGAGAGAACCTGTAATCTTCAGGTTAAGTGTCAGCCGGTTCCCATGTAACCAGTAGCTCCTTGTTGCTAAGGAATGTCTAGCAAACATCACTTAATTTACTTAATATCTGGTTGTTATGGTACTGAAAAGCCTGCAGACAATTAAGAGATTATTACAGAGTCCTCTTCATAAGAAAAACAAACCAACCAACCCAAAAAGAAAGCAAGAAACAACAAAGCAAGAGAGAAAAGGTGGAGTGGGGACAAGTGATCGTGAACACCTGCTACCAGTATTCTATATTTTCCTTAATATTCAGAAGTAGGAGCACTGTCACAAGCACATCAAGGCTCAGTGTAGTCAACATGCAACACAATCCTCCACTCACAGCACAAGGAAAAATCAGAAACCTTCATGAGCAAAGTACTGCTCAAGGGGTGAGAGAGATTTTTCTTTTAGAGAGAAACTTTGTCCCGCCCTGGTGCTTTTTCATTCGGTCTTTGGCTTCTTTGTTGTCTTTTCTCTCGCAGGATGGACATGCTTGTCTTTCACTTCAGTTACTGATGGGTGAGCCAAGGGCTTTGATCAGAAGGGCCATTGGGTTCCATGGCCCGGTTTGTAGGGCAAGCTGCTGCTGCAGATCTGAGAGCGGTGTTCTCGGAAAAGGCAGCTCTGCCCTGCAAGGAACAGAGAGGGGAAGTTGTGGTTTCTGCGTTGAAAAAAAACAGGAAGCAGCAGGAAGCTTAGACGACAGCTCCTACAGCAGTCCTGCATGGCTGACACACTCTACTGAGAGTCAAACAGCAGGCTGCAAAAGGCAGTGAGGTCTCTGATCAGACTGAGGACAATGTAAAGCCACAAACCATCCTCCACTGTGGACATCACAAAAGCATTACTGCGAATCATTCAGGAGTTGGAGGAAGCAATTGAAGACGGCAAGAGGCCCACATAAAACGACACTCTCACGAGAAATTAAGCTGCTTTAGAGTATCTAGGTGCATGCTTTTCGCCCCTGAGACAACTGTGAGTGCAATGAACCCAGCCACCGGCTCTCTACCTTTTACTTACGCCCCAGTGGCTGCTCCACCAGCAGCTCTGCCACACGAAGAATCTGCCACACCATCCCACCTATCCCCTACAGACACAGGCGCTGCTCCGTTCCCCCTCCCACACGGCCCTGGCTCTCACACGGTCCTCACCTGTGCAGCCCAGTCGCCGTCTTCGCCCAGGTTGGCCGGCTCTTGCGAGCACAGCGAGCTCCGCTGCTCGGGCGGCGCGGCGGGCAGGCCGGCGGGGAGGCAGGGGAAGAGGGGCCTGAGGAAGCGGAACTCGCTGTTGACGGTGCCGGCGGCGAGGCAGACGTCGTAGATGTAGCTGCGGGGCAGGGAGCCCGCGTCGCTGTCGGCGGCCGGCTGCGGGAAGGTGGGCAAGCTGTCGGCCGCGCTCCGCCGGGCCCGCCACAGCCTCACAGCCCCGGCGGCCACGGCGGTGGCCAGGAAGAGCGCGGACACGCAGGCCAGCGAGGCGACGAGGTAGAGTGTCAGCGGGTCGTCGAGCTGCGCGACCGACGCCTCGTCGCCCGCCCGCAGCTGGGCGTCGGAGAAGCCGTCGACCAGCGCGATGCCGAGGGTGGCGCTGGCGGAGCGCGGCGGCTGCCCGCGGTCCCGCACCAGCACGACGAGGCGCTGCCGGGGCGCGTCGCGCTCGGCCACGGCCCGCGCCGTGCGCACCTCGCCGCTGTGCAGCCCCACGCGGAACAGCGCCGGCTCCGTCGCCTTGGCCAGCTCGTACGACAGCCACGCGTTCTGCCCCGCGTCCGCGTCCACCGCCACCACCTTGGCCACCAGGTAGCCCGCCTGCGCCCAGCGCGGCACCAGCTCCAACGGAGCAGCCGCCTGCGCGCTGGGCTCGGCGGCCGGGTGCAGCACGACGGGCGCGTTGTCGTTGTCGTCCCGCACCACCACGCGCAGCACCACCTGGGCGCTGAGCGGCGGCGACCCGCCGTCGGCAGCGCGCACCGCCACCTCGAACGCGCGCACCGCCTCGTAGTCCAGCGGACGCAGCACGTAGACGTCGCCGCTCTCCGAGTTCACCGACACCTCGGGCTGCTCCTTGCCCTCCTGCCGCACCAGCGCGTAGCTTACGCGTGCGTTTCTTCCCGCGTCCGCGTCCGTGGCCTTCACGCTGCCGATGCGGAGCATGGGGCTGTTGTTCTCCGTCACCGACATGCTGTAGACGTCCTGGGTGAACCGGGGCGGGTTGTCGTTCACGTCCGAGAGACGCACGAAGAGCGTTTCCGAGGAGCTGAGCCGCGGCAAGCCCCAGTCCGTGGCTGTGATGCTGATGTTATAGGCTGCCGTGCGCTCCCTGTCCAGCGCCGCGTTTGTTCGCAGCTCGTAGTAGTTCTCGAAAGTGGGGCTGAGGCTGAAGGGCAAGTCGGCGTCGATGGCGCACTCTGTCCTGCCGTTGTCGCTGGAGTCGCGGTCCCGCACGCTGAACAGAGCCACGACGGTGCGTGGCGGGGCGTCCTCGGGAATGGAGGCGGTGAGGGAGGTGAGCGCGATCTCCGGGGCGTTGTCGTTAGCGTCCAGGACCTCCACCTGCACTTTGCAATGTCCATAAAAACCTCCGCCGTCGGCCGCTCTCACCACCATCTTGTGTATTTTCGTTTCCTCAAAGTCCAAGTCATCCGCGACCCGAATCTCCCCGGTGTCGGGATTCAGCACGAACAGCTGTTGGGACCGCTCTGGTATCTCGCTGAAAGCATACTTAACTTTCCCGTTGGCCCCCTGGTCAGGATCCGAAGCCGTGACTCTGACCACCAGCTGGTCCCGGGGGCTGTTCTCAGCCAGGCGAACCTCGTAGACTTCCCGGTCGAATACTGGGACGTTGTCATTGGCATCCAGCACGGTGACCCGGATCTGAGCCGTGCCCGACCTGGGTGGTGAGCCCCCGTCAGTAGCTGTTAGAACGAAACTCAGCTCTGGCTGTTCTTCCCTGTCCAGCTGCCGCTCAAGGACGAGCTCTCCATATTCTATCCCGTCCTTTGTTCTTCTGAGAACGAGGGAGAAATGTGAGTTCGACTCAAGGCTGTAGTTCTGCAAGCCGTTGCTACCCACATCCTTGTCACGGGCGTTTTCCAGACGAAAACGGGACCCGGGAGATGTCGTTTCGGGAATCTCTATAACAATGTTCTTCTCCGGGAACACGGGGGAGTTGTCGTTCACGTCTTGCACCTCCACCTCCCCTCTGACCAGCTGCAGCGGATTTTCAAAGAATATCTTAAAGAAGAGGGTGCAGGTGTCACTCTGCGGACAGAGCTGCTCTCGGTCCAGCGACTCGGTCACCGTCAGCACCCCGGTGTTCTGATTGAGGCGGAAAAGCTGCTCGTTCCCCTCGGACACAACGCGGGCTTTGCGAGCCGCGAGCTGGCTCGGAGCAACGCCCAGGTCCTTGGCAATATTGCCCACAAAGGAGTCCCTCTCCATTTCCTCCGCCAGAGAATAGCGGAGGCTTTCGGCCGCGCTCTGACACACGCAAACGCCCAGAATAAACAACAGCACTTGCCTCTTGCTGCGTCCGCTGCGGCTGCCGCACGCCATCCCTCTGCAGAAAAGCCATCCAGCGTCCTCCCTGCTGCCCGGCATCGCCGTGCCGCGCCCGAGGCGGAGCGGGCTTGGTGAGGGGAGGAAGCCTGGGCTCAGAGGCTCGCAAACCCGCCACGACCGCCGGCTCCGTGCCCCGCCGCCCTTCCCCGGCAGCTGACTCGGCTGCTTTTTGTTTGTCGCTGCCTGCAATGGTGTTTCGGGCAGAAATGCTGTCGGTCTTGGCCAACACCCCCACCCAGCGTCGCAAGCGGGAATAGTTCCTTTTCCTTCTGAACCGGGAAAGGGCTGCTGCTTTGGGGTTTGCTGCAGGTCTTGAGTTTCTTCTCTGGTGCATAAGCACTGCAAGAACTTCCCCTCCCAGGGGATAACTGCGAGAGTTTTATTTCTCTTCTCCTCTTGTTGAAGAACTTAAAAATAGGGAGCAATCGAGGCGGGTCACAGAAGCACTGGTGCTGAATGCAAAAGCCAGTGCCAGGGAGATGACAGGGAAGTTCCCTCTGAGATATTTCCTCGGCCATGAATGTAAATAATTTGTCATCGAGAAAGCACATTCATCTCAGGGAGTTCCAACGAGGTTCTATTGTTTTCTGTCATCAGGAATTTAACTGAAAATGTGTGAGCAACTGCAAATATCACATTACCTTCTACATAATTCTCGACTACAAAGAAGAAATGCAAACTCTGTTTGACGCCTTATAACATACAGTGTCTGAAGTGTTCTGGCAAGGCCTCTTTGACTTAAAAACGACAAATAATATGACCCATTCTCTGCAACCTTACACTCAAACATCTTGAAATGTTCATTTCAAGTTTAGGTTTCAATAAGAACAAAAATACATTGATGAAAGCCCACTCTTTACAATAGGGAGAACCTACAGTCTTCTGGTTACCCATGTCAGAC
Organism: Colius striatus; assembly: GCF_028858725.1. NCBI lineage: Eukaryota > Metazoa > Chordata > Aves > Coliiformes > Coliidae > Colius > Colius striatus. The sequence goes on from NC_084767.1 coordinate 12,467,453, forward strand.
AGTTCTAATGTAATAATTCGCTTCTTGTTGTTAAGAAATTCCTAGTAAACATCACTTAGTTTACCTAATATCTGCATGTCATGGTACTGAAAAGCCTACAGAAAATTAGAACCTTCTTAAAGAGTCTTCTTCATAAGAAAAACAAACCAACCAACGCAACAAGAAAGCCAGAAACAACAAAGCAAGAGAGAAAAGGTGAAGTGGGAAAAGGTGATCTTGAACATCAGCTACCAGCACTCAGTATTTGTTATAAGATGCAGAAGCAGGGACACTGTCACAAGCACACACCAAGGCTCAGTGTAGTCAACATGCAAGAGTCCTTCTCCTCGACTCAGAGCACAAGGATAAAACACAAAAACTTCATGAGCAAAGTACTGCTCAAGGGGTGAGAGCTTTTTAACTCTCAGGCAGAAGCATTGTATCTCCCTGGTACTTTTTCATTCGGTCTTTTTCCTCTTTGTTCTCTTTTCCCTCGGAAGATGAACATTCTTGTCTTTCTGCTCACTGAAGGGTGAACCAAGGGCTTTGATCAGAAGGGCCACCTACATCCACGGCACGGTTTGCAAGACAAGCTGCTGCTGCGGGAGTGGGAGCCATGTTTTCGGAGAGGGGAACTCTGCCCTGCA